>NW_028275162.1:29157803-29465523 GCF_013281855.1 Momordica charantia | reverse complement strand
TGAGACCTGTGTATTCTATTTAAGAAGATAGACGAGTTTATTCTAACAGATGCTTAGAGAACTGTTGTCAGCTAAAGTACACATAATTATTTTATCTCAGGTTCTGTTGACACTAAATCTTCACTCTTGCTTGTTAAAACTCATAATTACGTTTTAGATCTCTTCAAGGTGCATATTAGAATACAAGATTGTGAAAGATGCCTATGAGTTAGAGAAGTTAGACTTCTGTTGGTGCAAAGATATTCACAAAAACTTAGTATAACGAACCAATGAAGAGAGAAAGAAAGAGAAGGGGGGAGGGTGGGAGGGGTATATGTGGAAGAGAGGTTCGAGGTTTAGTTTACATAAAAGGATGTTAATGCTTGGCGGCTTGCCTCAAGTATGAAAGTGATAGAAACTACATTCTATTATTTGTAGTGAGGAATTACAAGGGACCAAAGGAATGATTAGGGAGCTCCATGATCTCTCCCAAATAGTCCCAGACAAAATAGCCAAAAAATACCCCTCTATCTCAAGGTGTATATATATATATACCTTAAATAAAACACCCATCCTACCACTTCTCCAACGTACGTGGTCCCTCCATTCTAACGGATTTCTTCCCTTTTCTCTGTCATACTAGCATTTCCCTTCTTCCTACAATAAACATTCTTGACCTTAGACCTATCAGGAAGCATGTATTATGTAAGTCTCAACGTGTTAGAAGAGTGTAATAAGCAACACCTCTTACAGCCTTACTCGACTTCCTAGGAACCCGCACATTAGAGTGAATGGACAACTTGCCTATCCCTTCTCAAAAAGAAAGCCAACTCGGGTATCGTCTTCCCATTATGAAAGCTTTCATTTTGCATTCTTGTGTCCTTATCTTTCTTTTGAATGAAAGCTTGCACAATAGGTTGACAATAGAGTGGTCAAGAATAAGATGCAACTTCTCGTGTACTGGTCATTTCATTTATTTTATGGTATTAAACAATGATGAAATAGGTACGATGCACAAGCTTAGTTTATTATCTTCTACAACTGTCAATTTCTCTTTCTTTCAACATTGAGTTGCTTGTTGCATTTTATAATAGTCATTTGTGTTCTGCTCCCTTTTTCCCCAATAATCTTATTCTAAGAAATTAAATGAACATCAGTCATCGTTTTTTGCTTTATCTGCCAAGTAAGTCTGGATAACGGAACCAACCTTCCTTGAAAGCAACTGCAATACTAAATATATCAGTTGAATGTTTTAGCCCCACAATAACACCAAGCTACCAATATGAGAATTTTAGCTCCTACGTCGATTTTGTTCAGTTGTTGTTTGGTTGCTTTATTCAAATTAATAAACTGGATTGAATTTTTCTATCAATATTGGCAGTTGTTGGGATGGCTTGTCGCTGCACCCTTCATTTTGTGCACTGGATATCTACTGTTTTTACCATGTTTCAAGATTTTGGTCAGTAAGTTCAGCACTGTTTCTTCAAGCCCAAGGAAGCCAACTAATTCACACTCTGATGCTAAACTGAAGGCGAGGGATATCTAATTTAAGCATCATAGAATTGGTGTTTTCCTGGCTACTCTCTTTAACGTGGGGGCCTTCTTTGTGTGTATTACTGTGGCGTTACTTGCTCGGTCGAATTCCCAGTCTCTGCTTTCAGTTTCTTTGCTTTGCAATGGTATGACTGCAATTTTCTCGGTGAAATTTTGATCAAGATATCATAATAGCTGGGCTGGCTACTACTTATTTCACCGCATTATTGTATCGAATGCAGCCTACCTTCCTTCACCAATCAAACTTTAGGGATAGAAAAATGTCAACTTCGTGAAATTAAGGACGAAAATGAGATTTAATCCAAGCGCTTATGGACCACAGAGGTAATGTATCATTTTCAACATCTTAATGGTGTTTGGTGGCATATTAAATAAAGTGAATTTGAAATTTTTTTATTTTTACTTAATTTTTATTTTGGCCATCTTGACTCCACAATTGATGTGGTTCCAATTAGAAAGTTCCTAGCAAAACTTTGGCGCAACTTGCCTGAGCCCTCTCTTTCTGCACATATATATTCCAAAGTGTCTTCACTCGAGTTCTCTGTAAAATGCCTTTTTTCTCAAAAATATTGATCTCACAAAATTGGAACTTAAAAAATTTATCCATGGATTTGATTATTGAAAATGAATTAGAATTCATTTGATTAGGGTGACGTTGATCCTTATGCCCTACTTCCAGTCGAAGGAAACACGGGAATTGTTTCTTGGTTGTTATGTGGACTCGGACGCAAGCCAAACGCCAGATGTTCAACCAATGTTGGTTTTGCATAAAATTAATTAAAAATATTAAAGCACATAGATACGATGATCAAGAACATACGAAACGTCGATAGAGTAAAATCCTCACCGATTTATGGCCCTTCACCCCAAGTCATCCAGCCATCGGCAAGTCAATATGAGAAGCCCACGCATTTGTCCTCTCCGCTTTTACGAACTCCATACCATTTCTTCGTTATTTCCTCTCCGCTGCATTTCCCCTCCATTCTCTCCCAGATTCGGATGCCTCTGCCGGTGATTCTTCATAGAAAATTTTCACGATCGGCGGTGCAAATTTGCGAGAGGTTATTCTTCTATTTTTGCCTTTTTTTAATATCGGGCGTAATGGATGTTTAGTTCGATTCCCACAAGCAGTTCAGTTGCTAAAGTTCAGGAATTGACGGTTTAGGTGTTTGTTTATTTTATCGAGAACTCAACTGACTTCATCGTTGACTGCTAGCTGGTCTTGGTTTTTATTTTTTTTTATTTGATTATTTGCTATTTGGGTTGGTTTCTGTTCATCTCTTCTGTTCGATTTTTATATTGTTTCTTATTTAGAACTGTTCGTGCCTGTGAAGGCGATCTGCTAAATCGATTGTGCTCGACTTGTTTTCTGTGTTTTACTCTTCTAATGGCAGAATATTCAACCTAGCAGAGCAGGCTGGTTTCTTCTGAACTCTTAGCAAAAAGAAAAACTCCGTCGGCTCTTCTTTAATTGTTTTGGATCTGTTGCCGACATATTACTCGCAACTTGTTTGGTTTCTGGAAGAATTCGCCAAAAAGCACTTGCAATTTTGGCGCTCGAAAAGCCAGATTGATGAATATCAGATACTTCGCAAAGAAAGGTGGATAGCGAAAGAGTGTTTGTATATAGCCTTGACTTATAGGAGTTTCTTCTGTGTGCTGCTGAATTTTCTGGTAATCTTCCATCCTTCAAATGGATCCGACTCATAGCAAAATTTACTACTGTTCTGTTTCAAGGGGCGAGCGTATGCTCCATGTGTACAGTAGTGGTGACCAGGAGATCGAGAATTTGGCTACTTTGTGCTTGAAAAGTGCTCCTCCCTATCACAAATGGTATTTCGAGACATTGGGTAAAAAGACTTTTGGGTTCTTGATGAAAGAAGGGTATATTTACTTTGCAATTGCTGGTGAAGTCGTTGGTAATCGGGCTCTTCTCCAGTTTCTGGAGCAGTTGAGAGATGAATTCAAAAAGGCAGCAAAGAAGGGTTCACGGGGGAGTTTCTCAAGTGTGAACTCCATTAGTCTGCAGGAACAGCTAGTGCCTGCAATTCGTAATTTAATCACCTCACTGGAGAATGTCACCCAGAGTAGTAAGGATTGGATTGCTGAAACACCATCCTCAAACAATGCTCTATCTCCATCCCCGAGTAACATGAACGGCCAGGTCGATGTTTCGGCTTCCACGAAAGCCCCTCTGTTGGGGAAGCCGAGCAAACCAGAGAAGAAAAAGGGGAAGGACCATGTGATTACAATGAGAGGTATTGAGATGGAGGAGCACAGAAAGTCTACAGATAGAGGTTCGAAGACTGATTCAGCTTCTTTGGAATCCAGTAATCTGGGTGGATCCGGGTCTTCAATTCCGGTGCAGAAAGACTTGAATCCGTTGAGGAGATCGAACTCCCAAAGCATCCGGATAAGGTGGTGGCGTCATGTGAGGATCGCCCTTGCTGTCGATGCTGCTGTATGTCTGATATTGTTTGTCATTTGGTTGATTGTCTGTAATGGAATTTCTTGTGTCCGCTGAGAATGTACATGGAGATTGAAAGATGGCAATGGGGGAGGATTAGCAAGGGAGATATTGATATACTAAACCGTTATACAATACAATGTCGTAAACGAGGCTTTCAAATGTTCCTGAAGGCCTCGTCTCTCAATTCAAACTTCTGGCAAATCTACAGCAGATGCAGAATCCAAAGTTGTATCATTGTATGTATATATCTTATATGCCGACGAATTATTCATAGATTTGTGAGTTCTTATAATGCTTATTGTTATTGTACCAATAGGTTCTCGGTTTTGAGGATTTCTGCAGCATACTGTTACTTCTGTGATCTTGTTGATTTCTGCAACATAGGTTTCACTCAATTTCTTCCATGGATTTAGACGGCTGTGATCTTGTTGTTTCCAAACTTCCAATGCATATTAGTTTAGTATAACTCTGGAGATCCAAGACGACGAATGATCTTGATTTGATTTTGATCTCTCTTTTCTGATTTGACGTGGAAATGGTTTTTAACGTTTAAACTTTCAAAAGAGAAGATTGGATGGATAAGCTTGAACTTTCTATACGGAGGATGATCGGGATGTTTTTTTTAGTGAAGTACTAAAGTTCTTTTTTCGTTTCTCAAAAATATTAGTTGTTACTATCAAATAATGATTGCTAGTTTTTTAATATTATATTTACAATTACCTTATGAATGAGCTATTTCATGTTTTAAATATTTTTTTGGTAAATGAAACGACTATTAAAATTTTTAATCAAATTATACAAATGATTTATTTATTTATTTATTTTTGTTTACCAAAGAGTGGGCCCAGGTATTTGACTGTGGACACTTAAGGAAGTTATTGGTATCTTTCTCAAAAGCATATACGCCAAATTAGAGCCAACTACATGCAAATAAAAAGTGGAGTTTAACTCCTAATAATGCATATACTTGAGCAAAATTGTAATATTTTATTCAATTCTTAATGTTATCTATATTTGTGAGAAAAATCAAATTTAATAAAACGTTATTGAGGTTATATATATTTGTATTTTTTACTTCTATGAAGCATGAGAATTTTAAGCTTCAATTTGGAACGAGTAGATATCATTGGATATTTTTATCATAGCAATCAATATTTTTTTAAATTATTTTTGTTGATAAGACATGAGAGGATATTTTCTTTCATAGAAATCGATTTTTTTTTTAAAAATAATTTTGTTGAGAAGACGTCAGAGGAAATTCTTAATTTACCATCTAAATGGCATTGTTATTTTATCGAAGGAAATAGTTGTTTCTAAAATGTAATACATGAATAATTTTTCAAAAGAAGTTATTATCTTTTAATTTATTTTGATATATGTCAGACTCTTTTTTTTATTTTATACATATTTTTTAGCACGAGAATTTGAAATGTGACTTGAAGGGGAGGATGTCGTTTACCATACTTTAGTTAACTTTTTCTTCTTATATTATTATGAATAAATAATGGAGATGTTTGCTAATATTGTTTTATCACGTCACTAAAAGATTGATTAAAGTTGATAAAAGGAACGTTCCAAGTAATCCAGAATTATAGATCTTATTCCGTAGGTCGCAAAAAAATAAAAAAACTAATTTCCAAATTTTCAGAACTAAAATAATTTGGATTTATAATTTCTTTTTTGACGGATTAAAAAAAAACTATATTCCATAGAAACAGCAAATAAATTCGTGGGGTGTGAAATATGGAGTTAGGAATAGGAGTGATTCATAATTATTTATGTTAAAAATGAGAAAAAAAAACTACTATAAATATTTTAGTTTTAGCGGTAGACCAAAAACAAAAAAATGAAAATGCATTTCTCAAAAGAGAAAAAGAAAAGGAAATGCAAATTATTGAAAAGAAAAGTAAAAGTAAATAGAAGCCGGCATATTTTTACATTCTCGCGGGTGCTACGTTGTCGACGATACCATGAACTGCTTGAATTATCTCTCTTCCGATAAAACTTGCTGTCTGCAAATTCAATCCTCCGAGGAAGAAAAATATTTCTCATTTTCTCTACAGTATTGAAGAAATCACAAACGTCCAGTTGTTTACATTAATTTTAGATCGATTTCGGAATTCTGTGGCGCAACTGAGGGATTGGAGAAGAAAGCGCCTCTGCTGGCTCCGGTGTTCGAACCCCTCTCCGATCTGCAAAACCCTTAGATTCCCACCGGATTCTTCCATCTTTCTCAGCTTCTTAAAACATATGCAAGGCGTCGGGTCAGTGTGGATTTAGCTAGCATTTTTCAGTGATACGCAATTCCGCATTTGTACTTAAATTGATGCGTATCCTTATTTGATCTCGACGGTTATTTTCTTACTTGGTGAACGACCAAGTGATCGTCAACTTTGAATTTAAGCAGCTCAGACTTTGCATTTCCATGACCCGATTGGTTTGTTGTGAATCTAGATCGCGCTGGCGGACTGTCTGTTGAGCATTCTTGGCCAATTCGAACGGGATGGCCGATACTGCGATCGACCAAGTGGTATGGTTAATTTATTTTCGTTCTAATATTTCCTACGCGCTTCTCGGTTGGACTGCCGAAGAACGCAAATTAGATGAATCACGACGATGTTTTAATTGGTATGAAAGGCGAGGATATTGGTATCGGCTGCAAGATCTTTCTTAAGTGAACATTAAGAATGATTCTACATTATGGATGTTTGCTGTGCAGTATTCGCATGAATACAAACTCGATTACAATTCAGTTTTTGACCTTGAACATATTGTATATGTATATCATGCTTCTTTACGTACTGCAGAGTCACTCTTACGATGAAGCCAACAAGACGCCGAAGAATGTATTTGACTTGGAATCATTTGTTGGGGACTTGACTGTCGAGGAAGATGCTTGCAGGTAGGTCTATGGCTCATGTTTCTTATTCCTGTAGGAAGCACGCACAGTATCTTCTTTCTCAGGCATCCTAACAACATTTATGGCCAGATGATTGCAGAGTGGGTTGAGATTGTCATTAAATATTAATTAACAAGAATAGCATGAGTTTTTTTAATTTAATTTTTATTTTTGTGGTTTTCAAGTTTATTACCTTCTACTATTGGATTACCAAATTGTTCCTGTTTTACAGCGATGACATATCATTGGAAGGGCTGCAGCAAGAACTCCAAGAATGTAAAGATGATGATGTAAGTTATTTCTAACTCTTGTGTAAAATTTTTATTATTAAGACCTATATCCTCACAATCATGATTAGTGCGTTTACATCATGTGAGTAGTGTCTTTTTCCCCAATCATCCTGTTGGTTTGGGATGTTTACCCCTTTTGTATACGTTCATTTCATTGCATTAATGAAATCGTCTCTTTTCCAAAAAAATTTTCAAAGTTTATATATTGTGTAATTTAATAACGACTCTCATTCGGTATGACTGCAGGCGAGAAATCTGCAAATCTCTTAAAACTTTTTTGATTATGGAACTTAAAAAGTTCAATTATTTTTAGATAACATCAATATAACATTTCAAAATAATTTTTCCTTTTTACAGGCTCCTTTTGGGTGAACTTTTATTCTCTTTTTATTGCCGGTTTGTATTTTTCATTTGTCTAAATGAAAGCTTGGTTTTTCATAAAAATAAAATATTTAGAAATATCCTTTTTTTTTTCTCTCTCTCTGTAGGCATCAAATATATAATCTATGACTAATGTGCTTACTTGGTTTTATTGTACTTTATGACTAGTAAGATGAAGGGTAATTGAAGAATTTGAACTTAAAATTGACTTATACTTGGTCACAATTACCCTTTATCAGTGCTTAGTTGGACTGTCGTAGCTTCTTTTTGGTCTCATGTTATAGTTTGAAACTGACATATATATTTCTCCGGAATTGAAATTGTGACCTACCTTTGTGGGGTAATTTATGTGATAATTCAGCACCGCTTCAACTATCCTACTGAAGGTTATACAATTTTACGTTAGGTTATCTCTGATTCTTTAAGCATCAAGAGATCTCTGGGGCCACATGAAATGCATTCCAATCCTTAATAGACCTAAAATCTTAGATGGACTCGATTTTAACAGTTCCCTCAATTTGCTTTTGTTGTAAGATCAGCAATACGTATCTAGAGCTAGAAACTCTTTCGTATGGTTCATTTATAGTCAGGGTAATGTGATAAATTAATCCAATATTAGAGATGTATTTCTTATATATAAAAGTACTAGAGATGTGTAGTCTATCTCTGGTTTCCGTATACTTGTCATGCTGCCTGTTTGGGAAGTTTGCATAATGTACTGTCACACTTTTTTGCTGTTACCTCTGTATTTTGCTAAGGTTGAAGTTGATTTGAGTTTTTCTTATTAATCAGGTAGTGTCAAACATACTTTCGAAAGGTGTGAAACTAAGGGAGTATACAAAGGGAGTTGAGAATAATTTGCGGCAGGTTGAGTTGGATTCTATACAGGTTTGTCGTCTTTTCGTAATCTTTTTAGTTCCCAATTATAGCTCTACGATCTTTGGCATTCGTTTCTTTCCAAAAATGAATACACTATCCTGCCTCGTCTGTGATTAAGCATTGTTATAGACATCTGTGTGTTGTCTGTTTAGTGTTGAGGTAGTGCTTTGGCAAAAAAAAACATGCTAAGAAAGTAATACTTGTCGTTATCATAATTGGCTATTATTTTATTTCCCTCTCATTAATATTTTTATTTTCAGATACAACTTTAAAGACGTACGATTTGCATGTCAGGAGTAGTTAATGAGGTTATTTAAAATAAATTGGGTGCTAACTATGACGTGGGTTTATGCTTCATAAAAAGAAAATATTGGTTTATGTTTGGTTAGAATTTCGTGATCTGAGTTTGTTTTTCATGCCTCCAGATGGCTAAGTTATTGTGGTTATTCCTTTTTTTATAATTTGCAACACTTGCAGAGATCTTTTGTAATCTTCATGCCCCTGCAGGTGGGGGATATTTTCATCTTCCTTTTTCCTTGAATGTCTCTTTTCAATATATTGTTTCTTATATTGCACGTATAAATTTTAAGCGCGCGCTTAACTTGTGTGTGCAATTATACAGAAATGCAGATGTGTCTGTGGTCCATTGGTTACAGTACTAAGAGCTCACTTTTAATTTTCATACCTTGCAGGAATATATTAAAGAAAGTGATAACTTAGTCTCACTTCATGAGCAAATTCGTGACTGTGATAACATTTTATCACAGATGGAAACTCTTCTCAGTGGTTTCCAGGTACTTTGGCCCCTTGTTTTGACACTACTTCATTTTCGTTTCTGTTTACTGTTTTGTTTATATTTTCACTCCTTCGACGGTTTGTACTTTTGAACAATTTTCTATTCCTTTTCATTAAATCAATGAAAACTTTGTTTCTTGTTTTAAAAAAAAACACTATAAACCTTTTATCATGTAGTGAGGAAATAAAACAATCTGTCTGTATTAGTCTGTAGGATTAACCGTGTCTTGTGCATATTTTTGGTTAAACTGTTTTTATAATGCATTTTAAAAAAGTGCGTAGCCCTAAATTTCAGGGGAACTAAGAAAGGTATGTATATGAGTATATCAATTTGTCGTATCATCTTATTTAGTTTAGTCTTGGAAAAAAAAAATAAATCCCATACTGCTGTTCTCTTAAGTTTCTTCCTGATTCCTCGAAGTATGATTTTCTTCCATGTTAGATATACTATGCGACTTTAGGTTATCTGTCTCAAACTTGAACGTGTAGTTACATTGACCTTCCTGTGTTTAATTTCTATTCTTTATTGATATCCTCTTGAAAGAGTTGGTAACATTTCTTCTCTCTTTTTATTTTCACTATTTCTTTTATTAACTTTTCATCTTTGAGATTCTTTTTCCCAATAAATTAACATTTTTCTTTTGAAATTTCAGGCTGAAATTGGTTCTATTAGTGCAGACATTAAGGTCCTGCAGGAGAAGTCAATGGATATGGGTCTGAAGCTCAAGAATCGCAAGGTATTCTTGATTGGATGACGAAACTTCATCACATTGGTAATTTGAGAAAACTGAAAAATCAAGTCTTTGGATCTCATTAGGTGTTTAGAATGGCTTGCTTACATTGATGTTTAATTCAACAAAGTATCAGATACATTCTTAATTTCCAGAAACTTTAAGGAGATTTATGTGATTTAAAAGTCTAACTATAGAAATGCCGAGATAGGAATTAGTGAAATTAAGGTTCTAAGGTCAGTTTGGTACTACATTTCAGACTTCTAACCATATTTTGATAATATTGGTTATTATTTCTCACTTTTTCTCATCTGACATCTGCTTTATATTCTTATTCAGGTGGCAGAATCAAAATTGGCAAAATTTGTTGAAGAGATCATCGTCCCTCCAAGGATGATAGACATAATTGTTGACGGAGAGGTACTGTTGGTATCTGCACATTTCACTCCTTTCATTTGAAGCTTGGTATTGTTTTTTGTAATTCATTTTCTAAATCTGTTCTTGGACACCTTTGATCTTTTTGGAGTGTCTCCTGTATATCGTTTTTGTTAATAAAAATTTTGTTTGTAATTGAAAAGGTATATCTTTTCAGTAGTAAATTTCATTATATATGGTCTAATAAAAGGCAGCTAAGTCAACAGTCTCTTAATTCGATTTGTGAGGGCATAATGTTTGGGGCATGAATTGGAATCTTTTCATGTTTCCTTTGCCCTTTTCTGGTTATGTTGGATGCTCGAGTGAACTTCTTTTTCCCTTTCTCCAGGTGAATGATGAATATATGAGAACTCTTGAGATTTTAAGTAAGAAGCTGGTGGTCGTGGAAGCGGATCCCATGATAAAACATTCAAAAGCACTAAAGGATGTGCAACCTGAGCTTGAAAAACTCCGACAGAAAGCAGTGTCTAAGGTTGTTTTCTGTCTCACAGCAGCTATATTCCTTTTGGAAGAAATGTTAGTCTCTGTTTTCTTAGCGATATTTACGTAGTATGTTATCTACTCCAAACTCATGCACATGGCTCTAATAGTACAGCAGCAGCTAAATATCTAGAAAAGCCATTAAATCTGAATTCACCTTCCAGTTTTAATGTGAGTAGCTTTTATAACACCACACACCAGAGATGACTTTAGGAACAACATACAATTTTTTTCCCCCTTCTTGTTGTTCTTATTAGTTTAATAATGAAAATGTGAATTCTCCTAATTACTTAGGTTAGATTAGGCATGTAACCAGTGAAGATTGACAGGGTACTACCATTCCGTTATATTTCTGGAAGTCTGATAGGTTATATATGTTAATTTGAATTTACGTGTTTTTCCAGTTGATGATGTTCAGACGGGATTAGTGTCTTGTTTATCTCATATTAGGGATGAAAAATGTGGTGACCATTGATAAAGTTTGAATTGAATTGATGGAATGAACGTATGAGCATGTTACTATTTACTATTTTGGTACTATATTATACAAACATCAAAGGTGAAACACATTTTTATCGTAGAAAGTTCTGAACTTAGTTTCAGTGGCCTCTGGTCATTTAACGTTGGTGTCAGCTAGAACTCTAATTTAAGTGCATACGTATCAGTTACTTGAATAACTATATATTGTCCACCTTGTTATTTTACAGGTCTTTGACTTCATTGTCCAGAAACTCCATGCTTTGAGAAAACCCAAGACCAATATTCAGATCCTTCAACAAAGTGTTCTTTTGAAGTACAAGTAAGTTTAAATTTGCCACTTTCCATTCTTTCCTTTTCATAATAGTCTGATGAAAAGATTGCTGAATACGGAATAAACAACTATTCAGATTGTTAATAGATTTTCCACTTGCCTTCAATATATATATTTTTTAAGGAAGCGATTTCATTAAAAGAGAATATACTTAGTCATGGGGCGATCAATACCCATGACAGACTACAGAAAAAGCTCCCTCACATAACCCTATTCCCAAACTGTTGCCTTCTCTGTTTTAAAGCTACATAAACACAGGGTCACCTATTCACACAATGTGATTTCGCTTATCAATTTTGGAGCCAACTACTCACAGCTTTTGGATGGGAAACTCCCCTACACACAAATCCTACTATCTTTCTTGACCAGATATTGGCGGGGCACCCATTTAAGAGAAGAAAACTGACTCTATGGATACAGTTTGCTCGGGCCTTCCTTTGGAGTCTTTGGTTGGAAAGGAACAACAGGATTTTCAATGACAAGGCTCTCCCTTTTGATTTATTTTTTGATAGGGTCATTACCTTAGCTCTCGGATGGTGCAAATGTTTCTACCCAATTTTAGTAGCTATTCTCTAAATGATCTTATTACAAGTTGGAAAGCTCTCTTGTAATTGCCCACGTGGCCTTTTGTATATTTCATACCATCAATGAAATATTTGTTTCATATCAAAAATAAAAAAAGAATAACTTTTCAGCCAAGATATCGCAAAGAAGATTTTCAATTGACTCGTCAAAAAAAAAAAAAATTATTATTGTAAATGGACTACAAAATAACCTACCTATAAGGAGGGAAAATGATTCTATCAATAATCTATGCTGAATAATTTGACATGCTCCATGTTGTACCAGTAGTTGTTGTATTCATTGATTGTTCTTTGGCTTTTGTAATGTGTGGCTTCTATGCCCAATGAAATAGTAGTTAATGTTGGCTTAAACTATGATCTATTCATTTTTTTTTTCCAGATACTTTTCATCTATGAAATTCAATATTATTCCATGATTCTGCATGTTTCTTGTCTACCTCAGGTTTATCATTGAATATTTTTTCAAATTCTGCTACCTTAATTGATAATGTAGGTATGTTATTTCTTTCCTCAAGGATCATAGCAAAGAAGTCTATAACGAGGTCCGGACTGCGTATATTGATACTATGAACAAGGTAATTGTTGAAGAAATCATTTATTCTTTTAATAGTATTTTTTTTTTTATAGAAAACACAATGAAAAACATGCTTTCATCAAGAAAAATGAAAGAATAGTGTGTGTGGTTTTTTTTAAAATGAACCCTTGTGGAAGTTGTGCCAATTCAGAACATATTTGTTTCTTCCAACTTTCCTTGGACAACGTATTACTCATAGTAATTTTATGTGATTATTATTAAAAAAAATATATATAATTTTGAGTTGTTTCTATGGATGTGCTTAAGGAAATTCATGGTTATCTTGATATCTTATGACTTAGGAGTTCCAAATAATTGGCACTGGCAAGATGCAAGTTGTTGGACTATGTTAACAATCAAGAGATTGGTGAAATCAAAATTGACATAAAATTAGAGGGAGTTGGATAGTTCCCCTGTATGGTTTTGTAAATGTAGAAAATGGAACGAAGAAAGAAACCTACATTATAAGTATGGGGGAGCTTAAGCAAAGCTCCGACTCCCAGTTATAAAAAAAAAAAAAAAAAAAAAAACTTCAGTTTCACAATGAAAGGAAGGAAAAAACCAGGCTGCAAAGGAGCCATGGGAGTTTGCAGAAAAGCTTTTCAGTTTGGCTATAGTAAAAGAGCGAGATTGAACATAGATAAAGGAGAAAGAAATGAGAAAAAGAGAGAGAGAGAAAAGAAAAGATATAGAAAAAAGAACAATATCTATTGATTTCCATAAGCCTCACTTCTCAATCTCTATAATTATTACTTCTTCTGAAGAAAATTTTTGTGAGCTTGGAATTGATAAGCTGCTATAATCTCTCTTTTGGTTGATGAACAAAAAAATGGAAGGGATGACCTGGAGTTACCTATTCAAGGCACCAAAACATGATACAAAGACCCAATCTGCTATCATGCTTCTAGACTTCTAGTCTTTGAAAATTGTCGATGTCGTCCTTTGGAATTGATATTGCAGTACATTGGCACTATTTCAATGCCTTATGGTCGAATATTAGAAGAAATGATTTGGAGTACTTTTGGGATCCAACAATAATTAGTTTCTGATATCTACCTTAACCTTATATCTGGCGAAGTTTTTAATATGAAGTTGATTTTACTTCGTTTTGATAATTCATCATGTATTATTTGGCCTCTACATATTGGCTTTCAACAGTCTGAATAAACTATTGGTTTTAATATTTATGTATGAGATAACTTTTCACACATCAATAAGAATTGTTTTGCTTCCAAAAGAAAAGATATTTATCTGAGTATTTGAGTTATTGAAATATTATAGCTGAGATTTATGTTTTTCAGGTTTTGAGTGCACATTTCCGTGCTTACATACAAGCACTGGAGAAACTACAGTTAGACATAGCAACATCTAGTGATTTGATTGGCGTTGAGGCTAGAAGTTCGGGTCTTTTCTTGAGGGGAAGGGAACCACTGAAGAATCGATCTGCCGTTTTTGCACTTGGAGATAGAATAAAGATATTAAAGGTTTTGTAATTCTTAATTCTTGTTACCTCCTTGATCACACAATTGTTGTCTCTCTCTTGTTTGAATTCTAGTCTGTGATTCCTTCATTATTCATTCTATTAATCTTGTTTGAACTAGTAGCTCAATCTTGGTTCTTCTGGCCGTGTTTGCTTAAAGTTGTGTTTATCTTGTTATTTCTTAGTCCTTATATCGTACTTTCATTTTAATGTATTAAAAATAAGGTGATTGAAAAAGTGATCTTAAGTTAGCTTTTTGACTGCAGAAAAAATAAGTTTGGTTATATTCACATTTTGAATCACATGTAACAATTAACATCTAAATGTAAGTTTGAATTTTTACTAATTGTACTTGCTACACGTCCTGGTGTAAATTCCATTTAGGAAATTGACGAGCCTGCACTGATTCCACATATAGCTGAAGCCAGTTCAATTAAGTATCCTTACGAAGTCCTCTTCAGGAGCTTGCATAAGCTTCTAATGGATACTGCCTCTTCTGAGTACTTCACACTTGACTCTTCCTTTGTTCCTTGCCTTGTTATTTGTGGCAAGTTTGTCGATTTTCAAATTAATTATTTTTACTTCTTCTGCAGGTATAATTTTTGTGATGATTTCTTTGGGGAAGAATCTATGTTTCATGATATCTTTGCAGGTAATTATGATTGAAGTCCTTGGGTTATTGTTTTTTTTTTGGATAGAAAACTGCACTTTTCATTAAGATAAATGAAAAAGAATACAAAAAAACGGGCACACAGAAAACAAGAGCCCGAAAATTGGAAGCCCTAGCTAAAGAAGGACTTCCAATCCAAAAGAATACGACTTAACTAAAGAAGGGCTTCCAACCCAAGAATAAGTCCTTGGGTTATTGTTAGTTGGCTTATCTGTGCTGAAATTAAGTTGCCAATATGAGTTTGAATCGTTTAATTCAAGTTTTCACCTTAACAGGCCGTTATGAAACTTGTGTTGTTAGTCTTATATTCTTATTTTTTTACATTTTGATATGCATATTGTATTCTATGAATGGAAAAGCATAATTTTGTATTTTTTTTTGGTTAAGAAACAATTTCATTGATGTGTGAAATTACAAAAGGGGGTGTGAAAATCCCAAAAATCAATGGAGTTACATGAAACTTTTCCAATTTGGTCAAAAGAGAAACCATACTATAAGAGTAAAAAAGTGAAGAAGCTTTACACCAAGACATAGCGAGAAAAATGATATTGTTAGAGAGTCTAGTGAAAGGGTTCTCTTTTTATGTGAGGAGTCTATGGTTTCTTTCATTCCAAAATGTCCTAAAAAAAAGCTCGAAGAATGTGTTTCCAAATGATCGCCTTCTCTTTCTTGGAAGGATGGCCCACAAGAACATATGAGAGTAAATCCGTGATATCAATAGGTAGAGTCACTTTCCAATCAAATTCTGGTAAAATCTCATTCCAGAACAATGTTGCAAGGGGGCACGTGAGGAAGAGGTGAGGCTGAGGCTGGGATTCTCCATCTCTTTTACAAAGGATGCACCATTGGGGAGAAATGACAATATAGGAAAGCTTCCGTTTTAATCTATCATGGGAGTTGATAGCTTTGGCAAGGGGAGAAGGGATGAGGTATTACTTTGTGACCAAGTCAGTGAGGAGGGACTTGATGGAGAAGGAGAATATTCTCTTGCTGTCTAGGGGCCATAACCAAGAGTCTTCTCCTGGAGTGAGTCGGACAAGTGAAAGCTGGTCGGAGAGTATATCCCATTCATCAATTTCGCGATCCTTGAGATGTCTCCTGAAGCCCAGCTGCCCAAGTCCCAAAAGCCATGATCATTGTTCCATATATCCTTCATAGATGCTGTTTTTCTATGAGAAACCGAGTGGAGTTGAGGGAAGATTGTTGCCAAGGGGGAATCAAGCAGCCAAGCATAATTTTGTATTTTGAACTCTGTTTATTCCTCCTGGATCTTAATGACAATATCTGTGGAAGCTCTGACCTGTTTTGCATATTGCACAAGTTCCAACTTTTCTTCTGAGGAAAAGATATTGAGTGGAGGATACTTTATTTTCCATTATTATAGAGATTCGAACATGATTTAACATTTGTTCTCAAATAATCAGGTCCTTTTGCTGTCATTGACGAACACTTCAATTCAATCCTGCCAAACTGTTATGACGCAATTGGTCTAATGCTCATGATTCTGATAATTCATCAGCATCAGGTAAAATATCTCAGCTTTGAATGGTGCAAACTGTATGGCTTCTTGATTTTGTTGGATGCTGAATCTTATACAAGGCACAAGATATATCCTTTTACTTGTATGTCATTGGATGAGATTGGAGCATTGTATTGTGAAATTCTTACAGGATCAACTTACGTTTAGCGACTTGTGTATCTTTGGTTCTCAGTTCTACTAGAGGGAAACATTAAGTTTTAAGTCGATTTGCAAGATGAAACTTGGAAAGCTTGAATACTTTTAATTAGAATAATAGTGCAGCACGAAGTTGCATACATGATTTGGACTGTCCTATTAAATTATTACTATTATTATTATTTTAAATAAGAAACCAAACTTTTCACAGATACAAGCACATACAAAAAACCAGCCCAACAACTGGAGACCCGCTAAAGAAAGGGTCTCCAATCCAAAAGGATAATTCCTAATTGATAACTACAAAACAACTTCGGAATCAACCCTCCAAGGAGGTATTGAATCTAATGAGCTCTTAAATTATCTTTTTAAATTTTGGAGATGTCAAAAACATGCAAGGGACATGTTGGGACACGGGTAGGCCACATAGAGGACACATGTAATTGAGAAAATGTAAACTATAATTTATGTTTGAGACTTTTTTTTTTATTGTTTTTTAAAAAGTCTTAAGAATAAGGGATATTCAGCCTTTTTTTAGGACTAATTTACTACTTACCTCTAGTTTATTACTAATATAACTTTTGAAGAAACCATCCTTAGTTGACCTAATGGTCAACAAGAGCCAATGTAAATAGTAAGAGGCTTAGAGGGAATAAATTCAAATCATGGTGGTCACCTACATAAGATTTAATATCCTTCGAATTTCCTTGACAATCAAACGTAAGTCAAAATAGTTGTCCCATTTGATAAATTGAGGTGTGTGTAAGCTGGCTCGAACACTCACATAGTCATGGATATTATATATATGTGTTTGTATCATTCTTTTTTATTTTTTTAAATCCAACAATCTTTTAAGACTTCCTTTTATTGTTTTTCTTAAGAGTGTCCCTTTTTAAGAGAAATCAAACTTTTCACTGAGCAAAATGAAAAAGAACACATACAAGGCAAAAAGCCAGCCCTACAACAGAAAAAGCCTTCCAATTTTTATCATGGATAGGTTCTGGAATATAAGAGCACCTCTGAATACGATCAGTCAAATATAACTGGATAGTCAGATAATTGTTCTGGAAAGCCTTCTTATGCAGCTTGGTTCTGAAATTTATTTGCAATTTTCTACTGATTGGCGACTTGCTGAATATCTTGCAAACACATTTACACGCTCTTCCAATTTTTATCATGTATAATATATCCACTTCCTGACAGTACCTTATATGTCCAGCTCATCATGTCACGGCGGCGTATACCTTGCTTAGATTCATATTTAGACAAGGTCTGTGTTTCTTGAACTCTAATGTTTGTATGTAATCTTTTTTTCATGTCCAAAGTTGCATGATGCCAATTTTATCGCTTATTTATGGAATTCATCATAATGTAAGCCTTGTTGTTGGATTATTCTAAGCAGGTTAACATTGCTCTTTGGCCTCGTTTTAAGATGGTATTTGACATGCACCTCAGCAGTCTGAGGAATGCTAATGTAAGGACATTGTGGGAAGATGATGTCCATCCTCACTATGTCATGAGGCGATATGCTGAATTTACAGCTTCACTTATCCATCTGAATGTCGAATATGGAGAGGGACAGGTAGGAGACACAATAATACTCCCCCCCACACTCACACACACAACTAGGTCGATACTTATTACAGTGACATACAGGTAGGAGACACAATAATACTCCCCCCCACACTCGCACACACAACTAGGTCGATACTTATTACAGTGACATATTTGCAGCTTGATTTGAACTTGGAGCGGCTAAGAATGGCAATTGATGATTTGCTCATCAAGCTTGCCAAAACATTTTCAAAAGCAAAATCACAGACGGTGTTTCTTATAAATAACTACGATATGACAATTTCTGTTTTGAAGGTATGTATCTGATCTCAAGATTTCTCTTGTTCTATGAAATCAATAAGGTAGGACAGTAGGTAGTGTCAATCCCTAATTTCATATGAAGCAAGAAAGACAATCACAAGAGTGGCAAAATTTATCTTATACTCTTTCTGCCTTATAGTCTTCTTCTTCCTCATTAATTTGTAATCACACTTGAGAATGATGCTTTTGAGAGTTCAGTGGAGAGAAATGATCTTCAAATGATTTTCTAACCCTCATTAAAAAAAAATAGAATGAATTACTTGGACAAGGTAATTTGTTCAGTTTTACCTTCCAGACAGAGGCACCGCATGAGTTTGTTTCCTTGCTCTACAAAGAAGGTCCTTCGATGGAAATTTTTACTGGTGTTACTTTGATTTCAGGAAGCTGGTCCAGAGGGTGGGAAAATTCTGGTGCACTTTGAGGATCTGCTGAAAAGTAACACAGCCTTGTTTGTGGCAAGTAACTTGCAGATTATGATGTCTTAGCATGGTGTTCATTTAATTGCATTCTTGATGTTTATATTTGGTTGCAGCTGCAGTTTATAGCTAATGACCTAACCTCCACTCTGTTGTCCTTAATGATTTAGCCTTATTTCGTTTAATCAATTCAAAAAATTGGTGACTGAAACTTTTGTGAGATGAAGACTAGTCACTACTAGTCTGTAATGTAAACTTATAGAGCCTTAAGTGGCTTGACTTATCAAAAAATTATTAACTTTACCTATGTGGTTTGCACAGACCTGCTTTTCTGCACATTTTTTCCCGTCTTTGCTAGTCATTTTAAAATATCGAATGCTTCCATGCAGGAAGAACTTTTAGCAGAGCATTTCAGTGAACTAATCAAGTTTGTGAAAACCCGTGGCTGTAAGTAGTTGAATAAAATTTATTTCGATTTCTGGTTACTTTTAGCTTATTCAAGTAGTGAACTTATCAGGAACTCTCTTTTTCAGCGGAGGACCTAAGCTCAAATCCTGACCGGCCAATAACTGTGGCTGAAGTGGAGCCCCTCGTAAAGGACTTTGCGAGCAGATGGAAAGCTGCAATTGAGCTAATGCATAAAGATGTGATCACTTCTTTCAGCAACTTCTTGTGTGGAATGGAGATCCTGAGGGCGGCTTTGACTCAGCTCCTCCTTTATTACACAAGACTCTCGGATTGTATAAAGAGAATCGTCGGTGGCTCTGCTCTGAACAAGGATCTAGTGTCCATTTCTTCAATTATGTATGAAATTAGAAAATATTCAAGAACTTTTTAAGGTTGGGGGAACCATAACTCAGAGCAATAAGTGAAGATAGCATCATCCCGTGTAAGCAAGCAGAAGCCAAAATGAGTACCTTCTTTTCTCTGAGCTTCACGTTTCTATTCACAAAAGGTTAGTGCAAGTGCAAGTAAACTTGCTTGCTTACACTATATTTCTGGTTACAGGTTCAAACGAAGCCGTGTTTACGTTCGGTACTTCGTAAAATCTCCGGTCAATGGTCAATGCTCGAGGTTGTGGCTTTGCTATTGCATTGCATTTCAGTGCCAAGGCGTGTGTCACCATTAGTCAGTTTACCGTGTACAATTTTTAGCATGGAACCTAATACAATCCTTTCCCTTCCATCCCCGTCCATCACATTTTGTTGTAAGATTCTGTTCCAAATTAGAAGAAATGTAGGAACAATGGCTTACATTAGGAACCTAATTTGCAAGAGTGAAATGTTTGTTTATGGACAATTTTCTTCTTCAAGTAGAGGTTTTGCCTTCAACTCGGAACAGACACACACATACACACAGACAGTTGGCAGGTTAATGTTCTATGGTTTTTCTGAAACGTTAATGTATAATCCATACATTTTGGTTTCTCAACATATTAGGTGCAGGCCGTTTTTTGAGTGCTTGGTTTAGAGACTGTTCCGAACGGTTTCTAGGTTTTAAAAATTTTTAAAACCCGAATAATAAAAATAATGTTTTAAAAATTTCAATCAAAATCGTTGAAATTAAATAATGTTAGATATGGCATCTTGAAAATATTAGTTTCATGTACTAATATTCTTTTAATATTAAACATTTATTTGATCCTACTTTATTCGTCTACTTAAATTTATCCATCTCAACATTTTATGTCTTTTTCAATTAAAACTGTCCACACGAACAGATATCATAAAGCCATATCATTATTTTCAATTTTAAGAGCATTATTGCTTAAAATTTTTTGAACATAATTTTTTACTACATTGAAAATTACTGAAAAAAATTTAGGACATTAGAACGAAATTGACGTGGGTATATTTCATATATTTATTCAATAATATAAAACTGGATTTTTTTAATAATATTTATTTTCAAATTTTTTTTGCGGAATAATGTTGTTTGAAACATATTAAATGTATAATACATTCGAAGTTTATTCTAAAAATAATGCTTTTGAAATTGTTCCGCCAATCGATTGTCTCTAATATCTTGATTTTTTAAGGAAAAAAAAATCAGATATGGTACCAACTAAGCGTGTCTTATAGTTGTCTCTTAAAAAGACTGAACAAATGTTGAGAATGGAGTGATCGTCTTTTCAAGTGGCGGAACAATTTTAGAAATAATATTCTTTGAACAAATTTCAAAGGACACATTATACATTTAATATGTTTAAAATGAGTAAATAATAATTTTAATCCTAACACACGTGTGTACTAAAAAAAGGTTTAAAAATAAGCATTATTTGAAAAAAAAAAATCCTTATAAAAGTAGGGTAGTGCGTTGTGGGCTAGTCGAGACTCGGTTGGCCGCAGAAGGCAGGCGGAGCGGAGGCAGCCATATTGGGCATTAAACCCACAGAGCTGATTGAATATTGATCCTTCTCCTTCACTTAGAGGAAGAAGAATTAGATTGTTGCCCACTGTTCAGGTTCGACGGCTCCGGGCATTCGAAATTACGAAGCGGCCCAATCTTGAAAAGATACAATTTCACCGCCGCTCCATGACACGCCCACAACCTGTTTGCGAAAATGCCTACAAGCAGTACTGCGTTTTTCCGCGTGTGATTTTCACGACAAGCATACGGGTACGTGAACAAATTTCTCCCTTCTTTTCCTTCTTCATTCAATTTTGAGGCAAGGGAACAACCCAATCGCAGTATGCTTCCTTTTCGTCCTATACAACTATTTCACAAGCGTCGATTCATTCTCTTCCGGTACATATCGTCCATTTCATGTCGCGAAGCGGCATCTGCATCTATTTTGAACTACACAAACTCTGAGTTTTTCGAAAAGCCACATGTTTCCAGTAATCCTAGCTTTATCAGATCTTATTGTTCTGGAAAGAACCGTGGCAATAGGTCTAGCGAGTGGACTGAGGATATAGAGTATCTAGATGAGTCGGGAAGTGTAATTTTCTCTGGTAAAGGCGTGCGATCGGTTGAACCTGGTCTCGATGACCATGTAATGGTGGGCGGAATAAAAAAGCCCTTTCTGAATGCGTCGGCTGTTGCCAAAATAGTTGAAGTCGTAAAGAGGTGGAAATGGGGTCCAGAGTTGGAATCCCAGCTCGAAAAACTACAATTCATTCCAAATATGACACACATCACTCAGGCATTGAAGATTATCGACGATGCTGAGGCTAATTTGAGTTTATTTCGTTGGGCTAAGAGGCAGTCCTGGTATTCACCAAATGATGAGTGCTATGGATTGTTGTTTGATGGGTTGAATCAGAGTAGAGATTTTGATGCGATTCAGATGTTGTTTGATGAAGCTGTTCGTGATTTAAGCGGTGATGGTATTGTGTCATTCAGTGCATATAATCGTGTGATTCAGTATTTGGCTAAAGCTGAGAAATTGGAAGTGTCTTTCTGTTGTTTTAAGAAGATTCATGATTCAGGTTTCAAAGTTGATACCCAGACATACAATTCACTTATAACCCTGTTCTTGAACAAGGGTCTGCCTTACAAGGCGTTCGAGATTTACGAGAGCATGGAAGGAGCAGGGTGTTCTTTGGATGCATCTACCTTTGAGTTGATGGTACCAAGCTTGGCAAAATCAGGTCGTCTCGATGCGGCAATGAAGCTCTTTCAACAGATGAAAGAAAGGAACTTTCGCCCCGGCATTAACGTTTTCACATCCCTTGTTGATTCGATGGGGAAAGCTGGGAGGTTGGACACATCAATGAAGATTTACATGGAAATGCAGCTGCTTGAGCTCAGATTGTCTGCTTCGGTGTTTGTTTCTTTGATTGAGTCACATGTGAAGGCTGGGAAGTTGGAAACTGCTCTCAGGCTTTGGGATGAGATGAAGAGGGCAGGTTTTAGGCCCAACTTTGGTTTGTACTCGATAGTTGTTGAGTCACATGCCAAATCAGGGAAACTTGATGTTGCAATGTCTATCTTCACCGAAATGGAGAAAGCTGGATTTCTTCCCACCCCATCTACTTATTGCTGTCTCTTGGAAATGCACGCTGCATCGGGACAAGTAGATCCCGCCATGAAGCTCTACAACTCTATGACTAATGCAGGTTTGAGACTCGGGCTAAGTACGTACACTGCTTTGTTGACACTCCTGGCTAATAAGAAGCTTATCGATGTTGCTGCAAAAGTTTTACTTGAAATGAAGGCCATGGGATTCTCCGTTGACGTGAGCGCAAGTGATGTATTGATGGTATATATCAAGGAAGGTTCTGTCGATTCTGCTTTGAGGTGGCTTCGGTTCATGGGTTCGTCAGGGCTGAGAACTAATAACTTTATTCTCAGGCAATTGTTTGAGTCATGTATGAAGAAAGGAATGTATGAATCAGCTAAGCCTCTCTTAGAAACTTTTGTAGATTCTGCTGCAAAAGTTGATCTCATACTTTACACATCCATTCTGGCCCATCTTGTAAGGTGTCAAGAAGAGCAGAATGAGAGATATTTGATGTCCATCCTCGGTGCTACCAGACATAAGGCACACTCTTTCTTGTGTGGGCTGTTCACTGGACCAGAACAAAGGAAACAGCCAGTTTTATCTTTTGTGAGGGAGTTCTTTCAGGGCATCGACTACGAGCTGGAAGAGAGCAGTGCAAGATACTTTGTCAACGTCCTCCTCAACTATCTAATTCTCATGGGACAAATAAATCGAGCTCGATGTATTTGGAAAGTAGCTTATGAGAATAAGCTCTTTCCAAAGGCCATAGTCTTCGATCAACACATCGCCTGGTCCCTCGATGTTAGGAACTTGTCAGTCGGAGCTGCCCTTATAGCAGTCGTGCACACTCTCCATCGGTTCAGGAAGCGAATGTTGTATTACGGTATAGTTCCAAGGCGCATAAAATTGGTTACAGGACCAACTTTGAAGCTTGTGGTCGCTCAAATGTTGAGCTCTGTGGAATCCCCATTTGAGGTTAGTAAGGTGGTTCTGAGGGCAACAGGAGAATCTGTGATGGAGTGGTTCAAAAAACCGATCGTCCAACAATTCCTTCTGAATGAGATTCCATCAAGATCAGATATCCTTATGCACAAGTTGAACACTCTGTTTCCCAGCTCTGCACCTGAAATTAGATCTCTTTCCCCTCCCAAACCCCTCATTTCCAGGAATTCAGCATAGCTATCAACTGCATTCTTAGAATAGAGATTTGGAGACACTCTGTTTTTCTAGACATGTAAAACAAAATTTTTGATGTATAATTGAACTGAAAGCAGAAGAATTGCAATGAAACCAACTATACTTGTTGCAATGTGAAATAATATCATCTGTATACATAATTATCAACCCAGAGATTCCTTGGAGATCTATGCTTCAAATAACACATCAAAATAAACCAGCACTTGCCTAAGAAGTAAGACTGACTGTTGTTCACTACAATGTTTTCTATTTCTTCACAATATTGTGGACAGAACAGAGACACGTATGACATTCTGGACTTGGTCATTTCTATTTCCAAATGCTGTTTTGTTTTACTCTACTGCTTGCTATCAATAATTGTGGGAATACAAAACAAAATGGCTAAGTGGAAACTATATGATAAGGCATAACAATAAACTATGAACATGTAAGAAATCCATCTTGTGTAATCAAATAGCCTTCTCCACCCACACTTGTCCTCACTGCCTGATAAAGCTCCACCCAGGAAGAACAATGTAATTCCTCTGTCCCCCACAAGAATGTTGGATTAGGGCTTGCAGGGCAGGCAGTAACCAAATCCAACACTGATGCAGCTGGTTTCAGTTGCTGAGGGAAATTAAATGCTAAATTGTCCACCTTGTGTTCGTAAATTTTCCCATTTCGATCCAGTTTATATCGCGAAGTGCCCTGAAACTCGCCCCTCACCTCCCATGGAACCCGAGGAACGCCCTTCAAGTTCCACCGGATCAGTATAACGTTCTCCGAAGGCTGCCAAATCCTGTACACCTCAATCCCAATCTCCCGGAAGAGAATTCTGGCGTGAAATCTCAACGCCCAGAATATCAATTTGTACCTCTCGATCCCGCTGAAGGTGTTCAAAGGATCAATAAAGGTGATATCGTCCCTGAAAACGATCGAAACCCCAAAATAAGACGGGCGAAAGAACAAAAACAGAAATCAGCTCCGGGAAAGAGGAGAAAAGCACCTGTAAATGTCGTAATTGAGGTCTGTGATGAAGATTGAAGGGAGGTCCTCGCGAAGAGTCCTGACGGCGAGGCCGAGATTGACATAGAAATCGTCTCTCCGATGATCGGAGTGCGTGTCGGAGGAAGCAGAGGGAGAGGCGAGTTGAGGGGAGTGGACGGCGGCGGTGAGAGAGAGAGGAGAAGAAGAGGGTCTGAAGTGAGAGAAGAGAAGGGGATTGGGTTTGGATTTGCAGTGAAGCATGAGAGAGGGGAAGAGATGAGGAAGAAGAAGAGCCATGGCCATGGAGTTCGTTGGATGCCTCACTTTTCGTTTTCCATTGGAATCACACACACACACACACACACACACAAGAGAGGATTTTTAGTTTGTGTGCGTTGTGCGTTTTCTGTTGGTTTGATTTTGTGTATGGCGTTTCGTTTCGTTTCGTTTCTTTTACAAGTTAAATATTAATATTTTTTTCTTTTTCAAAATTCTGGAAATTTTCATTTTAATTTTGATTTTATGAGTGGCTTTGAGCGTGGCCATCTCTCCCTTGCGGGTCGTCAGTCAACGTACTTCCCTCAAACAGAAACAGCACACAGAGAATTAAAAAATAATACCTAAATTTTGGTTTTTTTCTTCTCTTTCTTTTTGTGATCTCAAGAACTCATCCCCCCTCTCATCTCGCTAATAAATGTAGTTTCTATAACCAAAATGGTTAAAAAATACTTTTCCTCCTAAGATTTAATCATTGAACTTTTTTTTTTGGTTAAGTTTCTTATATATATAAAGGAATGAGGATCCAAATATATTTATAAATTAGAAATATTAAATTGTTATATAATAAAATATGATACTTAATTTTAATAAGATTGTTACTAAATTAAATTAAAGTTCATAAATGAATCGTTACTTTAGTGAGATTACAGATACTAAATCATTACAAACTAAAATTTAGGAACTAAATCATGACTATAGTGAAAATACAAAGATCAAATGTATTTTTTAACCCAATAAAAGAGTAAACTTGAGTATAATTCAACTGGTTTTAAGATGTATCATCAATGAAAATGTACGAATCGTTGTAGTCAAATGGAAAAAAAAAAAGATATCTAAAATAAAATGAATAAATAACTGGATTTATTATCCATTTTCCAAGCGGAAAAAGTTTGTTCGATTTCCGGATGATTGATTGAATGGGAAGGACCCAATATGTTTGGATAAGATGATATGGTTTAATAAGAGGATATAACAAACAAACAGCTCTTACTCTTCAGTCTTTAGGATATTCGCTGAGAATCTGTACATTCCATTTCTTCCTGCCACTTTTCCAACATCTATTTATTTATGTATCCATAACCAAAACAAGCAGACATGTCAATTCTTCTCCCACATTTGATTCTCTCCCTTTCAGAATGATTACATTATATTTAAGGGTAGAAATCGAGTAACCTAGAAACCAATCAAATTAAGTCAGTTTAAACTACCATTGTTAGTATAAAATTGAAAAAAAAAAAGGAAATTAGTTGGTTCAATTAGGAAAGTTTTGAAAGTGAGTTTCAATTGATTCAAACGCATGCTAAATTTGAGATAACATCATTTGGATAATCTTCTGCAGTTCTGCACATACAAAAAAAATGATCGGACCTGTACTGTATTATTGTAAGATGTGGAATTTGAATAGACCAGAAACCGATGTCAGTGAAATGCAACAACTTTTTCTAAACTCAAAGCAGAAGCAAGTTAGATTTGAAGTTTTTTCAACTCACACAGCAGATGATGCTGCCTGCAAAAATGAATGGCACAAATATTTGCTTAAGAGTGGAAACAGTGTACTAGTAGAGCCCCTGTTCTATTGCACATACATACTACATAGATTAGCTTGATTCCACAGTATATGAGGAGAAAAGGAATACTACATTTTTCACCTCAGCAAACTAACAGTACGGTGGTATCAGTATGCATATTTCCAAGCTTCAAATCTGTGTTTACCTGTATGTACTAAACCAAAGGGCGATTCAGACCCGTTTTGATGGTTGAACAAGTGAGTTTCTGTCATTGTTTTCTACAAACTTGGATAAAATAGCCGAATCGTTTTGTCTGTCTCTTTCAACCAACCACTCCTCTTGAAATTGAACATCAACATCTCTGTACAACAATTTGACCCAAAGCCAACAAAATCTAGTCAAGAAAGAAATAGCTACAATTCAAGTTATTCCAAGAGTAAAGATGCACAAACAAACTACACATTGCACCAGCATAAGATTAGGTGGGAAGAAAATGAAGGGAAAGGAATCACCTTCTCAGGGCTAGAACTTTATAATTCGTACGCAGGTAATCGGCATACTTTGTAAGTGCATCTTGTGCATACGGTCTGCCCACAGTTCTTATTGCAGCAGCACTGAGTAGATTCTCCAAAGAACCATGTTTCTTCAAGAGCTTCATTGCAGTTTTTCGACCAAATCCAGGAGCAACATGCTGGATTCCCGGAACGCCATCTACCTCATCACCCATAATACATCCTATGAAGAAAATCACTATATCATACTTCAACATTTATCATACTTCCTTCTGGTTAAATCTCCAGAACAACGATTGCACATGTATATATTTTGAAGGACTTATAATTCCTCGTGATAAGAAAATGGTAAAATTTTCTGAACTTCTCTTTGTGGTTTCTATATTCTACGTTTGCAGATCGAGTACTTACTCAGACTCAAGTCAGAGCATGGATCGCAGTTATACTGAGCTAGGTAGTGCCTTAAGGTGTAAAAGGACCATCTGTTGAGCTCTGGCAAAGGCATCACGAGTTGGACATCTTCTGAAATCAACTGCTTGAAATCTTTATCAGGAGAGGCTATAACCACCCGAAACCCTCTTTGTAAAACTTGGTCCACAAGTGTAGCTACAACATCATCTGCTTCATGACCGTCAACCTTTACAACCTGCATGACATAGCTTTATAGAATGAAAAGGACAAATCTTAACAGTTCTGAACATTCATTCTTTCAAAGTTTAATATTCCAACGCCACAATTCTGATCATGGATAATAGACCAATAAACTTTCTGCAATTTACATTAGCTAGTCTACACCATCAATAAGTCCCAAGCAAATACGTCGAAAATTATTTAGACAAAGTTCACCTACTGGCACATTACAGTTTCTGAGAGCATCCCTTATTACTTGATATGGCCTTCTAGAATTTCCCTTAGTATATCTTTGTGAAGATGATTGTCTCGTGAATTTGATCCGATGTGCTTTATATGAGGGTAATAACAGCCTGCGATGCTCACTACCTCCTTCCCCATCAAAAACCTGCGGAACCAGTACGAATTTGAAGAGTTAGAGAAATGATGCATACTACTGTTTCTGATAACGTTTTCCTCATTAAGAGAAATTCGTCCAAAGAAAGAAATCTCGCCCGAAGCCAAATATCCAGCTATGTGACAACACAAATAAGAAAACGGGATAATACCTTAGTTACAACTTACACAGGCTACTGGGAAGGGGTGCCTAAGGTTATGAGAAACTGATGCACAAAAGAAATACCGATAAGCAGATCATAGATTCATATTCCAACCCCGTTCGTGGTTGTGCACATCCATCTCCCAAGTTACAAACTAAGCTTATTCAAACGAAAGACCACAAAATAATGTCAAATCACTATATTCCTACAAGCATTTACACTTGAGAGAAATAAAAATCTCCTCCTCGAAAACTTCTTCAGTAAGCACTAGGCCCAATAGGTGACAGTGTAATCTTAACATTTGCTCACTGCAGTAAGCATTGAGCCCAAAACGCCATGAAAGAAAATGGGATCGAAGTTTTTACCTCCCTTCCTGCACTAAATACACTACAGCTGGAGGCAGGCAGGGTGAGGGAGTCATATTTTGTTTTCAATTAACTGTTGGTTTTGTAATTCCCACTAATTATCCCTTTCATAAATAAATAAACCTTGTGGGCGCTTTGACGTTCCAGAATTTGAAATTGCTAGAATTTGGAAAAGAAATAGAAACCTAAAAGAGAGAACGGAATATGAGATTGTTTTAGTCACTGAGAGCTTAGAAATTAGCCGAACGAGATAACTTGTAGAATTGGAATTGTCCCATACGATAGCACAAAAATGGGAGCATGCGATTAAACAGATAAATTCATACAATAACCCAACAAAACAGACAGACTGAGAGAAATTAATAAGTTCAGACTTGGATTGAAACCACAAGCATGAGTAAAATTAAGCCCGAAATCAGTAACGTATATAAAAAAAATGAGCAAAAAAACAACCTATGCGCTCGACATTATTGATAGTAAACAATGGCACTTACAGCAATAACAGGATCACTGTGGCTAACTTGCTCGAAGAATATGGAAGCCCAGCGACCAAAATTGTGCAAACTAGGTCTGCTACCTTCGTAGCATAATGGATTTACGTCCAGGAAAAAGACCCTTCCCTTTCTTGGATTATCCGCTTCAATTATTGGCTGCAACGTCCCGCCATCTGTTTGTTTAAAGGTAGAATGAGATGCTACCGGAAAGGCACTTAGCTGCAACGCCTTCGTTCTCCATGAATTGGATTTCGTTGTTAATGTCGATTCTGGTTTCAGAGTTCTGGAGGGTAAGGAACTACGCGATGCAGAGTTCAGAAATGGCGGAATATTCACGCCTATGTTGGCGCCCGCCTCAGCCATTTCTAGTCTACGCCTCCTGTCAGGAAAAAGGATACTGAAAATGAATCTGTTCTTAACGAAACGGAACTGAAGTAGATAAAATAAAATAATAATAATAAAACCAACTTTTATGGCGGTAAAGTTTCAATTTTTCTTTTTCTACCTTTATCGTTTCGTTTACCATTTTTTAGTCGAAAATAGATATGTTTACCGATAAAATATTTTATTTCTTTTACAATTTGTGGGGTGGAAAATTGAACTCATACTTTATTGATTATAGATATATAATAATTATACTGACGTATGCTCGCTTGGACGATAAAATATAATTTTATTAAAAATAAAGTACAGAAGTATAATATTTAAAATGGGAATGCATGAAATTCTTAATAAAAAAAAGGGAAAAAGAAAAAAGTATGAAGAATACGTTATTAGAAATAATTATTTTAATAGAGTATTAATATTTGGTAACGAAATTTTGGCTCCAAAGGCGTTGGTAAATGACAAAGATAAGCAAATAGCAATTAGCATTGCAGTTCGCCACTTCCATGGAAGGAAGAGAGAGAGATCTCATTGTTTTGTAACCAACGCAGAGTTTGTCCTCGCTTTCTGATCTACCACGCTCCATCAATATCTCACATTCCCTCTCTCTACGTTCCTTCCCTTGATCTCCATCACTTGACAAACCAAACTTCCATTTCGTTTCCGCACGATCGAAGCCGAACCCTCCCTCTCATTCTCTGTCATTCTCTTTGCTGCATCATCCCGTATTTTCTTTCTGATGATACACCCTCGAATCGCCGGTGATTCTGATTGATATGAGGGATTTGATGGAGCTACATTGAGTTTGCATGGATCGTATGGAATGGAAGGTTTTGGTCTTATGAGTTTCTGTCAACTACTCCTCCAATTCCAGCCATGGCGGTTAGTGGGCCGGGTTCGAGTTCAGGGAGCTCCTGGACTGACTCTCGCAAGGGCATGTCGTGTGATAACATCAAGGGTTTGGTCTTAGCTTTGTCTTCCAGTTTCTTCATTGGTGCCAGCTTCATTGTCAAGAAGAAAGGCTTGAAGAAGGCCGGGTCCTCTGGTGTTAGGGCAGGTTATGCCACTTTTTATCATCGCCTTTTTCTAACATCGCATTTTGTTTCAACTCAGATGAATGTGCGATTCAGACTGGTGGCTTTTATGGGAATAGTTCGAGTTTTTGCTAGCTTTGTCGATTATTGTTTTTGGATCGATGTCCGTTTGCTGTACTTAATCTCAACGTTTCCCTGGCAGGCTCTGGCGGTTATTCTTACTTGTATGAGCCATTATGGTGGGTCGGCATGATAACCAGTACGTTTTCCAATCTACCTGGTTGCTTCTGTGTTTGAATGTATTACAGGCCTTGGTTGATGCGAAATCATTTTGAGAATTATAAGCACCAGAGAAGAAGTAACTCTTAACCTTATACACTACTACATGATCAATTATGCTGAAATTTTTCTGTCGTTCTGGTCCGCAGGTGGCTAATTCATGGTTAACTTGTAATGTAACAAGTGGATGCATTTAGGTCCTGGATGATTTTATCCTTTCTTTTGATATCAGTCCTGGGAACATATTGCCTATGCGTGTGTGTGTCTTTGGACTAAGAATAACCTCTATAAGTTCGTTCCATTTTGTGACTACTAATCATTGGCTCCTGATGCTTTTTCTTTCAATATTATGTTCCAAGTTAGCCAATGTTCTCTTCTCCCAGTTTCCCTGCTTCTTCAGTTACATCTACCCTCAATTTCCTAGATGGATTTTTATTGACAAGGAGTAAGTAGGAGTCATAATATAGAGAATTATTTAATGCATTATGATCTCCTTTTCCTTTTGCATTTCTTATTGAAATATTATGCTGAGATGTTTTTATTTTACTTCTGAAATCTTGAGTGTTAAATTTTTCATTCGAAAGATTTGTATTCTAATAGTAATATTTTCCATTTGGCAGTGGTTGTAGGGGAAATTGCTAATTTTGCAGCTTATGCATTTGCACCGGCCATTCTGGTAACTCCCCTTGGCGCGCTCAGTATAATTATCAGGCAAGAGGACAAACTGTCATTACTGTTGTTTTTAATGCATCTTGGCATTCACCGTGTTTTGACCATTTGGTGGTATGTATTGTGCAGTGCTGCCCTTGCTCATATTATATTAAGGGAGAGATTAAACATTTTTGGTGTTCTTGGTTGTGTTTTATGTGTTGTGGGTTCGACAACAATTGTTCTGCATGCACCTCAAGAGCGTGAGATACAATCTGTCACGGAAGTGTGGGATCTTGCGACAGAACCAGGTATACACTAAAGGACATTCTATTTCTAATATCATGTGTAATTTTTTAACTTTTGTGTGAATATAAACTACCTTCACGGCTTGTTTCCTTAATGTAACATGTGCATGTTTTCTGTAGCTTTCCTTTTGTATGCTGCTGTGATGATAGCCACAACTCTCGTACTCATAATCCACTTTGTGCCTCATTATGGGCAGACACATGTGATGGTCTACATAGGGATTTGTTCTATTGTGGGCTCACTTTCGGTATGTAGTCAGTTTTTTCGCGTGTTTTTTTAGTTCTTACATCGATTTGTGTAAAGTTTCTGAAGCCATTTTGACAGGTTATGAGTGTTAAGGCACTTGGAATTGCCTTGAAGTTAACATTTTCAGGAATGAATCAGTTAACATATCCTCAAACCTGGGCCTTCACAGTGGTTGTGATCACTTGTGTGATCACTCAGATGAATTATCTTAATAAGGTATCCATCTCTCTGAAAATTCCATCTAAACCATCTTTATATTTGAAAGCATGAATTGATTATTTAACCACCTTTGAGGGACAGCTCACTAAATAGTGGATGAGTTTAATCGTTTGGAAGTTGGCGCACTATAGTTGGGGAGATATAGAAATTACTTTGGTGACTGGTATTTCCAGAATGCTATAGGGGTGGTAGTTGGCACTTTGCATATTCCTTTTGTGCTCTCTGTAAAACAATGAAATGAATTCCTGAAACTTTTGCTATGGTCATTAGTTTGGTTGTGGCCAACGGTTGTAATTATTAAGCAATGTCATGCTCTAAAGTCCCAAAGTTTTTGTATCGAAGCAATTGAAAAATTCATTAGGGTACTAGACATATGCTTGATAAATGATTCACAAACTTTTAAATTCAAGCAATGTGCCATGCAGACTTCTAAATATATAACTTTAATGCAAGAACTTTTACGGAACTACCATTTCATGAATGTTAAATGAACCATGAAATATGCAGTCGGAAATCATACCATGTCTCCCTCAAAAAAAAATTAAAAATCATACAATTTCATTTGTGAATAATTTCAAATTTTTTTGTCATGATCATTTATTAATTGTTATTATTGAACCTGAAAGCTACAAATATCGCATTAAGAATTTGTTCATCTTATCTGTATGTTTTTTACTTTGTTGAATAAATCAGTTGGGCTAGTTGGTTATATTTAGCTAATTAATTATCAAAATTTTCTGTTTGGACATATCAACTGAGAGTACAAGCTATCAGGCTATAACCAGGAAGAGACAAAAAAAATTATAAAAATAAAAATAATTAATTTGCTTTCCTGATTGTGATTTTTTTGGTATAATAAAATTAAAATTTTCTTATTGTCATTTATTGTCATAGGCTCTTGATACTTTCAACACAGCTGTCGTATCTCCTACGTACTATGTGATGTTTACATCATTGACCATTTTGGCCAGCATAATTATGTTTAAGGTAAAAACACGCTCTTACTTTACCATGGCTTCATAAAACTTTATTAACTTCTCCGTCTGATAATAATAACAACAGGCAATGCATGTATGATGTGAAATATTTTCACTCGTGAATTTGACAAATATTCTTCTTTTATGCATGCATTTCTGTTTGTGTGTCGTAAATTCGGGGAAATAAAAAATGTCTTCGATGAGCAACTGTCGTATACTGCCGTTGTCTTATTTGAAGTAATTATGGAGGCTACTAGTAAGTCCAATGTCCTGTCTGCATCTTGTATATTTATTTTCATAATAGTCCTTCCATTTTTCTATGATGTTTTGTAGTTAGATAGTTGTTTTCTAGATCCTGTTGTGTCGTCTTGGACTTTCCTTTATTTGTATTCCTCGTTTGTATTCTTCTTCTTCTTCTTCTTCTTCTTCTTCTTCTTTTTTTCTTGGTCAACGAAAGCTGGCTTTTTCATCCAAAAACTTTCATGACGCAAGTAAGGTAATTGCTTGCAGTTGGTCTTTGAGAACATTGGACAGTAGTTTTTTCCTTGAAGTATACAAGTAATTACATGTAGATATGTGTGATCCGAAATAAATCCAGAAGTATTTAGTATATAATCGTGTAAAAACATTTTCTCATGGTTCCACATGTGCCAAATGCTAATAGAGAAGACATGCTTTTGCATTAGCTTTAAAAGATTCTGGATTTCAAGTAAAAACAGTTTTCGTATTTCTCTTAAAGTCTGTGATAACTATCTCAGTAGAATAGAGAAACTTCTACTTCCGAATTTACAGAGACATTCAAAAGTCCTAACTCTCCAGAATGGCCTATCCAAGTCAACCCCCCCCCCCCCCCCCCCCCCCCCCAAAGCTTTCCTGCTTTTTTGTTCACACTCATCATTACTAACCAGCTCCTTTAATGTTCGTATCCACTACTAATGCCTTTGTTCATGCAAAGAAGCACCAAACTGCGCTTCCTCTTCCATTAAGGCAGCCAGTTTCGTTCTTGGTACTTTAATTTCCCTCTCCTTACTGTCTTTTTACTCTTCTAACATAGGTATTATAATGCACCGGGGGTCTATCATCAATCATCATTCCCCTTCCAAAGTTTCAACATGAAGTGGGGCACTTCCAATTTCCTCCGATACCAATTTATTGGTCAAATTCACTACTAATGTTCTTGAATTTCTGATCCTTTCGTGCTCTTATTCATGCAAAGAAGTACCAACTGTCCTTTCTCTTTCACTGACTCGACCTCCCTTCTCAATACTTCATTCCCCTATCCTTGTCGCCTCTTCCTTTTCTAATATAGGCATAATGCACTGCGGTTCTATCAGTTAGTCGTCATTATAATTCTTAATGCACGAAAATAACTATATTTCTCTCCCTTTTATTTACATTTTATGTTTATTATTAACTTTTCTGACTCATCGGAATGCATTTACATTATTGATGTTGCAGGATTGGGATCGACAGAGTGCAATCCAAATTTTCACAGAGATGTGTGGTTTTGTGACAATTCTCGCTGGTACTTTTCTTCTTCACAAAACAAAGGATATGGTTGAGGGTGGGTCCTCAGTTCCTCCTTCCATTGTTTTAATCCATATCAGTTTCAAAATATCTCATAATCGAAGTTTTGTTTCATTATAGCTTCTACGACACCATCTTTTTCTTCGCGACATTCTAAACACATAGAAGAGGGTTCTGAACTTGAAGCTATCCCACTTCAGCATCAAGAACCATTGTGATAAGATTAGCCATTAATCTTAGATTTGCCGCGATTTACGAGTTCACTCTTATCCTCTTATCACATTTCCTGCACAAGTCGTGGGGGAAGGTACGGCAGCGACTGGCTTTGTGATTGTGAACATTGTCGATAAATTCGAAGAGGATACAAGTCTGACTGACAGCGGTAATCTCATTTCTTCCATTGGAGAAATTCATTTCAAACTCCCCTTTTTCTGTTAGGAACCTCTTTGTGAGTTGCAACTTTTAGCCCATTGTTCTCTATACTATATTATATCATTCATTCATATTCACAAAGAAATATAGACTTTTCGGAGAGATGTCTGGCTCATAGAATGGCTTGGTAGAGCAAGTTGGAAGGATCATTTACATGCATGATTATACTTCACTCATGTATTCCCTTTCTTTTTACTTCTTTCTTGATCCAATAGAAATTCTTTCTAGCATCATTGCCCATAGTAAATTTACTTTGTTACCATTTGAGTCCATAAATATCCTCGCATTTCAGTTATAGGGGAATGACCCCACAAAATTACGATCTCGAGGTTGCATCCATGATCGTTTTGTTTATAAAAGTTGAGCTTGTTTATCAATGATTTTCTTAGAAATTGGACTGAAGTTCAAAAGATGCTGAAAATATAATGGAATCATGGCCAGTTTCTTGGAATGTTACCATCTAAAAGCGTGTGGGCAGTGACAGTGACAACACAACGAGAAGATGATGAGTTCAAAATTAACGCATTAGGTAAATTTCTTTTCCCATTTTCTGCAGTTAAAACAGAAGTAAAGAAACAGCAAAAAGAGATATTAGTGGGTGGAAAGTTGGCAACAAGAACAAACACAAGCAAGACACAAATGAAGTGGCATGGCATCAACTCCCCATGGTAAAATTTCTGTACAACTCACATGAAACTTGAAAAGTGTCCAATCTTCTCAAAGTTTGTTTCCCAATTTCACAAAATACATCCAAATGGCACCACATATATGGATTCAATCCACCACGTCTTTAAACTGCAAACTCGGACAACCAAATCAAGTGGGAGAAAATTTTTAAAAGTTAAATGATATGTTCAGTGATTTACTTCCTATACTCTCAAACTCCATAATTTTCTCTACTTTTCAGTCAAAATACTGTCTAAGATCAAACATAAACATACATTTTCGACCCACATGACTTGTGGGGTCACCACATTATTAATATAAAATATACTATCAGAGTTTATCTATCAAATTCATTTATCATCAAATTTGAGTTGCTAATAACATGATTTAATAAAAATGAGATTGGAGGTTATACCATATAGTAGTTTGAATGCAAAAGTGATGCCCACCGGCCCTTCAATGCATTTCCTTAAACTGTAGGAGTGACAATGACAAACTAGCTTGCTTCATATGCCTCCAATTACTTCCAAACTCAAGATCATTTTTTGAGTTGCAGTCCCATCCTTTTCCCAATCCCCCCTTTTGATTCAATTCAGTAAAACCAAAACCCACCTCAAACTTTTTGCTTTATAAAACAATCTCAGGCCCCAATTTTTACCCATTTGATTGAACCACTTCCCACTTCAATTACTCACCAATTCACCGCCATGGCAGCTCGAGAAGGCTTCAGCTTCCCGTCCTTCCATGGCAGCTCCTCCCCAATCACTGAATCGCCACCTCTCTGGTGCCTCTCTTCTTCTCCAAAATCAATTGACCACCATGGCTATGGGAATATTGATTGTTCTGAAGCAGAGAAAAGAAGTTACGGAGGTCATAGGAAGGTAAATTCTTGCAATTTGGATGTCAGAAGGGCTCGTGAGAGAGTAATTGATAGCGATGAGGAAGAAGATGAGAAGATGGATGTGCTGTGGGAGGATTTCAACGAAGAACTGCTGAACAATTTGAGTTCAAGATTCGGGTCTGGGAGGGTGCCGGAACTTGAATACTTGAAGTCGGAGGAACCAAAGGCACTGCTATCGGCGAGAATGGCGAGCGTGGTAGTGATAATGAAGGTGCTGAAGAAGCTTCTGTTTCTGCATAGCTTTCGGAGGAAGCCCAAAGCTCGGACATGGTGATTGATTGGGGATTGGGATTCAGATTTTTGGATGGAATAAAAATAAAAATAAATTTGTTTGCTCCTTTTTTTTTTCTTAGTACAAATAAATTTGTTGGTTAAGCATTGGAATAGAGGAGTGGCTTTTCCATATCCATTGTGAATAAGCTCTAAGCTAAAGGTATGGTTTTATCATATGAATCTTTTTTTTAATTTTCCCTCAAAGGCTTGGAGATTACGTCAATGTAATTTAGCTGTCAAGTTAAAAAGGGAGAGCTCCTATAATGTAATGTTCTCATAATTTAGGTTTCCTACCTTTTGTATTTCAAAAATAAATTCAAGTATTTGAATAATACCTACTTCTTCCATTCAAATCATAAATTTCATTCTTTAATAATTTATTGATGCTACTATATAGGCGTCTCTTAAAAATATATTTAAGAAAACTATATATTTCCCATATTTTGGAACTTGTTAAATTCTTTCTTGGTAAATTGATGTATGGTGAAATACAAGGGGAAACTAGAAAAAATATTTTTAGTCAATTAAATATATTTGAAAATTGCACTTCAACACATCTCATGAAAATTTAAGGTAGAGATGACAATTCTTGCTACAAAATGGATGGAAAATTCATCTTGAGAGGGGGAAAACGTGAAAAGAAAATTTAAAAAGAAAAACTGAATATAATATTTGTAAAATTGAAAAATGTTTCGAACTTCTAAAAGATATCCGGATATTATTTTTAACACGATAAAACAATAATAATAAATACAAGAAAAATAATGGTTGCTTCAAACTCAACCATTTCCCTTTCCAAGTCATTGTGATTCTTCATCGGAAACCAGACATCACCTTCTATTTTTTTTCCTCTTGTACTGCCACAAATAATTGTTGGATTCAAAATTCAACCTCTTCCAAGAATTTTATGATTCAGAAAAACAGAGCTTTGTTTTCTTATGGCTTCATCAATCGAAATGGCATCGGTTATTCCTTTCCTAGCACAACAGGGAAGCTCAATATGCAGCAATGGATATTAGTGACTTCTGAACCCCACAATTTTTTTATACTAAACTCTCCTTAAAGACTACGTATTCTTTTCTCTACACTGATGATCGTAGTACAAATATGTATTTTGGTACAGAACACGATCACACGTAGTCCTCTTGTCTAATGGTGGACTGTATTTAGGAATCAAGCAAGGCTGAAACTGAGATTTTGGGGGACGAAATGCTGATGAGAAATGGAAAGAGATGAGCTTGTTCACGGATAACATTTCAAAGACCAAAAGCAAGGGAAAATCCACATTACAAATTTATTCATAGGTTTATTCTTTCTGTACTCACAAGTCTGTCCAGTCTTAATTCAAGTGGAGGAGATAAACTTTTGTATGAAACTGACCTTGAGGTTATATTAGCTGAATTCTAGCTTCAACAAGGGGATTGAAGACATTGAGTATGACATCCGTTCTGGTCGATAAGGAAAGGAATCTGCAATGGATCTTAGAGCTCAGCTTCTCGGCTGCAGACGAGAAGATTGAAAACAGTGTTGATTTGCTGAAGAACTCTATGGCCCTGAAGGAGGGTCGGAGATGTTTGAACTCTGCAGGTAATGTACATTATAAAAGGAAGAGATAAACTATTAGCAAAAATTGCTGTCGATATAACTCTTAGTAACACAGCAAATTGGGACTTATGGCCAATATACAGATTCAAGTATACAGAGACGTGTCAAGTTGAGTAATGCTCAACGGTTAAAGCATTTCTACTTGCTCTAAGAGATTGTAGGTCCCAATCCTCACATCCACATGTGATATAATATTCTTATAAAAGACAAACATAAGAGGTGCTTCACATCAGTAATTCAAAATACGTACACTTGAAAACTTACATCATAAACGAATCAAATGGAATTTGTATTCAAAAAGCTACACCATTCGATACCATTAGCGCAACTCAAACTTGCAAAAGCAGCAAAAAGTTTTGAATGAAACGTCAAATTATCTTCAAATGAACCCCATATCAATCGGTTTGAGAGTACATAGAATTACAGAATTTATATAGTCATAGAAATGGTACAAATGAATTTAGAACTTTCTCTTACCTCCAAATGAATAGGAGGTAAAATTGGCATTACTAAAACACTAGTGCAGCTCCCTGCCCTCCTCCAAGGAGATGTTAAGTAGCAACTGTATCGTCGACTCTGTGTTTGCCGATATAAGATGCTAAAAAATCCATAAATCTGAATAACAAAATTTAATGTAGGGAGCATATTGACTGGCAGTGAGTCCATCACTGTTGGACCACGGATATATGTATATATTCACTAAGCACTCAAGAGGTGTATGGCCAAGTGTAATATGTCAAAACCAGCAAACATAAAAATATAGAACACGTTACTGCATTGCATTTCTCTGAATAGTTCGCTTCTCATCTGACCTGTGACGAAACAACTTGGCTATTTTTCTTCTCTCACAGTCCTGCAACATGTTGAAAAAATTGTTAAATCTGGGTTCCAGATTCCTTTTCCCTTTTCCCTTTCAATTTCTTATGTTCCACTTGAGTAGTTTTTGGAAAAGACACTTCTGAATATTTCAGAGTAAATTTGAACTGAAATATTTTGAGGTGATATTCTGCAGATTGCTCACCTTAAACATATTAAGATAAAAAGGTTTTCCAGGATTCATCCTTCTTAATTTTTGGTATGTATATGCAAAACTAAGTTGGTCTCGGGGAGTAAATCTGTCGACCTCATTGAACCAAAGACAAGAGAACAGATTAGACATTGGAGTGTGGGCCCTAATGATGAAAGATCCTTCAGGCACATCTGCATTTGTCAGCAGAAAAGAAAGTTCAAAGTCAATGAAATGAGTATGGAGCAACAGGGATCAACAATAACGTGCAAATTACCCCAAAAAAGAAAAGTTTAGACAACATACTGCTGGGAAGAAGCTTGTTTGTGTCTGATGCATTAAACCTCTTCAATCCATCAGCCTGGTAAAATGCAAATTGTTGATCTATGATACTATGGTTGTACTTGTTTAATCTCTTATTCTGAGCCACCTCTTCCCATACACAATGTCTGTCGTAGTGGTTCGAAATTGCAAATTCATAACCTCTTCGCCACAAGAAGTATTCCAAAATGAGCACAGGGTCATATTGAAGTCGTAGCTTGCTATCCAACCAGATTGAATACCTAAGAAAAGTTTGCAAAAGATTAGATACAAGTGTTGAAACTTGTTCGCACAAAATAACCATTTAATAAGCAATAGGATAATATATTTCTCGGAGTTCATGATTACACAAGAATATTCGATACTAAAAATAAAATCACAAATTTGAAGCACATTCGGACCAACAACCTACAGGGAATCTGAAATGGAAAGATAAGATGATTAATCTCTAAGAGAGAATGGAAAGATAAGAGTACTACGCTGGAAAGTTCCAGGGGTGTAAATTTCATTTATCAAGGAAATTGTTTCTTACCACCAAAAAACAAACAAAAAGAGGGGAAAAAAAGAAGGGTACCAAGTTCAAACATTGTTGCATTCTCACCTTGCAGAAGGAAAAATTCGATGTGGCAATAATTTTGGTATTTTCCCAACTCTTCTCATATCAGTGTATGGTAAATTTTTTACCACAACAATCTTCCATAGGCCAATAAAACCCATTCTATCAACTGTTTGACCTTCTGATGAAAGAGTCTCCAAGGTAACTTCATCCATAAACATAACAAAGCAGACATTTTTCCTTGAAAAACGAGTAACCTGAAACAAAGGCAAACTCTGAACTAACGTCTACCATTTAATAGAAAAGTATGATGTGTTCATAAATAATATGAGATTATTAGGAGTCCATGCTCATACATCTTTGACTTACACACATACACGAGAAAGACAAGGGAAAGAAGTTCACGTGCACAGAAGAAGCAGAACATGGGAGATGTAAATAAAGAGATTATCGAGTAAACCTTGATCAAGCTGAAATCTCAGAAAGAGTGAATACTCATCTCAAATTCTATCTAAAAAAATAATCACCAAGTTTCCTTAAAATCGGTTAAATGTCATGACTTTCCAGTTCTATGATGTGTGACCAATGACAAATATAACATGAGACCATCATACAAAGGACAACAGTTTGATCATGAATAAGCAGAAATTCTACTTCTGAAGACAGGAGGAAAAGTACATTGTAAAATCAGAACCTATGATCTGTCACTTTACATTTTAACACCTCTGTAGGTTGGATGTATAATTAAAAATTAAATGCAAAGTGCTACTTGAAGTTCCTAACTACAAATTAAAGAAATAATATACCGCTTTCCCAGTAGGTGATCTCAGGTGATCTGAATTCCCAAATATACAGGAGACCACAGCAATGTGGCATCTACTGATATAGCTGGAATCATCTTCTGTCAGATCAAAACCTGTACTTGAAAAACTTTTAGGACCTCTAACAAAGCCACAATTTATCTTTTGATCCTGCGCATAAAATGATGTCTCTCGTTCTTGCAAAGTCTGATGCCCTGAAAATCTAGGCACCCATTTTTCTTGATTGCTTGGCTCTTCCTCTGTCTCGGTGTATTGCAAAGTGAATCTAACAAATTTTTTACTTACTAAAGGTTCAATAATTTGTGCGGTAGAGTTCAAGAACTTCATCTCACATGATGCACCTGCCAATTAGGATTTAAGAATATCATTTTACATAACATTTTATTGGAATCCTATCAAACAATTAAAAATGGAAAATGACGTATTCCAGTCATCAATACATAATACTAAAATTAAGCTTAATATAAATCAAGATTACTAGTCCAGAAACCTTCCAAGTTCCAAGATTCATAGACAGAGTTAAATGAACTCCAAATCTTATTTTTATTTTTAATTTTTTTTATAAGAAATAGAAGAGAATATATAAGAACCACAAAAAAGAGAGAACAACCTACAGGCGAGGCGCCCCCACCCTCCCAAAAAAAACTACCACATTATAGCTTGCCAATCCCGGGAAAGAGAAGCTAGACTGTAATTACAAATAAATCTCCTATAAGTAAGGCACCATGATGCCGTAGTAATGAACTCCAAATCTAGAAAGAAGCTGTTTTACATATGATCCATTGAACCGTCTCATTTATCAGATAGAAGTATGTCAGTACCTGAAAATTTTCGATGCTTTGGCTTCTTTCTCGGATCCACTTTTGACCTCTTTGAATGGTGGCCGTGACCAATAGTGACACTAACATGATTGGAAGTTTTATTAACCTTATCAGAATTTTGGGAACTTGACGTATAATCCTCGTCAAATGAATGGTTGGAAGCCCCAACATTCTCATCATCATGCTGATAATTGGTTTCTCCATCAAGTACATTAAGGAATTGACCATGGTCATCATTGTGGGATTTTCCTGTCTCAACAACATTAAATGATTTCTCAGAATCTTCCTGTGTCAAACTTGTTGCATCAGAATGGTCCCCTTTCTCACGTTCTGTATCATTGTCTTCTTCCATAATAGGATGTTGACTATCACTTCCATTTCCATATTCATCATCTGTATCAATACCGTCATTCCAATTTTCCAGATCATCTTCGTCAGCTACCTGGTCATCTTCATTTCCTTCTTTTCCCAATTGACCTGAAGTGTTCATTGAAGCCTCATATTCAGCTTCATACTTCCTCAACTCCTTTCGCCCAGCTTCATTATATAGTCCAATGTCTTTCCTATCTAAACTGTTATGAGAATGTTCAATAGATGATACACCATGGCCCTCACTCAATTTTGCCGGAACATCACCCTTTTCAGTAACCTTATCGGTAGTAGCCACGTGTTTCACTGCATCCTCGTTGTAATCTTCGTCCCTTCTCCTATCATCCCCATCCCAATACCTCGAATCACGCCCATGCACAACTAAACCTTTACCGAACCTGACTTTGGTTGTCTCTGTTCGAGTAACATTTGAAAGGAAATCAGGATCATTCTTGAAGTCATCATCTTCGACGTTGTGATTACTAATTTCTGCATCAATTCATTATCAATCAGTTAAAGGCTACCTAGATTTCATAAGGACTTCAGTGACCAGAAAATTAAAAGAAATCAACCCAACCATGCAAACAGCAGCAAAAATACGTGGATAAACAAACAGACCATTATTCAAAAGAATTACAACGGGATTCCTCATAATTTCACTGAGGAATTATCTGCAACAAACACGTCTAGATTAGGAGGGATAGAACATAATTCTTTCCAAGTGACCAATAGGTACTCGAGTCAGGTGAAAAATAGAAAGCTTGCCACGTGCGTTAGAACCGACTTATATCAATTCTAATGAAAAATTGAACTAACCCTATTGAACTAAAAGCAATGAATTTCTACATCCATAACATTCTCAGATACCAAACGGAGAAATCCAAATCCAAACTGCGTGTTGCATGCTCTTTTCCTAGCTTCTTACGATGTTTTCTCGCCGACAGAAACTCAAAGAACAAAGAGGTGAAAGTAAAACTGACCTTTGGTGTCTCTCGATAAATAGTAATAAGCTAAGACGGTGACGCCAAGAACAAGCGAGAGAACAAATATAATCGCCCCAACGGAGATCCCTATGCCCTTATCGGAGCGAGCCGACCTACGAGCCCTACCCTGCTTATGCGGCGCACCACGAATTCCCACCGCAACGTGATCGGCAACGCCATTGTTGGTTGAATGGAGCGTGTCATGTGCCCGTGGTCCATATCTATCCGTCCCATACTGCCTATGCTGAGCCATTCACATATTCATTCATCCAATCCCAGTAATCCGGCGCTCCTCTTACTCGAGAAACAAATAGCAGAAGCTCATTTGATTTTGCCCAATTCGGTAGGACAAAGGAAATCACAAGAAATAGGAGAAATGAACTGTCACGAGTAACTCGACAGATCTGAGATTTGAGATTATGATTAGAGAGTGAGACTTTCAAATTGTACAATTAAATACTGGTTTGGTTTATCCATGGCGGATGAGAGAGAGAGATGGAAGGAGGGAGATGATGGAAGTCGTTTGTTTTGAATTGAAATGCTTTCGAGCTCTCACACACAACTCCAATATTGTTCATCGACAAGTAGCTTGTGGGAGTTCTGCTTCTGCTCAATTCTTTTTTTTTTTTAATTACGTTAAATAATCACACACAAAAAATAGTAATTATATGGCAAAATTAGTCCCTAAATTTTGAATATAAGATTTATTTACGAAAGAAAAGGGAAATCCTGGATTTTCTTTTTTCAATGGGATTCTGCCTACAAATTTAAATTTAACATTTATACCAGTAATTAAAATATCTCATTTCAATGGGATTCTAATTTTTACTCAAAATCGGAGTTCAGAATCAATGTTTACAACAACTATGGATACGAACAATATACCTATTAAAAATAAGAATGATAAATAATTAGAATAAAGATCACTGATTATCTTCAAAAAAAAAAAGTTATGGTTTGCTTGATTAAGAATATAAATCTTACCTGTTTAAATTATTGAGGGACATCATTCATATTTTTAATTTATTAAAAATGTATTGGTTGAATAATATTCTAATCGAATTTTTAATTGAAAGACCAATAATTGCTAAATAAAATTTATTTTATTTGACAGTTATAGCTTTTTAATAGAACAGCCGATTATAGATATAAAATATTAATCAATTTTATTGTTCCGTTATTTAATAATAATGAATTAATTTTAAATTCTTAGTTTATATTAATAAAATAATTAAAGAAAATTAATTAATTTATATTAATAAAATTGCATTAACTGAAAAAATATATATTTTAACAAGTTACTTAATATTAATAAACAGACATCCTAAAAAAATAGTATTGACAAACAATAACTAATTAAAATAAATAACTAAACTTTTAAATAGGAGATTATAACATTTTACATTGTCTCGAAAAAAAAACATTTGACATAAAAATATTACATGAGTAAAGAAAAAGATCAGTGGGATTTTGTACTAAAAAAAAAAGATCATTGGGATTTTGTATTTGCTAGTTTTAATCCAACTAGTTTTAAATATCCTATTGAATTTTTAAATATCTATTTAGATTTTGAATTGTCATATATATTCCAAACTTGGTAGTTGAACTTTCAAAATATTGTTTTAGTTATTGTTACATTATTTTTGCTACATGTAATTCATTTACTTCATACTTTTTTCCTTCTTTTTTTCCTTTTTGTGATAAATTTGTAGATATGACAACCGCTTTGACCATCCATATATATGCTATCTATATAAAAAACGGTTTCTTATTTAGTTAAAATATAATTTTCGTCAGTGTTAAAATTAGTTTATGATTAACTTTTGCCAAAAAAAAATATAAAATTTTCTGAACTTTATTCTAAGATATTTGAAAAATATATGCACATTTAACATTTTCTTGAATGATAGTAATAATAATTATCACTAACTTAAATTAACCACAAACATTTATGTTAAGATTAGAGTTTATTAGTTAATTAAAATATAATTTAGTTAATTAGTAACCTTAAAGTAGAGATGCCAATGGGCGGGTATCCATTTATTAATATTTTACGGGATTGGAGGTATTGAATTTCCTTTTAAACCAATTATAAAATATTATAAAAATTAATATTATTATTATTATTATTATTATTATTAATTTATCATATATAAAAATATACATACTAATAAAATATTAAACATGTTGGGTCGAGGACGGGGCGAGGACCTCCCTGTCCCCATCAGGGCACCCGATTGGAATCTCCGATTTGACCCCGTCTCGATGGGAATCCCCGACCTGATCGGGTGGAGTACCCACGGAGATTAAACATGCGGGTATTTTTGTCATCCCTACCTCAAAATATCTATCAGCCAGATTTATTGAACTCAAACAATGAAAGAGAAAAAAGGAGTAGTCGAATTAATGAAGAAAATCTTTACTTATATTTCTAGAAAACTAGAACAACAAAAATTTAATAGAATTTCACTAATTTAGTAAAAAAAAATTATTAATACAGAAAATGTGGAAATAAATAAATAAAAGGAAAAGAAATGAGCGGTCGGTTCGATAATCGAGATGGGGGCGAACCGCGAACATGGCTATTGGCTGCAAGCAAAGGACAAGAGGAGAATCCGTGGTCCGCATCCGCCCAACTCCCGCGGGCTCACCCTTCTTCTTCAATTTCCCGTTCCCCTGCACAATCTCAACTCTACTTCTGACTTTAATCTCTGTGCCAGCAATTAGTCTTCAAATTTCAGCTACTTTTGATTGGATTCAAGCAGTTTACTGTTTCTTTTCCGCGTTCACTAAGCTCCTCATGGCTTCTGCTTCTTGTAAGTTCTCAATTCAATTCAACTAACTACAATATCCAGATATTAGTTCTGAGTTCCTCTTATAATGATCAAGTTCAACTTTGTATAGAATTGCGATACTGCCTTATTGGCGTTTTCTATTGGAGGAGGAGGATGTTAGATGCAAAATTTGCTGCAAGATGTTGTCGTAAAACGTAGTGTGCATATTGCATCTTTGCATGATTCTAGTGCATTGTTTGGGAGACTTTTGCTTACCTTTAGTTTGGCAGCTCCATAAACTAAATCTTTATATCGACCACGTTTTAGCAACTGGCAGTCTGAAGGAAGAAATATTTGTTTGTTTGAAATTGCTAAGCGTGTACGTGTTGATGAAACTCCAAAATCGACGGAAATTGGCTGTGGAGCATTTTACCTAAGCACTAGCTTGAGTGGTTGTTTGCTTTCGGGATTTCTGTTATTGTAGGTGCCATCCAAATAAGCCGAACGACTAACCACTTCTTCATTGCTGGTGGAAAACATCGATGATTGATTCAGCTAACCCCGACACTCACGGATATAAAAAAAAAGAAGAAGCATAGTTTATGAATAAGATTGGTAGAAATGAGATGTCTATGTTTTGAATGGCACATGAATGGGATTGAACTCTGTCCCATAAATCAATGACTGCATATCAATGCCCTCTAAGAGGCTTCTGAGGATCTCAACCATCTTTTGCTTCATCTTCATTCTTCCATTTAGTAAATGTTTCATACAACGAATTCTTTTGAAAGCTCTATTGTGAGCATGGCCGCTGATCTTACCTGTGGAACCGACTTTGAAAGGGATCCTAGTTAGCCATCTGTCTAAATAGGCACACCGCACATCTATTAAGTTTTATGATAGCATTCTTATTTTGGAATTCAGAATTCCGTGCACTTGAATGCTTTCACTATCAGTTAACATATTTTTATGGGAACTCCTTTTGCTATTTCTATCTGGGGGCACACTTGTAAGTCTTTAAGTTTTTGGTGGGTCCTTTTTATGCATGCGGTACTTGTTGAATTGTATTTTATTCCAATTTCTTATGTGACTTTCTTGATCAAAGTATTTTTGTCCTCTTGAACACAGAGCTTGGATCAAAGTTGACGATCTTACTAGGCTGAAACACGATTTTGCATGAAAATTCATCTGACCAGCTCTTCGATAAACTTTTACTGGTAGTACGGCTGCTTTGGAAATTCTAATTTCGGGAGGTAATCATAAGTTCAAAACTCTGAATTTTGTAGAATAAACTTCTCTTTGTTGCATTAACTCGCTTGGATCTTCTCCGTAGTTGAATGGATTAATTGTTGATTCAATTGAAATATTTTATTATAAATAGGAGCTGTGTGAGATGAGTTGTGTTTTATATGATAATCACATTCTTACTAGACAGTTTCTTAGTAATGTACAGGGATGCTAGGAAAAGCATTGGTGTCTCCCATATCAACAGTTGATTCTGCAACTCGCTTCTGCTTTTCTACTGTGAGTAAGCAATTTTTTGCCTTATATCATGGATTAATATGGACCCATCAGAGAGAACTGCAGGAGCTTATTGTTATGCATTGCTCAAGCACTAATTTCACAAATTCTTTTTTTAGGATTTTATACTTTATTCCAAATTCTCGTTGCAGCCTGGCTTTGTGACAGCCAAACCAGATGGTGCATGTTCAAACGTGAGCTTCTCCAATCGTCCTTGGAAGAACGTGACAAAGGATGCGAGGAGACATAGTCCCTGTCCCAGGAAGTGGGAAATCCATTCAACTGCTCAAGTTGAAAGCTTGATATTAAGTGATGAGGATAAGAAGACATGGGAAGCTTGCCGACAAGCTCTGTCCATGTTCAGCTTCAGTGCTGAGGAGCAGGATAAGATGCTCGGAAAGGCGTTCGGCCACATTCATTCGCCCTACTGGGGCGAAGACAGAAAGAAGGAAGTCCCAAAGATTGAAATTGTAAATGACATACTGGAATATCTGAGGACACTCGGCCTTTCTGATGATGATCTCTGTAAGCTTCTAAAAAAATTCCCAGAAGTTCTTGGATGCAATCTTGAGCAGGAGCTGAAAACCAATATACAATTGTTGGACAAGGAGTGGGGAATTCAAGGCAAATCACTCAGGAACCTTCTTCTGCGTAATCCCAAGGTATTGGGCTACAATGTTGATTGTAAAGGAGACTGCATGGCGAAATGCACCAGATGCTGGGTTCGATTCTAGGTACATTTTCTTTTCCAGAATTTTTTCTAAAAATCTTAATTTGTACATATGAAGCTACCTATTGAATATCTTAGAAAATCATGTCTGAATTATCATTTGTCAGTTACTTGGATCAATGTTTTAATGTTCATAGATGCATGCATACCTTGTTTTCTCCCTCTCTCATTTGTATATTCTTTTAACATAAAATTGCCAAAGTTTTATCTGGTGCCTTAAACTGTTAAGAATATTTTATGGAAATTGAAGCTACCTTTTCTTTATTATTTTTTCCTTCATTAGTTTTTTGAAGAAAAAGTTTCCCGAACTTCTAGAAAGAAAATGTTAAACATTACTGACGAGTTTCTTTGTGTAACTTGTAAACGTTAAGGTTATTCTCCATTTGAAATAAAAATCCAAGAGTCAAAGATTTTGGAAAAATGTTGTATAAACCATCATCCATGAAATTAAACTAAAAAATCATAAAAGAACAGATAACTTTGTAAAAAAATATGTATTTGTAACATATCTGTACTGACTTTTTGTTCTGAAGTATATGAAGTTTGCCCTCCAAAACAACCCACAACAAGTTGTTTCTCAAAACAACTACGCAACTTCTAATTAAGTTTGATAGGTAATGGCTTGTTGCATAAAGTTTGCATGACTACAAGTTTATTCGGAACTAAAATAGATGTAATATTTTCCCCTTTTTCTTCTTTGAATACGTTCAAATTTACGACATTTTTGTTTGAGATAAGTGCCTTAACCAGTTGAGCTCTACTCAGATTGGCAAAATAGATGTAATATTCTTCGTATACCCTTTTGCGCTTTTTTTTAATGGAAAAGTATTATTAGAGTAATAGTATTCTTATGCATATATAACATTTATACTTGGATACATTAAAGAAATGCTATCATTCCATCCAAGTTTTGTGCAAAAGCAACATCTTCATGACTTGAGAAAGTAACCTCTCTTTTCCTCCCCCTTCTCTCTGCTATATAAAACCACACCCACTGCCCTTCAACCCCATTTTATTTAGCACATATTCTCTCTCTCTCTCTCTCTCTCTCTCTCTAATGGGTGCTCTCAATGCAACAAAATTCTTGGCAATCTTTTTTTTGCTTGTATTCATGCACAATGTATGTTTTCTCTTCAATAAAAGAATATTATAAATCAAATTTCTTAATGTTTAAATATTTATTTGTGCTATTATTCTCTTTTTCTTCATCTTCTTGTTCTTTTCTTTCTTAGATGCAGAGCTATGGTGGGTCTCTATCTATGGTTGAATATTCCCAAAAGATAGGTATGCTTTTTTTATTTTATAGTTCTGCTTTATTCTTATTTTATTTGAATATTGGTTAAAGAATATTAAGAGGATGGGATGGTGTGAATATTGTATTAAGAAGACTGTAAAGGAAAATGCGAGTATCGATGCAGCAAGGCTTCAAGGCAGAAGATTTGCATAAGAGCATGCAAGACGTGCTGCAGCAGATGCCACTGCGTGCCGCCGGGAACTTCCGGCCACCGTGACCTCTGCCCTTGCTACGCCAACATGACCACCCACGACGGCAAGCTCAAATGCCCCTGAATTTACCCTTTTGCCCTCCGCATCGGACTTTCTCGTGGACTCAAATATTAATTTAGTTTACGATATCTAATATACGGAAGAAACGGGATCATATAAATTCAATTTAAATTTAATAGCTCTTACAATATGGATTTACGTTATATTATCTTGGATAAAATTACACGGTTGATGTAGAACTGATTATACCAACTGTAAGTATAGGTAAATTACTAATTTTTATGATTATCTCAGTCATAGAAAAAAGGCAAAAAAAAAAAAAAAGTTGAAGCCTATGTCCTTTATTCTATCGTTGGTATTCCATCCATGTGTGGTCCAACGTGAATTTGTTTCGAGTGAAAAATCACCCAACATGTAATTTTATAATACGTAAAGGATATGACATACATTTCATCTTAAATTTAAATGGATACAAATTCTCCTCCTTTTTTTATTTCTCAACACAGGAGGGCTCGAATTTGGATCTTGCTACTGCGTCAATACCCTATAATACTAAAATGGGTACCAATTGGATCACAACAGTAACTGAATTTTTAACAGTATTTAACATAAATGAAAATAGTGCAGAATGAGTCCACAGTGGATCCATAGTATTATGTGAAATTGGAGTGTGTATTTAATTTAGGGGCACTTGGGCTTGTTGGCGTGTGTCTTGAGGCGAGCATAGCAAGGGCAGAGCTGGTGGTTGCCGTACGTGCCGGGCGGGACGCAGTGGCATCGGCTGCAGCAACTTCCACACGCGCGCATACATATTTTCTTTCTCGACGCCTTCATGCATCGCCTTGAGCACGCATACTTGCAATCTAATAATCCAACCAAATTCAACCATTAATCACTTTTCTTTAACATTTTTCTTCAATTTTATCATTATATTGGAAACTTGCATGGCGACTTACTTATTTTTGGACTTTGCTGATGTTTTTTGTCCACAGCTACCCTGTTACTCCCTTTATTCACCTGAATCCAAGGTCAATATTCATATTTCACTACAAGAATTATAAGCTTTCCCGACGTACAGAAAGTAGTCAGACAAAATATCTCTCTCGACTATTTTCAAAATTTTCCTTGACATTTTGTAGCATCAGAAAAAACGTTAATTTTTATAGTGTTTCACTAGATTGGTTATTCACATATTGAACATGAATTACATAAACTATGCACAATTTAAATAGCTTTATTATAACCACGAGCACCAAACATCCCTCGAACTTATGCTCAATATTTCTCTTGCACATGAGTTTTAAATCAATACTAGAGACAAGTTTAAGTTTTTAAGCAGTTATTTTCAACAGCATTAGCGAATCCAATAAAATCCCAAAATTTCCCAATTCCAATACTTGAAGAGAGAGGATATATGGAGGACACTCACAGTACTGTAAGAGGGAGAAGCCTCTGATAAAGCCTGCAGCAATACAATAGAAAAGAAGAAAATGCAGAAAGAAAAAGAAAAATTAACATTAAATGTAACTTGTTAATTTTGGTTACTGAAAAAAAAAAGGTGAAATCTAAAATCATATGTAATATGTATACAATACCTGGAGGAGAAATAGAAGGAGAAGGAGAATGAAAAGGAAACTGATTGGCTTCATTTGTGAAGAAGATATGCCCAAATAATGCCTCTGCTAAGATGTGAAGGTGGGGTGCAATGCCTTCGTCCATGTATTTATATATATATTGCCCTCTTTTATTTGATTTATCTTTAGATAAAGAAATTAATTTACATTTTTAGTCCTAAAAGTTCATTGCAATACTTCCTTGTTGACTTAAGACTATGCTGCTCGCCACTCAAGTAGGAGACCGAAAGATTTTTAGTGATGGACAGTAGAAATAAGAAAGTACTCTAAAATATACAGTTTAGCATCTCAATTTTACATTTGATTTTAAGTGTTACTTTTTCGCTAACTATAATATAGAACCGTATAGATAATTTGATCTCTCTATTTTTTGTATTGTCCAATCAAAAGGTAAGAATTTGTTCCTTTTAACTTTACACCAGTTGTATCACTTTTCAGAATTCACACGCATGAGATCAAAAGTTAAATCATAGGCTTGTTCACAAAGTGACGTGGCTTAAAAGAACATCTTCAAGGAAATGCATGAAATTTGGTTAAAACTTTGAAGGACTAAATAATCTAAGAAGAAACAATGTAATATGAATTGATATTAAAAATGTAATATAGGTAGAGGGATTGAAGTTCTTCCAATTTGTAATGATGGAGGTGTTAGATAGAGCCATATATTGATGTCAGTATCTTATAAATATATATTGGCTTTAAATAACAGCTGTGTTTGAAGATTCTTTACATGGATCCAAAAGAGTGGACCACTCTCCTACCATATACATTTAACACTATCAATATTAGAAGTTTCTACTGTTTTCTTTTATCAGCTTAAATTACAATTTTGGCCTTCAACAACGAGGGTTGTGTCTAATAGAACTTCGAATTTTAAAAAAACGTTTAATAGATTCTTAAACTTTTAATGTGGGTTTAATATGTCCTGAACTTTAAATTTTGTTTCATAAATGATTGAGCTTTTAATTTTGTGTTTAATAGGTCCCTATGCTTAGAGATTTGTTAGACACAAAAGTGAGAGTTTAATAATCCATTAAAGATGAGATTTGTATTATATTAATAGTCTTTCAATTATTTGTATTACATTTTTCAGAAAATAAGTTAGATTTCACTGGAGATTTTTGAGGAAGAAGTATCTTTCAAAAGAGTATGAAATGGCAATGCAAAGCAATTGCTAGCTGTAATGGTTTTGGCATTTTTCATTTATTCAAGTTTGGATTCTTTCCTTTGGATATATTAATCTCTGTCTATCTTTTATATTGGATTTGGCAAATTTCGTTTTCATGTACAATATATACATATTCTTAATGAATAAAAATAAAAATAAAATAAAATACTGCCATTCTATTCTAAATACTATTGCTTACACATCATCTAAGGTGATCTATTTCTAATTTTATCTTTTTATTAAGATTTATTATATATTTTTTAAATAATTTTTTTAGTGTCATTTAATAAAAAACAGTTCCATTGTTTATATTTTCTTTTAGATTTTAATTTAATAAATGTTTTTTTCTATATATATATTTTTTATAGATTCTCCAATAAAAGTAGGTTGGAAAAAAATTAGTAGAAAATATTTTTTAAAGAAGGGTAGTTTCGTACAAAAAAATGTGGAGATTCTCCTATTTTTAAGCTAACCACTCTTCAAATTTATAATTTGTTTGGCATTTTCTAAAATTACCTTTTTTAAACAGCGGTATACGCTGTTACCATAGTTCAATATTATTTTTATATATATGATGATGATAGATAAATAAAGTTGTGATTTAACCAATCAGCTCAGGGCCCACTTGTTTTTAGTTATGCTGATGGGCCCAAAATATTGGGCCTATTATATTGTTCATGGCCCATTTCCTTTTAGTCATGTACAATGCCCAAAAATGTGATCTAACACTGGGCCTGTCTCTGGCCCATCTATAATCTGAAGGTTCATCTAGCCTTCTTCCGTTCACGTGAGCATCTGCGCCGTGTGTGTATGTATTATATGTATATATATAAATTATTAATTAGCCATAGTATTAACCATTATTTATGCCAAACCGAATATAGCTCAAATGGTTAACGTACTTTGATCAAAAGGTCCTTATCCTCATATATTATCTATGTTATTATCTGTTATTTTTAGTTATGTTAGAGATGGTCCTTGTTGGATAAAATAAATATTATTTTTAGTTCAATAATGCATGAGATTAAAATTTCAACGTCAAACTTTTTGTTAATGTATATTTGAATCAATTAAATTATAAATTTTTTTATATCTAAATTACACTCCTATTAAATATAAAATAAATGTGTTGGGAAAAAAACTGTATATATACGTTAACTAAAAAATTATATTTAGGTTGGCGGTAAAATAAAAAAGATTGGAAACAAAATTATACATCAAAGACTTATATGGGTGGGTGGAGGATGCACTTCCCATTTTCCAATTCCTTTTACACGAAGTTTGAGATTTTCTATAAAGAAAATCGAAACTCCTGGAAGATTAAATACGATTATATATACACACACACACGACCAAGAACAAAAATACAAAATTATATGCCAAAGAGTATAGTTGAAGTGATTTATCTCTCACTAAAAGTCTTGGGTTCGAATCCCATCCCTAGCTCGAAAAAAAAAATTATATATTTCAAAACTTTTATATTAAAAATAAACTACTTAATCAATTTTGCACTTACAGAGGCAAACAGCCGAAAGACGTGGCCTCCGGCTTCGAATTTGGCTAATCGACGGACGGAGAGACGCCGGAATCCCAGAACCGACAGGTCGGTAAACTCAGAGACTCCCCGGACCTGAGGGTTCCTAATCCTAAAGGCGGTGGCGTTATATTACATCCATGGAGGCGTCGCCGGCGTCTTCTGAGGGTTCCTCGCGAGAGGTTCAATGTGTTGGAAAACTGGAAATAGTGAGACCAAAACCCGCCGGTGGTTTTCTCTGCGGCTCTATCCCCGTTCCCACTGATAAAGATTTTCACGCCTTCCATTCTGCTCTGGTTCCTTCGCGCCAAACGTATTGAACCTCCTCTTTCCCTCGTTTCTGTCTGTTGCTGATTTGTTATTCTGTTTCTAATCACGATCATGTGAAGTATTTTCGTCTTTTTTGAATTTTAGAATGAACTTGTCTTTATGTGTTTGTGTGGTTGATTTTGTTTGTGGAAGGGTGTCAGCTCCACGGTATCGAGTGCTTCCGACTGAGACAGATCTCAATTTGCCTCCACTTCCTTCTAATTCCCACGAGAAGATTCTCCCAATTGGGGCACTCCAGTCGAAGGTCGCTGGAGGTTCGTTTCTGCCATTTATCTATAGTGCTTGTAATTTTGCTGATATAGCGCATTGCTAGAGTATAACTTTTAAGCCTTGTGGTTTAACGATCTGGCATGTGACAGAAATAAATGAGCTTATCTTGTTGACTCGGGATATCTTTTTAGTTTGATATGATATACTATAGCTCTATGCAATTCTAAAGTGATAAGCATGCGCTCAGATGCAACTTTAATGGCAACGTTATTGCTATACGTACTATTCCATTCTCCTCCTGTTGACTGTCTCTTGTCAATGAACCAAAATACAATTATAAGCTTGATTTGGAAGGAATGCATTTGACTTAAAGAACTATTTGCTTCTTATTGCACAGAAATTGCAATTCTTTCGTATACTGACTGACTTCCTTGTTCCAAATATCATTTACTCCGGGTCTTAAGTCATTATCTCCATCATGATGCATAATAATGCATGGAATCTAGAACATTAAAGGCGAATAGAATTCAAGGGAGAACGGAGATCTTATTTCCCTGGTTGATCTAGATTAGAGCGTTGGATGCCTCTGTAATGGGAGAGGTATCCTATTTCTCATTTTTTTTAAATAAAAAAGTTATGTTTATAGTTAACGTATGCCAAAGATTACAATTGAAAGTCTGCAGAGATCACAATTGAAAGTCTGCAGACTTTTATTTTGTTGGAGTTTCTGTTCTATTATACTGGGAAACAGTCCTTTATAACTTTTAAGATCTCACTTGAGGTAGTTAATGCTTCTGCAACATTGTAATTTTGCTTTCTAAAAGCTTCGGTATCACTTGGATGACACTAGCATTCACATGTTTCAGATTTAACTTGGGATGGGGGTGCTGTTACTTCAAATCTTACCAGAAAATCTGAGGCTCTTGCTGTATCTGGTTTGGTTGATTATGGAGATGAAATAGATGTGATTGCTCCAGCTGACATTCTTAAGCAGATCTTTAAAATGCCTTATTCAAAGGCCCGATTATCCATTGCTGTTTATCGCATTGGACAAGCTCTTGTTCTGAATACTGGGTATGTGCTTGGATGTCTCCTAGTTGCAGTTAAAGTTCCAGGCATACTTTCTTTTACATGGTTGTTAGATGTCATGGAAAATGTAATTATGATATCAGATTTTCCTTGATCTTCTTGGTGGAAGTGCAGGCCTGATGTGGAGGAGGGAGAAAAGCTTGTTAGGAGGCATAAAAATCAAGCAAAGTGTGCAGAACAATCTTTATTTTTGAATTTTGCAATGCATTCGGTTAGAATGGAGGCTTGTGATTGTCCTCCAACTCATCATGCCACAACAGAGGAGCAATCTAAGTCTTCCGTTCTCCCTGGAGGAAGTACGTCTCAGGTCCTGGAGCAGACTGATGGTGTTTCACAAAAAGACTTTAATTCTTGTGCCCAATATAAAGAAGTTAAGCAAGACGCCTTCTTCTGGGGATGTAAGAAGGGCAAGAGAAATAAGAAGCGTGATCCTGTCAAAAAGGTTTCAGAAGTTGGTGGCAAACCGAGGTGCTCAGTGAAAGAGTCTGAAAAGCATAGAAGAGTTGGTGATGAAGAATTTCTGCGTGTTCTTTTTTGGCAATTTTACAATTTCCGTATGCTTCTTGGCAGTGACCTGCTTCTGTTCAGTAATGAAAAGTATGTTGCTGTGAGTTTGCATTTGTGGGATATTACCAGACAGGTGGGACATAGTCGTGAAGATTTACCGAGTTTAATGATTATTATTATGTTAACACTTTTTTTTTTCCAGGTCACTCCACTAACTTGGCTTGAAGCTTGGCTTGATAATGTCATGGCAAGTGTGCCTGAATTGGCCATTTGTTATCATGAAAATGGTGTTGTTCAGGGTTACGAGCTTCTGAAAACAGATGATATCTTCCTATTAAAAGGGGTCTCCGATGATGGTACTCCTGCTTTTCATCCATACGTGGTACAACAAAATGGCCTTTCTGTCTTGAGATTTCTCCAAGAAAACTGCAAGCAAGATCCTGGGGCTTATTGGGTAATGTTACAGTTTTCCCCCATACCTAAATCATAAGTTAATTCTGGGTGGCCAGTCAACCTCATTCGTATACTTAACATCAAATATTTGCAGCTTTATAAAGGTGCGGGTGAAGATGGGATTCAGCTTTTTGATCTTTCTCTAATTCCTAAGAACCATTCTTCAAGTGATTTTGATGATAGCTCGAATTCCTTACCCTCATTGCTGTATAGAGGGAGATGCGACTCCTTATTTTCGTTTGGCACACTCCTCTACCGTATAGCTCACCGACTTTCACTTTCTATGGTGAGGAAGGCTCTTACTTCTATCTCCTCTTTTTGCATCTTGGAAATAGTTGGTTGTTGCAATTGTGGTTGTCTCTTTTGCAGAATCCATCTAATAAGGCCAAATGTGCGAGGTTCTTTAAGAAGTGTTTAGATTTTCTCGATGAGCCTGATCACCTGGTAATGATATTGTTTCTAACATTTCCTTAGGATTGCATCTTTTTGCATTTTGTGGACAAGTTTTACTTGAATATTTAGATAACTGACAATCAAGGCTGTGCTGAGCAGGTGGTACGTGCATTTGCTCATGAACAGTTTGCAAGGCTCATTTTAAACTATGACGAAGAGTTGGATTTAACATTGGATTCTCTTCCACTAGGATGTGAAGTTGAAGTTATGGATGCTGAAGAAGAAGAGTCCTTGGACTTTTTAAGCAGTATATCAGAAACGGGCAAGTATGAAGATTCCTCCTCTCTTGTTGGAGGAGACAAACTTGGGGACGTTGATCCTTGTCATCAAAATTTGTCGTCGGAAGCTTCTTCATTAATAACATCAGAGGCCCATGTACCTTCTCCAAGGAAGCTGATACCCTTGAGAGATCCACAAGGGATAGAACCATTGGTGGCTGCAGAAAATTCCGAAGACGAGGAAAGCTTTGCAGTTTGTAAAGTATCTCCTACTGCCCCACAGGTAGTTCAAACTGTTGCTGATCCAATATCTTCCAAGTTAGCTGCAATACATCATGTTTCTCAAGCTATCAAGTCTCTTAGATGGATGCGCCAGCTACAAAGCTCGGAACCAAAGATAGTGGACCATATTGGTGCAGTGCACGATAGTCTACCTTCTGCTGTTAATATCTCTGTCTGTGCATGTGGTGATGCTGACTGTATTGAAGTCTGTGACCTTCGCGAATGGCTTCCAAAATCAAAATTGGACCATAAATTATGGAAATTGGTTCTTTTGCTTGGGGAGTCATATTTGGCTCTTGCCCAAGCATATAAGGAGGACGGCCAGCTGCATCAGGCTTTAAAAGTTGTAGAATTGGCATGTCTTGTTTATGGATCAATGCCCCAGGAACTTGAAGAGACCAGATTCATTTCCTCAATGGTGGGTACCCCGCTTTTGCAGAATAAATTGAATGATAAAGACAAAAAGTTCAGATCATTCAATCAAGATCTGAAAGAAGTAGATTTGCATTGTGATGAATTTTCTTTAGATCATTATTCTTCCACTTATCTCTTTTGGGCCAAGACATGGACATTAGTTGGAGATGTATATGTGGAGTTCCACTCGATATATGGTAGAGAAACCTCTGAAAAAGCAGAAAAGAACTTTTCCACAAGAGAATTGAAGATGTCGTCTGAAGTAGTGAAAGAAGTTAATAGGCTCAAGAAGAAACTAGGGCAATTTAAGAACTGCAGTGCTTGCTCCTTGGTAAATTGCAGCTGCCAGAGTGATAGGGCAAACAGTGGAAGCAGTGCTAGTAGTAGTAGGGGAGACTCAATAGTCTACAGCAGAAAGCATGGGAAAAAGACGCATTTTAAGTCTTGTACTGCCTACTCAGTTTCAGGAGACCGAGAACATGATTATAATTGTCCAAAGATTAAGAATGGAATGGGCTCTAACCCTAGACATCTAGACTCAAAAAGAGATGCCCGAATCCAAGTAGAGACTTGCAAAACAGTTAATTGTGGGGCAAAATTCTGTGTGGATAATTCTGAAGAAGTGGATGATAATGTAGAGACTTGCGGTAATGTTCTTAGTGAGACCTCTCAATCTCATTTGAATTCCAAGGAGTCTCAGAAAGTTAAAGCTGGTGGGATTTTCAAGTATCTTGGAGGTTCTGTCTCTGGAGGATCAGAATGCAATTTAACTGCAGCCCTAAGCTGCTATAAGGAAGCTAAAAAGGCGTTAGGTCAACTCCCAGCTGGGTCCGTGGAACTGCAATCTGTTATGAGGAAAAAGGGTTGGGTTTGCAACGAACTAGGTCGATGGAGACTTGAAAGGAAGGAGCTGAAAAAAGCTGAAACAGCATTTGCAGATGCCATAGATGCATTTAGAGCTGTTTCTGATCATACAAACATCATATTGATCAACTGTAATTTGGGTCATGGGAGGCGAGCATTAGCTGAGGAGATAGTGTCGAAGATTGAAGATCTAAAAGCACATGCAATTGTACAGAATGCATATTACCAAGCATTGGAGACTGCAGAACTTGAATATACCGAATCACTAAGATATTATGGGGCCGCGAACAAAGAACTGAATACAGTTGCTGAAGATTCTGCTACTGTGCCTGGCAACCTGAGGATTGAGGTTTACACACAGCTTGCTCACACGTATCTGAGGCTTGGTATGCTTTTAGCAAGGCTAGATATAAACGAGGTACATGATACTGAAACATTGGAAGATATTGGGTCAGTTTATGGGAATTCTAATAACAGAGGATCCAAGAAAGGATTGAAAAAGCATAAGATTTCAGCAAATGATGCCATTAGGGAGGCATTATCTACATATGAATCTTTGGGTGACATACGTAAACAGGAAGCTGCATATGCTTATTTTCAGTTAGCTTGTTACCAAAAAAATTGTTCTTTGAAGTATTTAGAGTCCGATGGCGGGAAAAAGAGCTTGTCTAAAGATGATAACAGCATTCCCCAACGGGTAAAACAGTATGCTTCCTTGGCTGAGAGGAACTGGCAAAAAGCCGTGGAGTTTTATGGACCTAAAACACATCCCTCTATGTACCTAACCATTCTGGTTGAACGATCAGCTCTTTCATTAAGCTTGTCGAGCTCTTTACACTCAACCGCAGTATGAACTCACTCTCTCTCTAATATTTCATGCCATAACCTTAGCATATCCCTCTGTAACTTGTAGAGATTCATCATATACACCATATTCTTATTTCTGTACATTGAGTCTCATATAGGCCTTTCTTTCCAGTTTTCGAACTGTAATTGTTTGGTTTTCTGGGTACTCATTAGTTTTTTCCTGTAAATGATCTGTCATATCACTGACCACTCGTTTCAGTGTCTGCTCTTCTGATGTCGAGCTCTAGTTTGTTTTTGCATGTCTTTAAAGCACCCATTCACTCGCATGGCATACTATTGATTTGCATGCAACTAATTATTTCTCCTCTGCAGATGCTAGAATTGGCATTCTCTCGCATGCTCGGAGGACGACACATATCCGATGCTGATGCAGATTCTCTGAAAACCGAGCATCCCGATATTCATTCCAAATTTTGGAACCATCTGCAAATGCTATTGAAGAAAATGGTGGCAATGACACTTCCAACAAGTGCAAGCAAATCTTGTGCATCTCAACCCCAGACGACACCCAACAGATGTGGTGAAGCTTCAAGGCTCAGGGAGCTCTACAAAATGTCTTTGAAGTCCAGTGACTTGAGAGAACTGCACAAGATGCATACCATTTGGACTTCAAAATTGGAATGTTGATTAAACAATTGTAGTTATGCATGTCTACTTGCTTTAAGCATTCTCTATAGAATAGAAAATAGATAAGTTAGTATCCTATCCTTAAGTTTAGCTGAAGTCGTATTGTGAATTTTGTTATTGCTATAGAATCAGCACTTGTCCGCGGACTGGTGTTCTCTTGGATATTCGTTGCTGAGAGCTAATCGCCAAAATTCAAAATCCGAGAGGATCGAAGCCACATTCATCTCTTGTCACGTTAAATTTGTCGGTGCTTCCCAAAAAGGAAAGATCCATTTCAATAATTCATGCTAATCAGGCGTACGACTCGATGAAGTTTATCTTCTGTGTTACTGTTCCAATTGAGATTATCGTATTAAATACGCGATGCGAAGTACTGCCTTGCGATCTTCATTATTGCTTCTGTTGGTGTCTTTCTTCGCCATTTCGATATCTGCTGCCATGGCTGAGGCTGATGAAACTTCTGCCACCGCTTCCACGGTCTCGTCCTCTGCGTCATCGCGGCCCGCAGTTCACATCGTCTACACCGAAACGCCAACGGATGAGGAACCCGAGCACTTCCACATCCGAACCCTAGCCTCTGTCCTCGGCAGGTTCGTCTCTCTCTCTCTCTCTCTCTCTCTCTCTCTCTCTCTCTCCCCCCATGCGAAGAGAAGATCAGGGAATCGAAATTGGAAAATAAGAGCGCCGCTGGTTTCCATTTGCAGTGAGGAGGCGGCGAAGGATGCGCTTATTTACAGCTACAAGTCGGCTGCTCGTGGATTCTCTGCAAAGCTCACTCCCGACCAGGTTTCTCGAATTTCCCGTAAGTTTAATATCACTTGTCTGTTTCTCGAAATCGATTTTGTTAATTGAATTGATTAAGTTTGATGGATCGAGGATGATATCTAGGGATTCATGTTCTCCACAACTCAAATGCATGAGTTGTGGACTGATCAGACGATGTCTTCAGCTTTGAATAGCTTGCATCTTCTGCATTAACCATTGTATCATGGCGTTTGGGGTTTTGGCTTCCTTAACCTAAACCCATGCCGAGCAGGAAATCTTTTTTTTCTTTTCAAATCTTCCTCTTGTCAATTCTACTGTTTTGTGTTTTTTGAAATCCTCTGAATTGACTAACTTCGTGAGATACGTGGTCTGAGCATCGACGATCAATGAGATTCCTATACTTCATGCTCTTGCTCTTTTGTGTGGCTTATGAACGACGAATCTTTTTTTTCTTTCGTTCATGCTTGTATGACTATTTTTTGTAGGCAGTTTTGGGCATTTCATTTGTGCCTAAATTATTATAACTAACAACTAATTTTCATGTACATGTGACACATTTATATCTACATGAATAATTAAATACAAAAACTAAAAGTCTTTTTTAAGCTTGGATTAGCCACGCTTTTAACCTATATTTTGCCTGTTTTCAATTAGCCACGCTTGAAGCTTGGATTGATTCTTTTACTTCTATCTCTTTACGCTCAAGATTCATCTTTTCTATTACCATTTTAATATTGCTTTGTTTTTTTCCTTAGATCCTCTTTCAAATTCTTCTTCTCAAAGTCTTTTTTAAGTGATAGCTATGAAATAGTTTAAGTTGAATTATACTTCAAAATTTAAACTTCATTAATTCTTTGCAATCATCGATGAAAGAGGATTTGACAATTAGTTTGTTCAAATAAAATGATCTTTTAAATCCTTTAACGCATTTAGCTAGCAAGTTATGGTGGTTACAAATGGCCAATATAATAAGGGTTACCCCCAACAAGTTATCATCGTCCGTTTAGTATTATTTTGTTAATAGACATAGAAATTTCTCCGTAATTTTGGTATTTATGTTCATAAACTTAGTAGTTGATTCAAATCCAGTTTCAAATGAACGAATACAAGATATTTATGAATTATCGGATCTGGTTTGTTAATTCAATGTATACTTCAATAATTGCCATGGAGATGGTGAAAAGTCCTATATCTGTCATTTTGTGTTCTGGCAATAATTGCCTCAATGTTGTTTTAGGTTGTTCACTCATTAGCTGACTGACCAAACAAATTTGTCTGCTTCGCTCGGCAGAACAACCAGGTGTTCTACAGGTTGTACCAGACAGCCAACTCGAGTTGCACCGTTAGAGAACCGTAGAGAGAAGTGGGGTGAAGATGGCATAATAACCAGTGAGTTTCACTTTTGTAATTTCAGTTACAGTTCTTCAATTGCAGCAGTTATATGTGTCGTCTGTCAAATCTGAATATTATCTCCAAAGTTGATACCAACACTCTGTAGAAAGACCCAAAAACTTCCACTTTATGAATTTCTATGCTATGCTGCTTCTGGGTAGAAGTCATGAAAAAATAATATTATGCTCATAGTCCAAAAGAATAAGCTTCAGTGAAGATTCAGTAATTAAACATTGACATAATTTAGACTTAGATCCTCCTATCCTTGATTCCAGTAGATGGTAGATCCTGATAACTCATGGTTAAATAATTAGAATTTAGTACGCTTCATTCGTATGTTCGCTTTCTCTTTAAAAGGGTGGGAAGTACGGACAGAGAACTGATGAAGAAGAGTACTGTCAAAGTTTTGAAATCATACAAATCCTTGACAGACTTGAGATCCCCAAGAGCAAGACCGGCCTGATGAAATAAGAGAGGATTAGAAACTCAAATTTTTGTGAAGTTGGGAACGTAAACGCAGATCAAATCTTCATGTGCCATAAAGGGAATCCCATGAAAGAAATAGAAAACCATTTTCATAATTATAGTGAATTGAAGTCATAGTCATTATGGCATTAAAACACAAGTGTACATATAGAAAGTACATGCTTGTGCAAAAGCTAGAATTAGAGTTAATAATGCATTGATCTAGGCAAAAGCAAAATTTTTGAACAATGTAAAAGCATAGTCTAGAGTCTAGAGTGATTTGAAAAACTTACCCTGACCATAATATAAGATGATGGAACAAGACCGATCAGCGTAGCCAAGAAGAAAACATGAAATGGTATATCGACAATAGGTGATGCCAAGTTAATAAAAATGTTGGGTAGTGTAGGCGTTATCCTCAGAAAAATCATGTAATTAAGCAGCTTCTCTCTCTGCTTTGCTATCTGGAACCACATGCACATTCAGAGGTAAGAGCAGTGAAAATCACTCGACATTAAGGACCAAGGATGGAATGGGATTACCTCTGACTGGAAGAGTTTCAATTTTTCAGGCCACATCCAACTAACTATAGGTCTGCCAATTAACTTGGAAAGAAAGAAACAAGAAGTAGCTCCGGCCGTAGCATTGAAAACGACTAGTATAATTCCTCTAACAACTCCAAAAAGAGCTCCAGCCAACAATGACAAGAAAACTGTTCCAGGGATCATAAAAGTTTGCATAAATATGTAGGTGGAGCAATAACCCAGGATGAACTGTGCAGGGTGACCCTTGGCGTAGCTTCCAAGATGATCTCTGGTTCACAAATTTAAAAGACAAATGCATCTTGGATGGATAGGCATAATCTGTCTAAATTTTGCTATGCCAATTGGCAATCAAACTATCAAATGGAAGTGGAACCCACCAAATATCAAAGTCAACACATATTGAGAAACAACAAGAACACATCACCATGAAATAAAATATATAGCAGCAGCAGCTTCTTTTTTTCTTCCTTTTTATTTATTATTTTTTTGGGTGTGGGGTTGGTGGTGAGAAATGGGTTGAATTAGTTGAAAAAGACTGATTATAGACTCTAATTCTGACTTAGCTTGCTAACAGGGGATTCATTTCAGACAGTCACCTAATATCGTGTTTTTCGGACTATAGTGTAAGCTATACAGTGTCCTATCTGAAAGTTATTATGTCTCCATCCAATTTTTACATTAGTCATTTCTGAAAGCTTCATCTCCTCTTCTTCATTAGTCGCCTAGCTCTCCAAAGACATCTCTTGAATTGCTGGCCATCAAAACCACCAAATATATTTAGACTTTTTCTTTTTTTAATACCATGGCTTATACGTACTCCGATTAGGACAAATTTCTGACTAAATTCTAATATCCTAGCCTAGGTGGTGATTGGAAGTTTTAATCCCAAAGTCCCTTTGATTTTTCGGGTCAACTTCGGGTGACTTGATAAGTTTAGTTGAACAAAACAACAGAGCAACTCTTAGCCTCAACAATGTCTTTTCCTTCTACAGATAGCTTCGAACTTGTACTCTAGTTCCTTCACTCTTTTCTATCTCACACTCTGCATCTCCTCTAATGCAATGGTACTCAGATATTAATGCAATTCACGAGAAATACCAGTATAAAATGAGTAACGTATCACGATTTGTTAACATGAAATGAATAAGGAAGCAATGTCAGCTATTCCAAAGGAAGTTTTTAAGTCGGGTGAGTTAAATAAATTTAAATTACTTAATATGTTTTCAAAATTTATGAAAATTATGGAAAGAAAAAAAAGAAAAAAAAAAAGGACCTACTTGAGCCTACGAAGATCGGCGAGGGAACGTGGCAGCTTAATCATATGGTAGTCGGGAGGCGGCATTGCGCGGTAAATGCAGAAGAGCAAGGCGGAGAAGACCAAAAAACCGCCGAGAGCCACCGCCACTCCCCAGCGCGTTAGAGGATATCTCTCGGATTTAGATTTCTTCGCCGCCGGAGAGTCCTCCGAGGCCCTCTCTTCGTCTCGTATGGCCAGATTCCTCGAAGCCGCCATGAGCTAGCGAGCGAGGGCACGATTTGCAGAATCTTCAGACGTTTCGTAGAGAGGTGGCTGCCGACCGGCTACCGGCTGAGCCGAGCCTCGATAGAAGGGCACTGTTACCGGAAGCTAGGGCCAGAAAACCATGGCTTAACCACATGATCGATGCGGATCTGCGTCTGCCTCTGCGACTCTTTTTTTTTTTCTTTTTCTTTTTTCAGAATTCTCGATCTCAATGAAACCTTTTGACCTCTGTATTTAGAAAATCTCTTTTTTCTTTTAATGGAAAAAATAAAAAGTAATTGAATAGCATTTCCTTGGTCGGGTTCAGGTAGCGTTACAGGCCAGGCGGTAATCGTGGTCCATCAGCCAATTGCCAATCGACACGTGGATTTTGGGTTAGTGGCCAAATTTCGCTTTCGGTATTTAATGTCACAAACAATTACTCGGGATTTCTTTTAGTTTAACTGATTGATAAAAATGTTGTACCTAAAAAAAACTGAGAGACAAAAATGTCGATTGGGTGTAAAGAATTAAATATTAGATTCAAATCTTTTATTAGCCATCTTTGGTTTTTTAAGTAACTAATTTAATGTTTTTAATTGTATATATTAAATGACATCAAATATATGAGATGCGCGGAATACAATTTTAAGTTGTTGTTATTATTATTATTATATATTTAGTTTATAAATTGTGGTTACACGAGATTGAATCTTCCATTTGAATTAAGGTAATGAACATCTTTTCCACCTAACTGTTTGAATTGACGGAAATTTTAAATATTAATTGAGTTTAAATCATGATTGGGCTTCGAATCTCAATATCTAATTCATTTTTTAGACCTTATATCTTAAAGACACGTAATTTTCATACAAAATTCGGTTTTCGTGTTGTGGAATTTACGAAACCCTTAAATTTATTTAATTTTAAAATTTAATGCATGTGATTTTTCTTTTTTAAAATTTTCTGTGACACATTAGGGGAGTGGAAGAAGAGACATGAATGGCAGAACATTTAAACTGAGTTTAGGTGCTGTAACTTAAAACATAAACTTACGTTGACAAATTGTTTGGGAGAGAAAATAAGAAAAGGAAACTTATTTTAGAAGAAAAAAAGACTGCAAAACTTAATCATGTTCCAGACCACAAAAATGAGATCCTTTTCTTATTAAATGAAACTTTATCTCTCCACTTCCCACGGGTTTTCTTTTCTCCACAATAATACGAATATCACTCACAAAGATAATAAAATATTAAAAATAATTTACATTTACATATATATATACATAAGAAACGAATTTCTTTGAAACTTGTAGCGGTGCGTGTGTGCGCGCAGAAAGCGAATCCCCAAATTCTTTCAGAAGAGAATGTGAAGAGTCAGAGAAAGAGACGATGTTTCAATCTTCTCGCCGGACTCATTCTTTTTCTTCTTCTTCCTCCCTCTCCTCCTCCTCCTCCTCCCGCGGCTCCTACTACTTTCCCGATGACTCTCCCCTCTCCTCCGCCACTCCGATCCGATCATTCTCCGGCGCCATTCCCTTCTCATGGGAGCATCTGCCCGGAATCCCCAAGAAATTACAGTCTCCGGCCAGGCTCCGGCAAGATTCCGCCTCCCCGCTGACCTCTCTCCTCCCCCTGCCTCCCAATTCCACCACTCCGCCCTCCTCCAAGCGTTTCGGATTTCAAGAATGGAGGAAATCGAACCGCCACAACTCGCAGCGGGATCCTTTCTTTGACGCCTTCGTCGAGTGCTCCAAGGACCGCGCCTCCGCCGCCGCCGAGCTTTGGAGCGGCGGCGGCGGCAGCAATGGCGGCAAGGCGATTTCGAGAAGCTTGAGCGACCGGTTCGGGTTCTTGAATCTGTACTCTTCCTGCAAACGGACCTGCGGCGTCTCGGAGTCGATCGTGTGCCTTCCGAGAACGCCGAGAAGTTCCTTCGATCTGCTGGTGAGGTCCCCGCCGCCGCCGGATGGATGCGACGAGATAAGTGGTTGATTTGATTAATTAGTTTAATTAATCCGCGTCTTATCTGACTAATATTCATGTGAGGTGTCTGAAGAAAACTGGAAGAAATATATATGAATATTATGAATATCGATCAATGCGTTTTCTCTTTGCTGTTGGTTTACTGCGCTGGAATTGTTTGTCAATTACGTCAAATTCAAGTTCAAAATTAGTCAAATCTCTCTCTCTCTCTCTCTCTCTCTCTCTATCTCTGTGTATTATTTGGCTCTATAATTGTTTTGGGCTGTATCGTTACATGTGACGCCTCCCGACATTGTGTTTGTAGTTTACGAAATTATCAACTTGCAATGCTTAATTTGGTCCGATCTCTCTCTCTCTCTCAAGTTGTAATCCCTTTGGACCAATTTCTCTCTCTCTCTGTATTTGTAAAACCCACGTTATTCATTATTTACCTCTCACCAATAAGCTAGCAGGAGAGACTTGGCTGACGGGTTGGACATATCATCTAAATTTTAAATCTATAACCAACGATTATTAGAATTAGTTTAGCTGTAATTGACATATTAATTATTATTAGATTTCAAATATGTATTTAATGGTTATTAGAAGAAAACATTCTAAGATTTAATTCAAAATTTTTTAATGGAGATCCGGGGATGACTTATTGAGAAGATATAGATTTAACAAGATAGTTTTTTTCACGGAGATGGGATGAGAGTTGAGGAGGGTTGTTGAGCTACCACTCCATCTCTAATAATAATAATTCAGTAGGGTATGAAATTTGTCTCTTATTTATTATTTGTTATAAAATAATTTAGCCAATAATATGTATTATTGGCTTGATTTATTTAAATTGTTTGTGAAACAATAATATATATCATATATAGGATGGTACCTAGATTTGTAGTTTGTACTTTGGGTTGATAGTTGATTTGTATATTTAGATTTTTTTAGCTTAATAAACATTGGAACTCTTGGACCTTTAAGAAGACTATAACTAAGCTATGCTCCTTCGTATTGACTATTTTGGTCGCGGATAGTATTGTTGAAAAGAATTTTCTTCCAACTAAACATTTAAAAAAATCCGATTTTTATGACCTAAATTGCATGATAAATGCATTTTTGCAGTATTTGATTATGAAGTACTATAAGCTATTAAATTTCTTTAATAAGATAACAATTAACTGCTAAGGAACAACAAAATATTAGCTAATATTAATAATTTGTTTAAGAAATGTATGAGTTAGGTGGAGTAGGAGAATATGAAATTTTAATGAAAACCCTAATTAATCAATTCGATTAATATCACCAATAATGAAGTCGACGTGTGTGGTTTATTTATTTATTTAAATAATACATCAATGGTTAGTAAACTTAAAATTAAGCTTTTTTGTACATACTATAAATAAAATCATATTATATACATAATTTAATCATCATTTTGGCAGATCAGTAAAAAAGAAGAATTATTTCCAAAAAGAATAAATATCTCTCAATAATTGGTTTTTTCTTTTAATTTTTTGTCGAGAAATTCGAGACAAAGGAGACATGATGTGTACATATTTTTTTCCTCGGATTAGTATTTTGTAGGGTTGTTTGTGTATAGTTTTTTTGGGGTGGAAATTTGAATGATGAAATCCACTAATTTATAATGAGCAATTATTTTTATTTATTATTTATAGTAAAAAAAGCTAAAATAATGGAAGTTGAAAGTTGAAACGCAGTGAGGAGTGAGGAGTGAGTGAGGACAGAAAGTGAAGGCCGTCATGATGAACAACAGATGATCATCATCACCCACCACTTCTGTGGTCCCCCGACTCTCCATTTCTCTTTTTTCTTTTTCTTTCAATAGAAAACAAATTTTCACTTATTATTATTGCTCATAATTAAATATTCTTTTTCTGAATTCATATTATAAGTTTTATTCTTGAATTTTTACTATTCGGTCTATTTATCTCTAATTGAACGAGTTAAAATATGAGTTAAAATATATATATTCGACCAAAAATAGGCTACAACTTTCAATTTTATGATTAATAAATTATTATATTAATTAAGAAAATTCGATGACTCGAACAAATCGATCACCAACTCAACCTATATGATTTAGGTTGAGTTCAAATAAATAAAAATTATATGGGTTAAGTTGGTTCAAGTGTTCACTTAAAATAAGTTTGGATTGAACCGAACAAATCCGAACTTATTAATAATTTTAAAAGTGTTTTTTTACTCACCATATAAATTATATATAGTTAAATTTGGTTAAATTTTATTTCTTTTTATAAATCTGTATGGATTAATTTTTCTATAATGACTTTTATAAACACAACATTTTAAAGTTTCTCGAGTCTTATTTTTCACCTATAAATAACTATCGACTTACGGGTATTGATTTAGTGTTAGATAATATATAAATAAATGTCAAGATATTATCGTTTACTTTTTTTTTTATACAATACTTTGAAATTATGACCCGAATAATCCAACCAAAATATTTTATGGTTGGTTAGGTTGGGTTTATTATCTCATAATGGTTGTTTGGATTGAATAAATTTACGACTCAAGCAATTGGACTGGGTCTAAAAAGTACCTCAACTCAATCCAACACAACTCATTGATACCCCGATTGTTAACTTCATTAGTTTAAAAAGTGTACTATCAAATACTTGAATTCGTGACACGAAAACATTAAATTAATAGATACACGTTTGAAATCAACTCAAGTAATATTTATTAATAAAATAGATTGATTATAAACTTTTTACATACCTATTAATAAACTTTTTATAGTGTATGAATTAAATAGACACAGTGACAAAAAATTTGTTATTGGTCTACTAGCTTAATTTTTTTTAATAATCAAATATGATTTAAATTCTTTAAAGTTTTAAAAGTGAGCAATGCTCTCAAGTTTAAGTATGGATATCTTCCTCCGCCCATTGTTTAACCAAAAATAAGTTAAATTTATCTAAAAAGAAAGTTAAATTAATTATTATTATTATTACTTCAAATGTTCTACTTTCCTATATGGGTTGTAAAAGGAAACAGATTTGTTTACACCCAAATTATTACAAAAAGAATTTGAAATGTTTGATTTTTCTAGAAGAGACTTTGAAAGTAGAAAGACAGAAAAGAACAAACGACGTGTTTTGAGGAAAGCTGTTATTTTTTAAAAGAAATATTTGGTCCAACAGAGTTGTCTTTAAATTATTATTTTGGATCAAATCAAATTCTTTAAATAGAAATTAAATGGTATATACGTACGAGAGAATAAATATGAGTTATTTCGCTTTTTATTTACTTTACGTTATGAATTAATGTATTACCATATAATACAGGTAGTACTTGGCAGATAGTGGGCGACAAAATCCCTTTGCTGATCTACGACAATTATGGTTTTTCTTTGTTTAGAAAAATAAAATAAATTTTCACATATTTATCATTATTTTTAAAACAATATAAAAATGAGCTAATAATTTTTTTAATATATATATATATATATATATAAAACATGTTACTTACCATTTTAAAAGAGTTTCAAAACTTAGAGAAAGTGTTTTTCCAATCACCCATCAAACAAGTTTGTTTTTAAAAGGAAAACTTAAAATTCGAAATAGGTTATACTCTTATTTAAATATTTAAAGTTGTTTTTTAGAAAGATAAATATATAAAAAAATAACAGATAAATATATAAAGTTATCGATAAATAAGTCGATGAATTAAATTATTTAAACATTAATATAACTGTTAAAACATCTATCATCAATTTGGTTAATTTGAACCACTAAAAAATATAATAATAAATTATTTAGGCTGTATTAAATGAGTGAATTTAATTGGTATTGAGACCTGTTGAAAGGAAGCACGTGCAAGACAGCTAAATATGTGAGAGAAAGAATGGACCGTCGTGGAATAACGTCCATTTGTTGTTCTTTTAAGCAATCGCCTTTGCAATGACGGAAATTTGGCCAATTCAAAAGAATTAGGACCATGTGGGCCCCCTTCAACTCTCCCTTGGGGTTTTAGGTTTTCTTGATCCGAAGTTAATTTAGGTCTCTTATTTTTAGTATACGTGGAGATTCGAAATAATTCTTGGTTGGAGATTACATTAACTAATTTTTTTTTTTAATAAAACTATTTGAATTAACTAGTTAAATTATACTCATGTTGGCAATTTAGATCTTATTTGATAATAATTTTATTTTGTGTTTAGAAACTTTACTTTTCACCTATATGTTCATTTGTTTTGTTATATAGGTTTTTGTAAATATTTTCAAAATATAAGTTAAATTTTGAAAACTAAAAGAAGAGGCGTTTACAAAACTTTATTTTGTTTTTGAAATTTGATGATAGATTCAAATATATTTTTAAGAGAGGTGAAAAACTTACCTAACATTGGAAAATAATTTTTAAAAATATAAAACTAAAAAAGAAAAAGATGGTAGAAGAGTTATGTCAAAGAGATAATAGAAGAATGTTTTCTTCGCTTGGTTCTTCCTTCAAATGGAGTATATTATTTTTTCATATACTAGGAAGGTGAATAAAAATTACACCTAATCAATTCGTCGTTGAATTGTCTTTATCTACACACGTTTAAAAGTTTCTTTTCTAAAAATTAATATGTTAGAGATAAAATGAGAGTTCTAAAATAATGAAGATAAAATATAAATTTTTTTAGGACATTGAGACAAGTCTATATATTTAGTATTTATTTATAAGAGATCGATTACAAATATTCATCGTCAGATCTTTTGATTATATAAATATTACTACGGTAGTAAATAATTTTTGTCCTATGAATACAACTGTATGGAAGAAAAAAATTAATAAAATATATTTATCTCATACATTAATTAAAAATATTTAAAATCCCAACTTAAGATCAAAATATTGAGGTTAGAATCCTCAACATATATATTAGGGGAGAGAATTTTCTCCTTTTGACACTCGTACTCATTAGAAAAAGGAAATGATGACAACCTAAGACTTTTTTTTTTCTCTGTTAATTGAATATCCAAAATTATCAAATCTCTCTTTTGTCGAAGATAGACTTGAGTTATAACTAAAAACTAAAATATCCAAAATGATTGGATCTTACATGGGCCGGGCCCAAATGGATGAAATAAGAAGTCCAGCCCATTTCTCTTGATTGGTCAGTTCAGAATTGGATTAACATAGAACGAGCTCAAGTTTAGCCAATGTTCTTTTTTCTTTGAATAGTGGAGTTTGAACCGACTATCTTATCCGATTGAGTTGGCCAAGTCTAGTCGATGATAAATCCTCGTTATTGATTATAAAGTCTCAGGAAAAAAAAAACTTGAAACCATAATTTATAATACATATATTTTAGAATAAATACTTAATACGTGAGTGTCCGAACTAATTTACGCATATCTCGAATAATCTCACAGAACAACGTCTGACTTTACAATATTTGGTACCGAAAAATGAACCACCCACGATGGTTTATATATAATTATGTTTCTTGACCAACAATAATAGGAACTTAACTAACAGCTCGTTCATTTTCAATTGGAGTTTCAATCCTTTATTTTCATTTATGTTACTTCAAGTAATTGTAGACCAAACGTACTTTCTAACCAAAAAAATATTATCTTTGTAATTTTTTTTCTTGACAGCAAAGAGAAAAAAAATATTGTCCTTGTTACTTACTCTAAAAAAGAAAATAATATTATCTCTATATCTCGTATCGTAGCAGCGTAATTGTTTTATATTTATGGGAAGTACTTAATTTTTTGGTTTGTCAGATTTTTTCGACGAACTATTATTTGCTCTGCTGCATTTTCCTCTCGTTTCTCTTATCATTATCATTATCATTTTCTGTTTATTTATTTATTTTATTTCTATTATTGTTTTCGTTTCATCATCGGAGAAGGCAATTTCAGTCCCAGACGCAGATTCACGGTGTTTCCTTCTGAGAGATGGAAGCTGATGTTTCCATTGATATTTCTAAAGACTCATAATTTTGCTCTCCGCTTCAATCTCTATCATCTCCTTCTTCCCTCTTACTGATTAGGGTTTTTCGGTCCATGGCTTGGAGTGCGATGAATCCAGGTCTCGCGTTGTTGTTTTCACTTCTTTTCGTTGGCTGTTGTCGCTCGGCAGCTAATGTGGTATTGATTGGGACCAACGTCACTCTTTCCTTCGACTCCATTGAAGCCAATTTCGGTTAGTTTTGTTTATGCTCTCTTTTTTTCCCCTTTGCCTGCTCGCTTCATTTCAAAATTTTGCCAAGTTGATTCTGTTGTATACTGGTGAATGGCTTCTGAGTCGGGCACTGGATTAAATGTCTGTGCTCTCCTCATCACTTGTGCCAACAGGGGATACGGTTGACTATATGGATTCTGCTGTTAATAAGCAATGATTTTCTGATTTAAGATTCTGTCGAATAGTAAAAGATGATTTAGGATGCCGTCATGTTTTGAGAAGATGAATCGGACATGGTTATCTAAAAAGGAAAAAAGAGAAGGAGACGAGTGAAATATATGCATTTCAGACTGCTATGTGGTTTCAGTTTTCTTTCCTACGTCTTTTTCTCTCTCTATTTTTAAATCTCCGCATTTGGTTCTTTTATTTATTTCTGGTATTTCTGATTTCAGCTCCTTCAATAAAAAGTTCAGGGGAACCTGGGGTGCTTTATGTGGCAAAACCTCTCGATGCATGCTCGGCATTGACAAATAAAGTTGAGCTGTCTGTAAACTCTAGTTCACCATTTGCGCTTATGATTAGAGGGGGATGTAGCTTCGAGGATAAAGTAAGGAGAGCTCAAGTGGCTGGATTTAAAGCTGCGATTATCTATGACAATGAAGATGGTGGTGCCCTAATTGCGAGTAATGATTTTTTACTCTATTAAATGCATACCCATTCCCCATTTATGGACGTAGATGTACTTTCTATACGATTTATAGGGTTTAACTGTGTCTCTGTTGCCATGCATGCTGCAGTGATTCAATTTACTTATATTGAAGATATTAGTGCTTTAGCGATTTACTTATCTACTCTCAAACATTGAATTAGATTTACTAGTTACAAATATTTTATTTAAAAAGTATACTTCAAATACTTACAGAATTATATTTTTATTTTTATTTTTTTGATGGAGAAATTGACAGAGCGGCTGTTGACCACCCAAGATCTTTACTTAAAACGAAGTCTTTCTTTTAAAGGATCTTGTCCAGAAATCCCCAAAAAATATGATAAAATGGCTTTTCAAAGTTAATTTTCTATATATTTACCTTAGTCTTAGTGTATGGAATTGTGTTGGTCTTGGTATACCTTAGTTTTATATTTTAAATAAATGATAAACTAGAAAAGATCAAATTCCTTGCTCATCAATTAGAATACTCATCCAATTCTTTAATTACGATCCATTTACCACGGATTTAGCAAATAAAGTTTGCATGTATGCTATCTTGGGAATCACTGGAATTCTGGATATAGTTAACATTGTTGTTGATGGCTACGATTGGAGCAATTGTTTGGCATCTTGGCATTAATTGTTTCAGGAGAATAATGATGTTATTGCTTTATCAATCTAACTAAACCATGTGCCCACACTTGGTTTCCAATTAAAAGTTTCACTTTTACCTTTCCCTGATTTTTCTACTCTGTTAATGGGTGTGGAGTTATTTGGTCATGATTTATCGCATGCATACATAAGAGTAAATGATTTGAAAGTGAGCTGATTTATGCACTATTCTACAAAGAGATTTCTTTTTAGCTTGAAGATTCCTGGTCATGACTTTGAAGAGTTTGCAGTGGCAGGGAGCTCGGCTGGTATTAGAATACATGCTGTATTTGTTACTAAAGAATCTGGTGAGACATTGAAGAAGTATGCAGGCATGGCTAACACTGAGATATGGATTGTTCCAAGCTTTGAAAACTCTGCATGGTCCATCATGGCTATCTCTTTTATTTCTCTTCTTGCCATGTCTGCAGTGCTTGCTACTTGTTTCTTCGTTCGTAGGCATCGAATAAGACGAGAACGTCCACGATCTTCTCATCTTCAAGAGTTCCGGGGCATGAGTAGACGTGTAGTAAAAGCAATGCCAAGCCTGATATTTACTACTGCTTTAGAGGATAACTGTACATCAATAACATGTGCCATATGCCTCGAGGACTATACTGCTGGTGAGAAGCTCAGAATTCTACCATGTCGTCACAGTAAGTTCACTCCGTTGTACTAAAGTTTATATTTTTTTGTTGTGTATATATCTTGCCCAATATTTGTGAATTCAGGTTTATAATGAATGAGCTTTAATCTTTATAAAGCAAGAATACTAGCATGTTTGTAGGAACTAATGTAAATCATAAAGGTAGTGGTTAATCAATGTCTTACTAAATCATTGCGCCAAGACCTAGTTTAAATTGTTCAAAAAATGTTGAGATGCTCCTATTTGGTAAAAAAAGTATAAGCTCTTTTACGAACATAAAGTTTAGGCTCCTTTATATTATTCATGTAACAACCACTTTCACGACCTGAAGCCATTTGATTTCTTTAGATAATTTAGTTGCTGGAGGTCTTGGCTGCAGCTTTCTTGTCAGCCAGCAACTAGAGTTTGGCTCATTAGTTTGTTTCATGTGGTTTAAATTAACGTCTGAAGAGAGAAAAGATATTTCTTAATTTGAGTGGTTGGGGTATAAATGTACTTTTTTTAGTTGAAAGTCGTACCAGCAGGATATTAGGTTGATTTTACAGATAGAACTGGGAATATAACAGATTTCATAGAAGTGGAGAGTGCTAAAGTTACGCTGCCTTGATTAAATAAAGGGCAGTAGGAGCCTGATTAACCAAGCTCGCGCACATGTTTTTAGTGTAAAGTTGGACAAAAAGAACTTCTCTATAATCTTGCAAAAAAGCTCCCCTCTCCCCATGTTGTGTTAATTACAAAAGGAAAATGACGACAAAAAAAGTCAACCTAAGCATAGTTCAATTGGTTAAGTCATAATGTATCTGTCGTAATGGTTGAATTCCCTCCCATATTGCTAAACAAAGAAAAGAAGTTAGATAAAGAACCTTGAAAGGAAAGAAGGAACTTAGCAAAGTCAAAAACTACATCCCATTGTTGGTCCTCTCCATTAAAATGTGAGAATTTCTTCCTAACTATTTTCTCTTCCATAAGGCCTTAACCGCATATATCCACAGAGTTCTTGCTTTCCTAAATCTGTGTGTCCCTACATAGTTCCTGAAAAGTATTGTCTTTTGCATCTTTGTCAAAGGCACAGGATATATGAAATTGCAACATCAAGGATGTCCGACATGTCTTGTTAAGGGTACAGTGAAGAAGTAGATGCCAGCTTGTCTTCGGGCATCTTTTCTGTATTCTTTTCAGCCATCGCTAGACTACCATGGTCCCTTTCCTTTCCAAATTATGCCTGAGAGTTTCTTGTTTAGAGTTGATGGTCCCTTTCCTTTCCAAATCATGCCTGAGAGTTTCTTGTTTAGAGTTGATTTTGTGTTCGTTATACTGAAGGAAAAAAATAAAAAGATCTCGCTGAAAATGTTGCAGAGGGATGCAATATCTAGTATTTTCTATCTTTTCTATCTCAAGTTCCAGATAGTTGTAGAAACTCACTCAATGCTACCCTCCACATTTCCATCCGCCATTGCTGTCCTTCACATTTCCTCGACAGAGGCGCTTCCTTATTTTGTGACACTACAAAAGGTCTAGGGTAACATCGTTAGGGCTGAGACAATTAGCCAGTTATCTCTTGAAACGTAGGTTATGTGCCCATTTCCAGATTTAATATATGTAGGGGCTTCAAAGGAGGTTTAAGCTTCATGATATGTTTCTATTCTCTGACCATCTATTTGCTTACGGTTTTCCCCTGGACATGAACAGTGAACCAACCATGTTTCCTTATAAGTTATACCACAAATACTTCTTACCACCGGACTCTATAGCTCCTATGATTCAAGGGGATATCTCTAAGGCCATTTTGCCAACAATGCCCCATTTCTCTTCATCAAATTTCCAACCCTAATCCCCTGCTTTATACCGGTAACTCACGAACAGAATTCTAATAGTTTCCTTCCACAGTTTCCTTCCACCCCGTGCTTACAGGATCAAGATTACATAGGGGGTCGTTATGTACTTCTTTTGCCCCCTCTTTCCTTTTGTTATGCAGTACTTTGCTTACATGGATAGCTGTACCCACATTTGTTTCATACATATGCTCTTGCTAACTGCTTGTAATTTGATACTGAACGTAGATTAATTGTGGAACTGATTTTCAGAATTTCATGCCATCTGTGTGGACTCTTGGCTTACTGCTTGGAGAACCTTCTGCCCAGTCTGCAAGCGAGATGCAAGAACTAGCACCAGTAATCCACCACCTGCAGAATCAACACCATTGCTTTCGAGCGCTCCCAACTCTGTTGCCTCCTCCTCGATATTATCTTCTGTGAGATCATCCTTGCCACCAAGCTCTGCCATACAAATATCCCCAGCATCAAGATCGCCTTCGGTATCTCGGAACCACTCTCTTTCAAGCACCCCTTACCTTCAGCAGTCTCTTAGATCCTCCTACCGCCAATCCCCATCCTTGAGCGTGAGCAGAAGCTCAGTTGAGCTCCAAAATGCATCTTCCCAAAGATCTTATGCTTCTCATTTGGTTTCGCCGTATTCCTCGTGTTACCCATCCATATCACCTTTACATTCAAGATACATGATTCCGCTTATTCCGAGTCCAAGCAATGCCTCGCCAAGTTTCATGGGTTCTTCCAGTCATCAACAGAATCCCTTGCATTGTAGCGAGTCAGCTACAAGTTTTTCTCCGTTTGCTTCAGCTCGGTCTCTTCCCGAATGCTGATACAGGAATGACGCAGATCTGTGCCAGATATCGCCCGACCCTCTTTTTGCAGAGGGAAGGTCCGGGGTGGGGTGAGGTGAGGTATGGTTGAATTATGGCATCATCTGGTTTGTAAATCAATTCCTCAGTCGTTGATGTGTCTGAAATACCCTGGTTGCCGGCATCATTGTATATTATTTCATACGATTTGCTCCATTTCTTTTGGCTTTGAAGAAGTTCATTTGTAGAGGTTGTGAAATTTTAAAGTGGAGAGTATATATATCTGGGGTTGGTTTTGAGACTCTTCAATGGATTATGTGATAGGATACACTACAGACTTAGATTAACAGCTAACCAGGATGATTTTGTGATACACCTCTCTCTCTCTCTCTCAAGATAGACTCTGTTAGAAACATCACTTAAATTTATATTTAAAACATATATTCTAAATTATATTAGAAATTTAGTCCTACGGTGTCTATTTGAATATTGCTCATTTATCTCCATACTTCAAAAACCACGTCTCTATATTTTGAATTAGTAATATTATTAATAGGATATTAGAAAGGTCTACTAGAAATTCAAAATTGAAAGACTAAATACTATGTAATTATAACATTTCAAAATCCTGTGAGGAAGTTTCAAGAATTAAAGTTATTATTAAATCTTTATTTTTATTTTTCAAGAATCCCTAGTTATCTATATTAAACTTGGAAACACTGTTAGCTAAATTCTTACAAAATATCAACTGAGTTTGATGAGATGCCTCAAACTAAAAGGCCTGAATAGTCAGCAGAATGAAAAGGGAGAAACAGAATGCAAGTCATCAATTCAATTGAACCAAAAACACGTAAATAAGAACAAGTAGAACAAGAGCATGCATCAAATATAAGTTATCTTCCACAAAGGGTAAACAATGCTTATGAACTGATCGCCAAAATCACACATTTCCTCAGTTTTCTTTTCATAATCATCGTGCCGAGATAAATTTATATCTGATCCATGCCGATATCTGCTTTCCCTAAGCCATTCAGAGATCCAACTAAGAATAAATTCACCAAAATCCACGTTCAATCTTGCTTGTCACCAGCCCTATATTCCCTTCTTTCAACCTGGGAGGAGGTAGAGGTGCTACTGCTAGTTTGGTCGAACTGGTCTCGACTCGGAGTATCGACTCTACGATATTCGTTATCATCTTTGGTGAGGGTTTGGAAAAGCATTATTCCTCCAACAATAATCACAAGGATGTATACAGTCCTGATGCCTATCAGTGAATTTATGAAGCCAATAAATGAAGGACCCGCAATTTTTCTTTCTTCAGTTCTCCCCTCTCTGTATCCTTCGATAAATTTTGAGATTTGTGTTGCATGGTCGTTCCCAAGAATGCTTTCTGAACCAATAACCTATCAAACACAAAAAACACAAGTTAAACTACCTCATTATGCTACTTGTACACATGTATATATCTCTTTTTTCATGTTTATGTTTTCCTTTGAATGAAATGTAGTGTCTAAAAATGTCAGCTATCTCAAAAATTAATCTTCCAGAGATAGACCTTTCTTCTCCCATGAATGATACCGAGTTGAGCGGATGGCATAGAAATGGAATTTTGTTTTCTTCACAAGAACATTTTAGTATTTGACATCTACAGCGTATAATCAAAGACTAAGATAGGCTGAATTGTATTGATTTCCTTAGGGTCAACTATACAGCCTTTGCTGTCTAATAAAGTTATAGCATACTACTAATCCCATTAGAGCATGCATGCTACGGTCCAGATATTACAGAAAAACTCATCTTGCTGCACAAGCACAATCAAATGGAACCATTTGAACGAATAATTCTTTCAAAATTATTTAGCCCATTAAAGAGAACTTGTTTCTTCAGGCTTCATACATGCAAGAGTTATTATATGTCAGTATCATATATGCATGTCTAATTTTACTCATGATTTGACATGCATGTTTGTGGCTATTCCTATCTAAACACAATGACATGCTAGCAGATTTAATATTCAGGATGACTTTTAAGACAAATATTCAAGAAATTTTGGTTTGTCACAATTTTAATTACCCTACGGCAGTAAAAATATTGAGAGCATACCCATCCCAACCAACATGATGCTAAGTGCTGTGCAAAATGTGACATCATAGCAGCCAAAAAACCAAACGATAGAATGAACATGATATACAGTATCATTTGCCTTCAATGAGGACTTACCGTTAAGTAGTCATCCTTCCCATCCCAGATGACCATTTTTGGCAGTGTGGTCTTCTTATCCCCAAATGAATCTGTAAATTCTCCCCACTGTTTGGCCCCAACATAAGCAAACACCAAGTCCCGATTAGCAGATGCAGCAGCCTTTAATAAATTGATCAAATTCTTTGTCTGGTCATCATCCTCATCCTCCACGATTGTGAGTGCTATTTTCCTATCATCATCTTTTAGCAGCTTAAGAGTGTCGTAGTTTATGGGCAGAACACGAGGAAACAAGCTTTGTTTTATGAATTCCTCCAAAAATTGCTCTGAACAATGAAAATAGGAAAGCTTAAACCATTTTATCTCGAACATATAACATATCAATGACAGAGAGTCAGACGGATGAACATTCAAGCACCTGAAGGACCATGTATACACAACTATATGTAGAAGAAATTTTATTGGGATGTTCATGACAATCGAAAAGAAATCAAGCAGGCACATCTTGGTGTACACATACAATAGGTAAGAATTCAAGCAATTGGGAACTTAGCCTATTTAACAATTTATATAAATATCAATAACCTCTGGTCTCATAAGCTTCCAAGCCACATATGTTCCTCATGGAAAGTTCTTCCAAGTTCCAACCTTCTCCCTAAATAAGTGAGACTAGCCAGTGCAAAAAATAAAGTGCAGTTTAACATCCCTATGAACAGTGCATGAAACACTCAAAAGAATCGTAAACTTCTAATAGCAGGTTCGGGAAATTAAGAAATAGTTACATAATACAATAAACGATTTATGTATAGCATACTGCATGACAAGGTTTTAACTCTCAGAAACCATTCTGATTACACACATGGACGTGAACCCAGATGAGGTAACTTGATAGATTAGGGCAGTTGATATACAAACCAACCTTCAAAGGGGCCATAGAAAGTGCTCCGCTCATTGTTGTAATTTGGATGGACAGAAACCAAAGCAGGAACCTTATCAAAATCATAAGACACCATGACATCCTCTGAGAAACCCTTTGCCACTGAAAACCAAGCCTTTTTCTTGTACTTAATAGCAAATTTAGAAATAATAGATTCATCTAAACCAAAACCCAAATAGATAGGGAAATAAGCCCCAGCAGCTTCAACAAAATCATTAATCGATGAGTCAGAGTCCAGAATTGAGACATCCGGAGCAACAAATTTCTTCAGATAACGGACAAGCAAGTCTGCTTTTCTTGGTCCATAATAGTCTACTGGAATGCCATGCATGAAGATCTTGATTGTAGGATAGGCACTACAACGGTACAAATTTGTTCACGTAGTTAGAAGAGAATTATGGTTCGCCGTTCAGATAATCTAAGAATTCGTATTTGAATAGCAAACTCGTTAAGAAAAGAGAAATGGTCTCTCGGAGATTTGTACTAAACTCTGTATTGAAGCCAAAAGGCACAACTAAAAACAAAAACTAAATAAACCCACATAGTTTATAACATTGAACATGCAAAAAGGGCGAGTAACATACTCAACGTCAAATTTTTTAGCAAGACGAGTAAACTTGTCAGCATTTACTTTTGCTAGAACTACAGGCGTCTTCAGTTTGGCAAGCTGTGGTGCAGCAGCATCCAGCTACAAAATTGAAAAAAAAAAAAAAAAATTTAGTGCCATAACGTCGGCCCAACGGCAATTTGCAAGTGACTCAAACAGAATGCAGCACATGAAAACACATGGAAAATCAAATAAAGTAGAACGACTGCAAAAAAAAAAAAAAAAAAAAAACAGCTGCAGTCCAAAAAATGCTAGAACAGAGCAGCCACCAAGAACACCTGTAAAGAACTTTACACGTAAACATCCCCAGTGGTTGACAATCAAAGAAAATAGAGACATTTTGAGGCTTATTAGTTATAGTAACCCAATGCATAAATAAATTTATAAGAAAAAATTCTACTCCTTTCAAAGAACCGTCTCCGTCCATATGAAGTGAGAGCTACCTTAACAAGAAACTCCTCCAAATATTATTCTTATAATAAAAAAGAAAAAACTCCACAAAAGGAATTTGAAAGTGAGACTCACACCACATGACTGAAGAAACTTGTACCAGAAACTGTGGGAAAGAGAGATTGAACTAAAGACAGTTCTTATACTCTAAAACTCCTTACGGAGAATGCACACAGAGGTTGTAGGTACATAGATGAATTCCTTCTCTACATTGTATCATTAGAGTTAATCCTCCACCTGGACAACCGTCTTAGGACCTCCCACTTTCAAATGTTCTTCAAAGATAAAAAGAAAATGAACTGGGCAAGAAGATAAGACACCAGATGCCACCAAAACCTATTATCAACTAAATAAGAACGAACTACGAAGAGAAGCCCCCTAAAGAATGTTATGGATATAATCCAGATCATAAACTTCTTTTCAACAGAGATTTCTCCGGAAGTTAAAATCTGCCGCTCAAAATTATAAATTATTACAGAATATCAGATGGAGTTGATAGAGGAAACTTAAATAACCCTTTCAAGGTAAAAAAAAAACACCTTAATGGATTGTACAGTAGATGGATCTATCATGTAGTACACTAATGGTCATATAATAATACGAAAAAAATAAATAGCTGACGGATTCATCATTTGCCGACTTTCAATTAGACTTGAACAGACTTCAGAAGCAGCAAACGGCAGGTGAGAATCGCTTACTAATATTTTCTGAGCCCTTTAATTAACTGAATTCAATTCTTCCAAATGCATGTCAATTGACCAGATAGATGCCGACTCAAAATTCTCGTTTCTACAAAGGCGGTTCAATCGGAAAACAAATACACTGTATCCTCCATTCGATACATAAATAAGTATTTAAAGTCCATTTCGATTCTGTTTAGTTGGTTCTACACATCCATACTAAGGTTTTAAAAAGAAAAAAAAAATTCCATTGCTTCACCCGCTTACGTATCTGAAGATGCTGCAGCCATCCAGAAGTAGATCGTATAATATCGGCAAGAGTTGCAATTAAGAGTGCGAATAGGATGGATAATTTACAAGAATGGAAAAGCGAATACGAGGAGAAGAAGGTACCTCCGGAGAAAGACGCTTGCAGTGGCCGCACCATGGGGCGTAAAAGTCGACCAATATGAAGTCAAATGATGAAATTGCGAGATCGAAATTGGATTCGTCGAGCTCCAACACGTTTCCATCCGCCGTGAGCGGCTGCTCTACGCTCGAGAAAGAAGAGGATGGCAGTCCTAAGATTGAAACAAGGACAATAACCATCACTTGCCATGATCTGTGCATCTTCACAGTGTTCTTCTTGACGATCGCGATCTCTATCGCTCTGCAACTTCCGATTTGGTTTCTTCTTAGTTCTTCTATCTGCAGTTCTTTCTCTGTAGTACCAAATCGCAAGTTTGATTCATTTTCAAGCAGCAGATTTTGTTTCGCAATTTACTTGAAAGTCAGAATTGGCTCCCATGTCAATTTTGTATTTTGTATTTTTAATTTTTTTAAAATTAAGTTTCTATACTCCTCATTTCTTCATTTAATTTTTCACCTTTTAAAAAAAAATTATAAAAACTTATTCCAAATTGAAAACAAAATACATTTTTAAGGTTATTTTTTTCTTTTAATTTAATTTTAGAGATTTCATATAAATTTAAAAAATCATCCATATATAAAGTATAATTTTTGAACCAGAATCCCATGAGCAAAATTATTATTAATGAAGCGATTATTTTATATTAATTATATCAATAAAAAAATTTTTATCTAGGATCATAGACCTTTAGAGTACTTACTTTAAATTTAAATATTTTACTTTTTTTTTTTAACAAACATCTCTAAGATTTTATTTATTTATTTTTTTTGGCCCACTACAATGCAAATTTTTAAAATTTTTTAAAAAGAATTTAACTAGTAGTTCCATAAGTGCAGTGGAACAAGTTTCGATTGAGTTGACAGAGAGATTCAACTCAAACATAATTTAATTGGTCCAAGCAAATATACTCAATTTAAAGTTGGAAGTTGGAATCTCCACATCAAAATTATAATTGTTTGAAAAGAAAAACGATGAAGAGCCAACATTTTTTTTATAAAGAAATAACAACTTTAATTATGTAAAAGTAGTTAAAGAAAAATAAACTAACTAAAAAAACCAAAACACATTTATAGTTCTATGAAACATAAATAATTTTTAAAAGCAACTTCCTCTTTTCATTTTTTTTTCCAAAATCCAACCTACCACAATTACAAAGATTCAAATCTCTGACTTCTAAAAAGATGTACACTAATATGTTCGTGTAAATATTTTTAAAAGTAACTTTCAAATAATTATAGAAAGAGGCAATTAGACTTCTTTAGCACTACACTAACTTTTTCTTTTTGAATTCAAATAAAGATGATGGGTGCATAGATTTCTAGTCTTTAAAAAAAAATTACTAGTTCCTTAACTAATTAAATTAGGTTTATATTGACATTTAATCTCAAATTAGAGCATAATGGCAAAAGATCATAAAAGCAAGACTAAAAGATTGGTAGAAGTGAGTCACTGGAATTATTTGCCTATAGCAAGTGTGAGACTAAGAATCATACAAAAATAAAATTTTACTATATAAAATTCATCAACTAAGTTTCTTACAATGACAGCATTATAAGAAGGATTGATATATATATACATTTTGCAAACTAGAGAACTTGCTTACTAAAATGCGTCCAGCAGAAGCACTTATACCAGGACTTGTGTCCCTCTCTTATATAAGAGGCAAAAGTATATACTCCTTGTAGTTTATGCCTTAAGGTGGTATTGATATGTGGGTGGCCATGTCTGAGCTTCCCATGGCTAGGAAGGTTCGCGAGGTCGAGCGGACCAGAGGGAACTGAGAACGCGGAGACGGTGGAAGTACTCGCCCAGAGCAAGCAAGCCTTGCGCTGCTTGTTTCGTGGTTAGGATGTGAGACATTCTCTTCAAAGTTTCTTGCCTGAGATGGTCTGCCTGTTCGAGAAAATTGTAACAATCACTCGGCTGGACGAGTGAGGGTTCGGGACAAAACAAAAACAATCGTTACACACTCATCATACTCTAGTTTTCAGTAAAGAAACAGAAATGCATACTTCAATAGCACAAGTCATTTGCTCCTTGAGCAGTAGTAGAAAACTAGAGTAAAATATACTTTTAGGCACCGAATTTTAAGATAAGTTTCTATTTAGTCGTTGAGTTTTAAAAACTGACATTTTGGTCCTCGACCTTTAGAAAATAGTTCTAAGAGGTCCTTGGAGTTAACATTCCGTTAGTATCACTACAAAATGCTAATGGGGCTTTGATATTTATTGATTTGATATATTTTTAATTATTTGCCTTTTTTTTTTCATCAAGAGGATTCCAAGAGCAGGATACTTTTATTAAACACGTTGAGGAGTGAATGATTTTGGAGATATGGAATGTACTTAAACACAGTACAGAAATTTTAAAGGACGAAGTATACTGATGAGATCTGTTAGTCAGCATCTAGGATGAAAAATCATGATAAGAAGAATTGGTCTATGGAATATTGCAGCGCTGTTAAGGAAGGTGTTTTACCAAGATGAGCCTATTTGAGTATTCAAGTTTCTCAAGACGTGGAAAACAGACTGTCCTTTCTTAAGTTTTAGAAAATCGTTTGAGATGTGTCCGTGGCGATCCAAAGGACCATCACTCCCTAGCCTCTTGCAGACTGAAATACTTGCAGTATGAAATTCACAACTCTAAAAAGTCACCTTTCGTAATTTATAATCTTTTATGTTCATCATCTTTTATTCTGAAAAAGAGGATAAGATTATACAATTTTTTAGAAGTTGAAGCAGCGGATGAGGTTAGGATTCAAACTTCTGACCAGCTACGAATTCCTTGACCCATTTTTCACGTGTTAGCAAAATCATACAAGTCTATGAAATATGCGAATGTGCGAAAAAAAAGTGGAACAGAAAGGCAATCAACTCCATTGATTGTGAAAGAAAATGCAGACTACAGTACGTTACCTGGCTTATAAAGCTCTTCAGTACTTCTAGTTTCTCCATCCCATCACCCATCTGAGAAATATAGCTTCCTAGAGGATCATTGGCAATGCTGTGGGATAGATTCTGGTGCAGTTTTTCCATTCCCTGTGAAAGGGCATCTTCAGCTTGCCGAGACGATTGCTGCAAATTGTGTATATCGGCTCGTTGTTGTTCGTTTAACGGCTCAAGGTATGCCTTGAGAACCTGTCAGCATATTAGAAAGGCTTTCTTATCATCTAAACTAGGATGCTGATCTATTATTTGGCCATACAATGCAAAAATAAAGGGAGAACGTGCAAGTGTTGGCACATGCACACAACTAACAACAAACCGAGTACTATTAAGAGTTTGATTTTAGCCTGCTTTACAATAGAAGAATATATCAACACTACCGTACTGGGATTAGCATCAGCAATAACTACAAAGTCCATCGAAAGGTTCTTTATGTATAAGATTATATGTTTTAGTAGTGCTATTATTTCCCAAGATTGGTTCTGATACTTCCTCAGGATCCTACTTGGGAATTAAAATAGAAGTGGAGTTCCTATAAGAAAACGTCGGCTCTTCCAAGCTCCGATATAAATAATAACCAACAACAATTAGTATAACCAACATACTTCTAAGTTCTAACCTCATAACAAAACAAAACAGAACACACTTGTAATATAACCAGAAAGAATGAATGCATAAAATGGAATGAGTGGCAAACAATTGTAAAACATCAAGCTAAAAGTGAGGTAAGCTGTTACATTTAGCAGCTCCGATGGGCGAAATCCTCCTATCCAGAGGAAAAAACGCTCTGCCGATGTTCTCCATACCCCGGACATTAAATAGAATACATCAGCCCTTGCAGCATTTTGTTTCATGCAAAATAGATTGTAGTAATGTTTTAAGCTGCTCTCCACCAAAATTTGGAGTTCTATATCGGTTATATGAAGTTGTAATGCCTTTCTGAGTTCGATGATCTGTCTCTGTTGCTCTTCAACCCAGTGATTGTATTCCGTCTCAAATGCAGCAATCCCTGAAAGGCACATAGCAGAAATCTCAGATTGGAACCAGCTCAAAGATTCACTTTCTTCTCTTTCTAGGAGTACGAAATGACTGGTTTTGTCTGTGTTTAAAGAGATAAAGATCTTCTGCAGTTGAAGTGGCAAAGAAAGAAGGTGTGAACTTAGTCAAACTATAGAGAAAAAAGGGAGGCTAAGGTTATGAAGTAAGTTCAGTTGGTTAAAGAAAGGTCGAGTTATGAGGTGAACTTGCACGAGTTGAGACGGGAAATCACAAACCTGGGTTTACCGACCCACCAAATCCCAAGTGGCCAGTATCGATTACGCAGCTTGAGTATACACCCTACAACAAAGAATTTATGTTTAATTGGATAAAAAATAGGCTGTATTAGAAAAGATTGGCTTCAATCTTACCTTTTGCCTGGTTCTCTCTAGCTCCTGCTCCAACTGTGCTAGCTTCAAGCGGCTTGTTTCTAACTGCTGCACATAAACCTGAAAAACAGAACTAAAATGGGATCAATAAGTCCTGAAATCATATATCAGATATCAACAAAACTTGTACAAATCATTATCTTTCAGCACCTTTTTCCTCATACGGCTTTTACGAGCGGCTTCGCGATTTTGTGCTAAACGTCTTTGTACCTGCATATGTGTATTAGACGATGTACACAGAAATTAGTGCAAAGGGAGGAACATGGAACAAATGAGAAGAACAAAGGAAGGAAATGAAGATTGCACAACGGAGAGATGGTTTGTAGTCTCATCACCTTATCGTTGATTGGTTTGTTCATTTCTTGACTGCTCTCGAGATGATCCATTGATTCAGAAGGAATGAACTCCGGCTACAAAGTCAGGAAACAAAAATTACCAGAATCCAACAACAAGAGGAGAACCTTGGAAACTCAGATTTTCTAACAAGAGACAATATAGAGTATTCTCACTTTATTGTCTACACAATCGTCCACTTTTATAATAGGCGATACGCTCGACTCTAGTCGACTACCAAAGGCATTTCCCCATGAGCTGAACTGGTGAAATGGCTCATAGATGCCCATCCTTGAAGCACAGAGTTGAGTTGATGAAGAGCTCATACTCTGTTGACCAATCATAAGAGTAAAATGGACTGGAAAAGATGGAAAAGAGAAGCAAATGTAAGAAATGAAAAAGACAATACATCCATCTCTCAACTTAGAAAAAAGGTATTTCCTACATAATAATTGATATGAGTGAACTACAAATAACAAAAAGATCAAAAGTAAAGAGGAACCGCACAGAAAAAAGGGAGGAAGCAATTAGGTTTACAGCTTATATCCATGGAACTAGTACAAAATATTGATCATTCTAAAGCAACTACTCCTTTTCCAATAGGCTCCTTTCATTCTAAAGCAAAAATAACAGATGGGTTTCTAAGCAGAAAAGATGAGCAAAACAAGCAATCAAATATCAAAACCAACTGCACAGTGTACACAACTTCAAATTCCCATCCCCTTCCAATTCTGAAAAGATATTTATATTGCAAGTGACTCCCATATGTAATAAACTCGCTTGCAATCAAACAAAAGGGCCAAACATGTATTTATATGTAATAGAAAACAGTAAACACAAGAAATTTGGCAGCAGCAAGGGCTGGAATGAAAAGGGATTCCAGAAAAAACCTTAGGAAATTCAAGTCTGAAAAGAAATATTCAAAACAGTTTTGAAGGGCTTGCCAAAACCGGAGGAGAAGAAGAAGAAGAAGAAGAAGAAGAAGAAGAAGAAAGGTTTTGTTTCATGATGAAGCAATTGGAGACACAAACCCACCTGAGTCTGAGTATAATAACAGTAGAAAATGACCACAGAAAGCTCTGAAATAGTGGGCAGATCAAACAAGCTGTGAAAACGATGCCGCCCTCAAAATATAATAAAATAAAAAGAAAATGCAGTTCCTCGCTCATTCACTTCCCTGTGAGTTGGAAAGAAACACAAAGAAAGAGAAAGCAACTCAACAATGGGAAAAAAAGATACAGAACCTAACTTATATATACAAGTTTATTTTTAACTTTTCCTTCTCCTCTTTCCCTCTCTCTCTCCCCTCTTCTTTTTGCCCCTTTTTTCCTTTGTATTTTTGCTCTATATGCTACAGTCATTCAGCTGTTAACGTCCCCATGACCTCACTTCCCACCATGGGAGGGGGAAGCTGCCGTGCCAACACAACTACGCCGATTCTTTTTTGCCCTTTTCTCGAAGGATAAAAAAGGGGAGAAAGAAAAAAAAAATAAAACCCAATAATTCTGGCTTCAAACTGCGCCGCTTTCGTACCATACTCCTCTCTTTCCGGCGACGTCGCCATTTCCGGCGGACCGCCATGAACCTGCAGTTTCGAGGTTGATTTCTACGGCCGAACCTGCAATTAGCTTTTTGAAAAATAAACTTCAAAAACCGCCCGTGGTGGAGCCCTTCTTATATTGGGCCGTGCCTATTCGGCTATGAAATTTGGGTCGTTTTTAACCCTAGGCTCAGATTTCTGCAACATCAAATGAACCATCCATTTCCGCCATAGATTGGAAGCTTTTGAAGCTGCTCACACAAATTCTTCAATGCCCCAGCTCTTCTATTGTGGATCAAAACAGACTCAGTAACAAGATTTCTCCTAACTTCCAAATCAACTGTTGATTAAAGCTTCTAAGATCAGCTCATTCAAAATTGCCGGTATATGTTATAACTTAGAAGCTGCCAACAAACAATCGTGCCTCCAACTGCCAAAAAGGAGAGTAGCTAGCTTTATATATGTGCGGAGGAATTAAGAAATATATTATATTAACAAGAAAGCTACGTAAATTAATAAAGTAAATTAGACTTTGCTGATTAAGCATGTAGTTTTAATTTAACTTCCATTTAATTTTCTCCTAGGCCGCCATTGATGAGCAGCAGGAGAAAACCCAAGAGAGATCGGTAAACTGTTTAAAGCTTCCATAGCCAATTTCAACCCCAAAGTTAAACGACAGATTAATTATGGGGTTTGAATCTTTTGATCAACTGCTGAAAGAAGAAAAAATGTCTAATCGATCTGTTCCTTCACTGCGGCACACCAATCTGATGATGTAATATTCTTAAACGAATGAATATTGTCAGATTAATTAAATTTTCCATCTTAGAGAGAGAGAGAGAGGTTAAAAGATACCTCCATGTTTGACTGTCAATTTCATCCCAAATCAATCCCATCATTCGGTTCCATTTCTAAGTATCGATCTTAAACACGTCTATTGAACTACATAAAAGCTAGAGTTCATTCACTAATTAGATACTCCATTTCTTTATTTTTAAACTTCAAGAACAAATACTCTACGTCATTTAATTATTCAATTGTTCCCAATAATAAATTTAGTTCAGAGTTTATAATAAATTTAAAAAAATTTATATAGTTTACAGAAAATCCTATTACCGTTCTTTTCAGTCAAAAGCCAAGTTTAATCTTCACCGAAAAATTTTTAATCTTGTATCTAATGCGTCATTTTGTTATTTAAAGTCTCAATCAATGGGGATTCTTTTTTCTTTTTTCCTTTTTCTTTTTTAATAAATATCATGAAGCAGTATTTTTCAAAAAGCAAACATTGATTGATTAAGAGAAATAAGAGAGGATGATGACATATAAAGAAGATGCTAAAATAAATATAAAAAAAAGCTTCTTTGTGCATTTATTGGTTAAAAGAGCATTTCTCCATCTATATTTGGACTGACCTGCCCACCATCCTATCTTTTTTTTTTCCTTTTCTTTTCTTTTCTTTTTCTTTTTTTCCCCCTTATCTCTTGTTTCTTTCTTTCTTTCTTTCTTTTCAAGTGCAATTCTAATTAGTAAACAATTAAAAATAAGTGAAAGGAAAAAGAAAAAGAGCCATTTCTTCAAGTGCCAGAAATGTAGATATAAATATGCCAACTTGTACATAAAAAATGTGGCAAATACTAACATACTTGGAAAGATTAATGTGATATCCATTTAATGCAAAGGATAATTCAGCTACTTAAATATATATATATATATATAGCCCATTTTAGTATTTTACCTATTTTGTTTCAACCTTGCATCATCACTGAATAATTGAATAAATTTAGGAGTTGATAGGATGTGGAAAGTTATAGAATGAACTAGGCATTTTTTTTTTTTTTGGAAATAGGCAAAATTTATCAGATAGATATATTGATGACCTGTCAAAATAGAATCATAATCCAAGCTTAGAGGTGGTTAAAAAAAATTAAGTTTAGAACGAATATAATTAGTTGCCAATTGCATTCTGAGTATTAGAATTAAATTTATAATTTAAAATAATAATAATGCTTCACTTGTTTTACAAATTGGCAAATCACACCCAACAGACACGTATTACATAAATTCAAATTTATAACTTTTTATTATAATTTTTTTAATTTTAAAATTCGTGGAAAAATATTACTACAAAATCTAAAATTACGTAAATTTAGATTTATAATTTTTTATTATACATTATAACATTTTTTTAATTTTAAAACTCAGAGAAAAATATTACTACAAAATCTAAAATTTCCTAAATTCAATTTTATAATTATAATTTTTTTTTAATTTTATAACTCGTAGAAAAATATTACTACAAAGTCTAAAATTTAGTATGTTTGGCATGCATATATCCTCTCTCTAAAATTGCAGTTATTATAAAATCTTGATTTATTTAATAACGGTTAAAATTTTATTCGTGTGAAATGTTTATTATATAATATTTTAAGTGTTTTTATACTTTTTATAATTTTTGAAAGAATATTGAAAATCTTAAAAACATTTTTAATTCTTTAAAATTTGAATGGAATCAAATATTTATTGCCTTAGACATATAATTATACCTTCCACGTGGTCATCCCTCGAGAGACCATGTAGGCTAGGTTCCGTCCAATCATAGTAAGCCCGCATAGCTGGCATCCAGATACAGCAACTTGTGTTACAACCTACGGCTCTGTAGTCAGTGGTATGAACCAGTATCAAAGGATACGTCTTCAAGCATTTCCCTAGTATACTTTCACAATGGTACACTAATTTCTAACACACAAAATAGTCTTGCTCCTACTCGCTTCACTACGATCCAAGCATTTAGGCATCGGAAAGCATTAGATTTAGCACTATAACGATATTGAATCTAATTTTGCAAGTAACTCTAGAGACGGGATAGATCGTTGCAACCCTAATTCACCAATTCAATTCGATTAGATTTCAACATCAGCGTATAGTAAAAACTATTCTTTTAACTATTTATTAATATTTCAAAAGACATGATAAACACAAACTTTATTATTTAAAAAAAAAGACATTAAATAGGGAAAGAATCGAATATAAATGAAGAGGGTTTTGAGAATTGATGAGCTTCAAATTTCGACTGCACCACACAATTGGTAAAAGAGAGATTCGGAAGTAAATATATCATTCATAATATCGGTTGGAGAGAGAGAGATTACGTCAAAGAAAATTTGGAGACGTCAACTTTCCGGGAAAAGAAAATGAAAGAAAGCAAGCTTCTTTAGCTTTTATTTGTTTGGGATATTTGGCCTTTTCATTGCCACCTCAATAATAATAATAATAACAATAATAACAATAATAATGCACCCCCTTTAAAACACTTCTCAATTTATTAATGGTAAACCCTATAATTAACTCACTTTAATATCTATGCTAAAAAAAAAAAAAAAAGAACTCACTTTAATATTGTTGCACTCAAAGAGAAGGAAAAAAAAAAAAGCCTCGAGGGTCACTTTAATATCCCGTACTTTTCTCATTCACTCTTTGTTTATTTATATTTTTCATAATTCAATAATTAAAGAATTTCTATTAAAAGAAATTGTTTGTTAAAATCTTTATTGTGGTGTATTATTCTTAAAATAAATAAATAAATAAATAAAATATTTAGGTTCTAATTAGTAAGGACCATTATTATCCTTCCCTCATTCAATGTTTGATAACTAAGAAAGACAAATGTATTTTTACTTTCTTAAATAATGAAAGTATTTTTCAAAAAAATAAAAAAGATATTTTTGTAACTAAGGGCAAGTAAAAAAAAGGGAACGTTTAAAAGTTGAATTAAGAAATAATATTTAAAAATTTTGTAAATATGAAATTTAGAAATCATAGGAGAATTTAACTCTTATTATTTTTATCAATTCGATCGTGTAATATTTAAAAAAAAAACAGAAGCATATAAACCCCCATTCCACATAAATGAAGGGACAGAAATATTGAGATCAACTTTATTACATTGTTGATTAAAATATCATGTTAATCAATTATTTTTTTATTTTAAAAATTTCATAATAATTAATTTAAATTAACAAATAAGTGCTTTACACTCTTGAAAATGGTTAAAATTTTTTATTATTATTAATATTAGATCAATATGTTGATTTTTTTTTATATATTTTATCTATTTTTTTAGTACTATAGAAATGGTTTTAGAGAATGGTTTTAGAATCTTTGCCAAAATTTTAAATCTGAAAACTGTACTTTTTTTTTTCCGGAGAAATAAAGTTCAACATTCAAGTTGTAGTGAACAAATTTAGTTTTGAAAATATAAAACTAAAAACGTGATTACAAGACACGTCTAAAATTACAAAATTATTATTCTATAAGAGAAAAAAAAACTGATTTATTATAATATTCCTCTGCACAAAGTGCGTATTTTTCTACATATAAGATTAGACCAAACACTTAAATATTTTAAACCAAGAAACCGCTGGAGAATCTAGCTCTCTTTCTCCTAATTTTATAAAGAGAATCTCTTTATATCTTTCGTTGAATATAGAATATGGCAAAGGTAGTCATGAATTTCACCAAATCTCGTCACTTTTTACGGAATAATTATAATAAACAAAAAATATGATGGGAGGCCATTTTCTTTAATAAAATTTAAAATATTAAGTCCAATTTTACTTTTACTTTTTAGTTCAAAACCCCGGCTTTTAACACTAATTTACATATATCTCCCGTTAAGAGATTGTACTTAAATGGTAATAGATGTTTTATCTACTATTATTGAATTGAAAATTTTACCTTGATTTAAAATTGTAGTTGATTTTAACGTTTTCTGTATAGAATATGCTAATCAATAAGTAATTGACAAATAAAAAAAAAATTAACATCCTAATTTTTTTCAACACAACATGTGGAGGGATGAAACTCACATCTTGATTGGGGGATACATACTAATTATCATTGAGTCAGGCTCGTTTTGGCTTATAACATCTCATTTAAGTATTGTTTTAATAAAGTAATTTATGCAATTATCCCTTATAATAATTTGGTTTTTAAGAAGGTGCATTAATTAATTAATTAAAAATTGTAGTTAAAGGAATGTGAAAATGCAATCTATTCTTGGAATGTTGGATTTGGTGGTGCAAGAGAAGGAAACACTCTCAACCATTGTAATTGCTCTCTCTTTTTTAAAAAATTCTTCCTGTTTCTGTTGCCTTCCATGTGGTCTATATAAAGTGCAAAGTTTTCTTTTTTCTTTTTTTTTCCTTCCCTTTTATATCATTTTTAAAATAAATTAAAAAAAAACATTTAGATTCTTAACTAAGGAAGAGCCAAATAATTGAGAACCTAGAGAGATAATTTTTCTTCTTTTTTTATTTTTTAATTAAAAAAGATTATTAAATAAGAACTAGCTAAATAATGGAATAAGAGAGAATAGTGTACAATTATGGGTATAACATAGTTGTCAATTTTATACCATTAAGTTAAAAATAAAAAATTTATTTTTTATCGTACATTTTATCCTTACAGGAGAGTGCTAAATAATTTCTGTGAGAGAGATATTTTTTTTATTTTTTTAAAATAAAAAACCCATTTAGATTCTCGATTAAGGAATAGCCAAATAATTGAGGAACGAGAGATGCAAATAATACAGACAACGTAATGCATCCAAAGAAATAAAAGCAAAGGGGAAAAAGGGAGCAAACCTTTTCGTGTTAAAGCTAAGAGTGATGAATTTGCCACTCAAAACCCAAATATATATAATGAAACAACTTTCATTTCCCCACAAAATTATTGCATTTCCCCTCAATTTAATGTGGACTCACCACATTCGCCACCGCCATTATAATTTCTATTTTCCCTTTTTAGTAGTTTAAATCTAAACATTCGCATTTATCGGAATATAACTCAACTAGTTAAGGCATCTACCTTTGACTATAAGATCGTTTTTACTAAAAAAAAATCTCAATGTGGGGATATGAGATTGAACCTCCAACTTCCAAAAAAAGAGCAAGATATCTCAACGGTTAATTCTTAAATATTCTATGATTTTTTTTTGACAAAGGTTCTGAATCTTTAAAGTAAAAAAAAATATTTTAGTTCTTGAGATTAGTTTTCATTAACCACTTAGCAAAAATTAAAATTCACTTTGAAATTAGATACTTGATCAGGAAGATGTAATCATATTTGTAATATCTAAATTAAAAGACACACTACAATCTCTGTCGACTTTTTGTTGAGTAATATGGGTAATTATCCAAGCCCATCAATCACTCCAAAGCAACTATGGGTTATTCTCTATTACTTGAAAACGAAAGACGGGCCTTCTCCGGCCCAATGGGCTGAAGCTCCTATTAGGCGTCACTTGAAATTCACAGCCCACTTATTTCTGGGCCCGCCAAGCTCCTAGGCGCAATTAATGGGCTTGGATAATTGAAGGAAATGCACTACTTAACTAGATAATTTTCTTGTTTACCTTTACATAGAATTTATGTACTAGAAATGCCCCACAGCTTGTAAAATTGACTCTCTTCTCATGAACAATCCTAGAAAACAATCAAGTACTAAATATATTTTTCACTTTAAAAAAAATGGTGTTTAAAATGAAATTTTTGTAGTGCTGTGTTGTATTGTTGCTCGAGTTGACATGCCCAATATTAGTAGATTACTTCATTTCACTATCATATCCAGCCTCCCAAAAATCAAAACCTGATGTCTTTTAGATACGATGTTTATCATCTATAGTGAACTAAAAGATGATCAATCTCTATAGAAGTAAATCTTCCAAGCTACCTTACCCTATGATGTATCTATTCAGACACCTATTCAAATAACTACTCCAAGAAAGGTTATCGATGTTCTACTTTAATACATATGTAGTATCATATATAGAATAAACTATTCGACTTGATTAGTTAAACTGATGTTACTCACGATAGATTTTTCCAGAGGTTATCCATGAACTCATTGAGCTAATATTTGGTACCATGTTTATCTTTGAATTTTGCCCAAAAGAAATGTGATATTATGTAGGAAGAAAGATATTTGTGATGGAAAAGGTTAGAAAGAATCTCTCCTTTATGAAAAAAGAAAAGGTGGTGTAAAAGGGACGTATGATACCCTTTGGAATTGATACGTTATTCTATTCCCACCATCTCCATCTCCAACCCCGTAACCAAACACCCCCATTTCTCATATTCCTTCCCCTCTTCTTCATCATCATCTTCTCGGCCTCTAATGTAACTTAATCCGACGGCCGTTAATCAAACACGTCATCAATTCAAAGTTCACTCGCTACTCACTCACACTCTCTTCCTTGCATATACATTACATCGATCCTCCGCTTTTCTTTTCTCTCGCCACTTCATTTTCTTTCACTTTCCCGCTGTTTTCTCGCTCGTTTTCCTTCAGTTTTCTCGGAAACTTCTCGCTGCGCTGAGCTTTTCAGGTGCAATTCAGGCCGCGCTCTCGTACGTTTTCTTCTTCTTCTTCTTCTTCTTTAATTCTTCTGCGTCTTACTGATTTGGTTTCAGATCTGGCAGAGATGATTTTAGGTTTTCGATTTTGCCTGAATGTTTCTCTTCCTCTTGTTTCTTTATTTTCTCGTCGGAGAATGAGTTTTACGAGCTTTTAACTGTTTTTCTTTTACGATCTCGCGGTTGCTTGGACTGGATTTGCGAACAGATCTAACGGTGTACGTCGTCTCCGCGTTCTCTCCGTTGCAGGTCGTACAAAAATGGAGACCGAAAGTTCTTCTGTACACCGGCGCTTGCTGCTAACGTGCGCCGGAGGAATTTCGGCCATGCTGCTTAGCCTCATGGCCATGGCCGAGTTGCTAGCTTCGTCTCAGGTGAAGTTACTATGTTTTCTCTCTTTTTATTTTACACTCTCGTCTTCTTTCGACTTCATTAGCGATCACGTTTGGAATATTGATTCTGCGCCTATAGTTTTTTATGGACACAGAATCTATTCTTCTCATTTTTAATAAACTGCTGCAATTTAATTGAAAAAAAAAGTCAGAAAAATTCCTCGTGTTCTTTACTTTTTGAATTGTTTTTCCAAGAAGACGACAGCTAGTGGTGATTATTTTTATCATTATACTGAACATGATTAGAGACTGGAATAGAAGAAAAAGACCACCGAAAAGTCTATAAATCAAAGTTTGTCTTATTTGAACTCTAGTTTCTTCGATCCCCGTCGTTTCAAGAAAGGTAAGATACACGAGGTCTATTTTGTACGCTATTCTTAATATTTTCTTTTCTTTTAAAAAAAATATATATTTTTTTTTTGTAATTGCTTTTACGTACAAACTAGTTTTTAAATGTGAAAACTTTTGGAGAGAGATTTTATTTTCGGCTAAATATATAATTCTAAAATAGTTGAATCAACTTTCAGTTGTCTCTTATTTTTTCTTATTAAGTTTTGATTTTTTTTAATTGATTTTTTTAAATTTAAAAAATAGTTTAAAAATGATGTTGTATGGATTTTATTATGATTTTTTTTTTTAAAATGAAATCTTCCATGGTTAATATTATAATATATTTAACCCCTATATTTTTTTTAGAGGAAAGTTATTGCTAGTGAGGTAGCGCGCAAGAGTTGATTTTCTAAGTGAATATGTCTATTTAATTGATTAAAATATAAAGATCAACTAGAATCTAGCTCAACTCGTCAAGTAATGTATTATTGAGACTAAAAAGTTATCTGTTCAAACTCTCATCCCCACATGTTGGTGTACTAAAAGAAATAAAATATAAGGTATTTTAAACTACGACAATGAATATATTTTGAGGTCATGCCATCATTTTATCAATTAACTTTAAGAAATTCAGATCAGTAAAGTTTTGATTGGAAAACATTTCATACATAAAAGGATCAAATTAAAACATTCACTCTTGCACTAAAAATAAATAAATAAACTTCAAAAGATTACAAACAAAAAATTGAAAAATGTCACAAACATTAGAAGGTAAGTTACGTCACATTTGATATTAGTAAATTGCTTTTATATTATATGTACACATTCATTTTTACAAAGTAATACAAAGTATTTATTACTTCGTAAAAATAATTATAATTATGTCAATCTAAAATACAACAAAACAAGCGCTTAAAAACAATTTGTAATTTATGGCTCTTCAGTAACATAATTTTTTACTTCGAACATTTAATTTCTAAAGGTAATTAATAACCTGGATTCTTTATAACATTATAGTTTATTGGATTTTTTTTTATATAATTAATAGTAGCATGCCACTTGTTCATCTACATAAGCGAAACATAATAGTATTCGAAAGACAGTTCGTTTTTTTTCTTTCTTTTTTTTTTTGATAAAGAAAAACAAAATAAGTTAGCTAACAAATTAATATGATAGTTATTTGTATCTTTGTAATTAATATATCATAAGAGTGACAGATGATATGTTTCTCGTTTATAGTTAATTTTGAAACTAGATAAGTATCATTTAGTATTATAAGATGGGTGATACGCTGCAATTTTCTTTTATCTATAAGCTCTGTGTGGCCAAATTTGTCCTAACCAGACCATAGTGGACCAGGAAAGAATCCCATGCAGATTCAGGGAGGGGACAACGCCCCACTTTCCGTAGTTCCATTTTATTTGGTCACTTTCTGGTTTTATATTTTGGTCCCCTTTTGGTTTTTTTGATAATTCATTGTAGCTTTTTCTTCCCCGTGAAATTCAAATTTCTTTTGCGTACAGTTCCTGAATTCGAATGCCAACGAGAAAAGGAAATGCCAGAGGAAACCAGTGGATGGAGAAGGAAATGAAAATGAAAACAACTACAGTGATAATGATCTCGGAGAAGATGAAGATGTGCTTGAAAATGGAGAAGAGGAAGGTAAAAATGCCCCCATTAAAGAAGGCGCTAATGGAGGAGGAGATGCTGGCAACAGCAACGATAATGACGATGGTGGAAGTGATAACAGCGGTGATGGTGGTGACGACGATAATGATGATGGTGGGAGCGACGATAACGATGAAGACAATAATGAGGACGATGAAGACGTTGATGAAGATGATGCAGATGCAGAAGAAGAAGACAACTTTGAAGGAGAAGAGGACGAAGAAACCCTCCCACCACCAAAGAAGAGAAAGAAGTAAAAGAGTAATGAAGAGGCAAGAAATATGCTAACTGTGAAAGCACTTTCTAATTATGTTTCCGGACTAATGAGACATGCCTCCAATTGTACGTTTTGGAGACTAAAAGCTCTCAACAAGACAATTTGACTAAACAATGCATCGCTATCTTAGAGTCATAGCGTTTGTATGCAGATGGTTTTATATTATATTGAAGTTCCTTTGTTCAATTCAACCAGTTCTAGCCAATTTATATGTACATTTGAAAGACATCACATCCCCACAACCCAACTCCTGCCTCCATGTGCACCCATTTAAGAATTTTCCGAATACTATGGCTATTGTCTAAGATTATAGAACAACAATAGAAATTTTCCTAAATCTAAAATATATCCAGAATATAAGATGATGGAATAATAGTAGTAGTTCGTCTAAATCTAAATATGTTCAGATCTGTACCCTTTTTAAGTCTCCATATTTACAGGTCCAAAGCTGATCGATCATGCACCAGAGATGCATTGAGTTGTTCCAAGAACTTCTCTCGCGCTATCTCCATGGCACCTGAGACCAAATGTTATTAAAGTCAGAGGATAACTAGAAAATGTGTTCAGAATCTAAATATGATAATGTTATGATGGACCATGAAGAATTGAACTATTAATAAAAACAAATGGCTTAATGCTCCAGATCTGGAGCTTTTCTAATAGTAATACGACTATCTTTTGTGTCTTTTCTTCCTTTTTCATAATGATCTTAGAAAACCAGTAATTTGCTGTTGTTCAAACAATCTTGTGTTTATATACATAGATGTGTGCTTTTACATAACATAATCTCCAAAAACAAACTGCTTGAGAAGATTTTTATTAAAAAAATTTTTTGAAGAGGGAGATGGTCTAATTTACAAAAATTAGATAACAGAGTTAGTTTTAGTTACCCATTAAATTACTTTCTGGTGGCATCGATGAACATTGCTCGAGTCCAATGCTCAATATCTTCAGCTTGGGAAGGTGGAGGAGGAAAAGTTGGATGCTCCACGAGATCCCATCCTTCTATGCTGCAATCATTCTTTCCAACATCGGAAAATTCAGTGGCATAAAGGTAACTCGCAGCAGAACTTGGAAGGTTACTCTCACAATTGTTTTTCTGCATCAATACACAAAAAATAAATAAATAATAATAATAATAAAATAACAAAACCAAGTCCTTTATGCAGATATACAAATAGAGTAGAACTTGAATCGTTTGCTATATACTTTTCTTTACATTCGATGGATAACAGGATGCTCAGTGAAAACAGTGCGCCGGATAACATGAAATTGATCGTGCACACGTACAACACGGGTACAGTCCCCCAGGGATAAGAGAGGAGAGCTACTAGGGAAAACTATCTCCTCAGTCCTACTTTAAGTTGTTCTCATTTGGACCCTCTTTTTCAATTGGGTACTCTTCTCACTTCGTACTTTGTATTATCAACACTTTTTTCTGTTCTATAGAAAGCAAAACAATTTCGTTAAGTGAATGGAATTACAAAAGAAATCTTGGGTACGGGAGTACAAAAACCATTCTAACTGGAACCTAAATTGAAAAAGGAATAGCTAACAAAAGCATTTGGAGGAAACAACCAAAGCTTTTCAGTCCCAAATGTCTTTCCTCCATCTCTTAGCATGTAAAATATTCTGTTTCCCTCTAGATCATCTAAAGAAGGGCACTATCCCTTATAGGACATTACCCTACCTATTTCTATCAAGCCAACTCATCAGGGAGAAAAGAAAAAGAAATAAAAGCAGAACTAATATCTTTATGGAGGCGCCAAGGGAGTCCATCAACTTTTCTGTTGAAGGCTCAAACTGAAACCTAACATGAAATTATATTACTCAACAAAAATTAATGATGCAATATCATCTATTTTTTCCATTCACCTTCTTATTCAGCATTCTTTCCTTATTTTATTCTCTGTTCATTACTCTTCTTCCAATCCTACCCTCCTCCCCTCCCCCCTCTATTTGTGTCAACGAGGAAAAACAAAATTGGAGTTCCCTTCACTTGTACTAATGTAAGAGTGTAACTTTTCCTTCCATCTTTTACCTTTTCCTATGTAGGGGTGTAAACTAACATGGGTTTCAATGATTTTACATTTTGAAAAAGAATGAAGGAAGAGGAATAATAATAGGAATAACCAAGGAAGATGAAAAAAAAAAGTGACAAAGAAGATGCTGCAACAATGTGGAAGAAATAATAGTGATAAGTATTGGCAGGCAGAAAATTTTGCTAGGCATCTCCACTTAAAATTTTAGAATCCAAGTCAGCTAACCTATTTCAGCTTCAATGAGAATGTTGATGAAACTTTAGAACCATTTAACATCATGATGAATTATGATGATAACTAACTAACTTCAAAGTATAGAAACCAAATGAGGGTCATCTTAAAGGAAAGGGAGACTAAAATGGTAGTTTTCCATTTATTGAAAGTTCAATAGATTCTTTAACAACAGACGATAGAAAAGACCACCAATAACTTACTGATGCAAGCAATATACTCAATCAACGTCAAGTTGCAAATTCATACCATTATTAACGTATGCACGCTATCGAGCAGCATGCTTGATGGAAAGTCAGAATCCACGTTCCATGCAGATTTGTTCAGTTTCTGAACGTGCTTAGGGGACCTTGAATGCGGAAGATATACCCATATCAATATGTATCAGAAAGGGTAAGCTGTAAGACTAAAAATAATTATCTAAATGAAATATTTTTCCGTTTCTACTATACTTCGTGTATAAAAAACAAAACATGGTGAAGCAAGTTCAAATGTCAGAGAGAACCTTAAATCTTAAAAGTGAAAAATGGGAAGGAAATACCTGGAAGAATCCATTTTGAGGGAATAAACAGAACGCACTTCCTTGGATGAAGAAAGAGTAGCCAATAATTTAGCAAATGCTTCAAAAGTAGAAGCTTCAGAAGGAACATCTAAAGACAGAGAGTTATAAAAGTATGCAGTGATGCATGCTACACTTTTCTTGAGGAGGGCAATCCCTTTCTGCAAATCCTTGTGTGTTTCAATAGAATGCGGAGAAGCTGAAGAATAATTGAAGCTACTACTTTCTAGTGAACCTAAATGTGGTTTCTTCTCTGATTCCATCGAAGCAACACCAAAGTTACTAGAGCTTTTATCAGACCATGAATTTTCCCCACTTGTTGAACAGTAGTTTTGGCGTGGTATAAAAAGTGGATACTCATTGCTGCAAAATTTATCACTTTCAGTCCAAAAGCTAACAAATAAGAATTGGTGATGCAGGTTGCATACTCAACCAACTTACCTACGAGAAGATGGACGAGCATTCCAATACGAGTCCCTTTGCCATATGCGTGAACAAGAACCCTGCAATATTGTGTATAAGTGAATTGAAAGAGGAGTGCGTGTCACAAATAATAACTAAGAATGAATACCAGAAAATGATTAATTTAAATTTGAATGACATATAGATGAAATCACTGCATTTCTTATAATAAAAGTTTACTAAACCCCTTACATCTCCAGGAATATAAAGAAGAGTTTGTAGCTATTGTTATCAGTTATCCTTATCCACAATTCCCTATGTTCAATTAAAATATCATCTCTATTATCAATAAAAATTCACAACTTTAGCATCCCGTGATCTAAAAAACAAAAAAGGTTATAAAATAATTTCCAGTGACTTGATAAGCCACAGGTTTTTCTTTTTTGTCGAATATTTTGGCTGAGCCATCAAAGAGAGAGCAATTCAGCAAAGTGCACATCATACCGCAAAACCTGAGTTGTGAAGTGCAGGAGCAGCCAAATTTTGAACAATAAGATTTAGAAGTTGCACCATGTATCTGTCAGTTAAAAACCAAGGAGACTTCAATTAGAAGAAAAAATTCAATAATAATTGAAGGCAGAAGGAAGCCCTTAACAATTGAGAGTAAGATGAGACCGCATACCCCCAGCAGGAAGAATATAAATAAATCCAAGGCCGCATAATTATAATAAAACTGTATTGTAACGTACTGATAGAAGCATACATATGCAAAAGTCAATCATCAACAGAGAAGAAGTTACCCCAAAGAAGCAGCAAGTTCATTTGGTGGAACAGAGTGGGGATCCAGTCTTCTTGGTAAGCGCACATTACAGATTTGATCAAATTGCTCACCAGTTCCCTCATTTTTCTGTCCATCAACCAACACCTAAGAGCATAAATGGAATATAAGGAAAATTTGGGAAAGCACCAAAGCATTCATCAGTAAACAAAAAATGACTCTTGTCCTAATAAAAAGTAAGTTGATCTTAAACTAATGAACTGAACAACTAAAGAAAAATAATTCAATTTCTTTAGTTTGATCATAATACTACCAGGTAAAAAATTTCTGTCCTGTTATCTGTTATGTAATTTTATTGACAAATAGATGCGACTGAAAATTAATAGGTTTTAGTCCTTGGCTAAAACTAACCGCACATCTAGCTTGAAGATATTGGACAGAGGGAGAAAGGAGATTTTTATTTCATATGCAATCAGTAAATTTGAATCTATGGTTATGCAGAACTTATGCATTATAGTTTTTCCTACCAGAATCCTCTCGGGTGCTTCTGGATTCAAGCACTCCATTATATAAGGAAATGTGTATTGGCAGTTTTAACTGTATATTGACTCATAATGGACCACAGGCTAGACTTACAGAAGGAAAAAAAAATAAATAGGAAAATTTTTTAGAGTAAGCCCACCTGACAGTTAAATAGTTCTTTTCTAATTAAAATAATAGATTATTTAGAACAAACGGTGAGAAAAGAAAATCTGTTTTGCAACATCAAGCAGATAATTAAGTTTCTTACAAGCAACCTACATAGGGCGGGCACCCTTTTGTTTTAACCTCACTATACTATTCATTGCACACGTTTCAACACCACTATATATATATATATATATTTTTTTTTCCTTTTTTTTTTTAATTGGGAGTCGGAGCTTTGCTCTCCTATACCTAGTGCCACCCGCACCCATCCCAAGGCCCGAACCTTGGAGACAACCCCTCTATACTATTCATAGTTGTGGGGCACTGTAGTCAAGTTGTCTATGGAAAAAAGTGGTTCATTATGAAATCAACAGCAGTCAGTAGAATGTACTAAGCACTCAGAAAGGAAGATATACTTATCGATAAAGAGCTTACTCGCCGTTGTGGAAACAATTTGCATATTTGTTTAACAACCACAGACTGCTTGTGAAGGCGTTCGGAGGTAATTGCCATCTGTCTCCATAAAACACTTTTTGCATTAACCATAAAGTTGTATGTGAAAGAGGTCCCATCCTACTAAATAACGTAAAGTACATGGACGATATTGATCTCCAGTACAATATCATAGTTTAATGTTAAAGAACCCATAATACCATGTTATGTAATATGTATAATCTAATTAGGTCTTTTTACATGTAGGTCTATATATGTTCAAGCATGAATGTTGCTTGAACCTAAACAGTTCGTGCACACAGAATGATACATCTACACAAGTATGCTCATTCAATTATATATAGAAAGAAGTACCTATTAAAAAACAGGATGGATATTAATGTTCATATTTAAAAGGGAATATAGGATTTACATGTCCCAGATTCTTGGTGCTAATAAGGTCAGGATAGGACTTTTCCAGTTGTTCAACTCGCTGTTTTTCCAACTGCAACAAGAATTCCAGAAAGAACAGTACTTGTGTGATATTGGAATAGAGGGGAGGAAAGGAAATTACATCTAGTATAATTCGAAAAATAATAAATGATGGAGTACCACTGAACGGGCTGATTCAAGCATTGCATATTTCAACTTGAGATCATAGGACGTCATCTCAATCTCAGCCTTCCCTGATGGCATAAAATAATTTCTTAGATTTGATAAGCACTTGCACATTTCATAATTTGGCAAACATCAAACGAAATATGTTGCTTTCAAGAGTTTCTTTGGAAGTCTGATAACCTCGCTCGAGTTGCTCTCTACTACGTTGGAGTTTCTCCCTTAACCTTGCAAGTTTCTCATTCCGAGTCACTCTCCAGTTTAATTGATCGTCTGCCTTACCCTGAGAAGCAACAATCAAACGAACTAAAATTTCTCGAACAAGCCACTTTGCGCCGCAAGTGCATTTCATGGATAAATAATATAAAACAGCACAGGACCAGCAATAATTGAACAACATGAAGCTGAAGTAGAACCATAAGATTGAATGCTTGAAAAAATAGGTGAAACAACAAAAGAAATATTGGTAAACAGACGGATCAGACATCTCGTCAGCTATCTCTAGTACCGCGACTCCAAATCTGCTTTCGACGGTAATTAGGTAGAAGAGTTTAGGAAAAAAAATATATATCCACGATAGTTAAACCAAAGACGAGTTGATAAATTAAAGAGAGGCAGAAAACGCTCCAGTTTAAAGCTAAAGCGAACGACAATCAAGCATGAACAGCACCAAACCTTTGCCACAAGCACGTCACTCAGCCTCGAATACAACCAATCCCGCCGAGCTTTCAATGATTTTAACGTTGAGTTGTAGTCATTCAATCTGCCGGAGAATTAGAACCAAAAAGAGGAGTTCATGGAACGTCTCTTGGAGCCGAGCAGGAAACTTAATTGCAGTCTCAAAGAACGCCCATACCTGTAATTAACGCAAATAGTGCAAATGAAAGCTTGATTTGAATTCTCACAGATAGCACAGTTGCAGAACTTTCGATTCGTCATCGATCAATTTCTAATCATGCTACTCGGAGGAATTGAATCAGATGATGATGCTGAAGCTTTGGGAATGATAACTTCAAATTCTGAATTCGAAGTTGGGCCAGAAGGGTGGGGGAAAGCTTGAACCGCGGGAGCTGATCGTCTGGAAACTGGAATTTAGCATTAACAAGAAAACTCTGGATCGCCGTTCTTTCTTCAAATAAATAAATAGTAGGTTAAATTATAGCCCGTACGTTTTGTCCCGTAACTTTGGGAGTTGGTATCGTGTAAATATGGTTTAAAAGGTTTATTACAAATCCTAGATTAAATTATAAGCTTTCGTGCTCTCAAATATTATATATATATAATATATTTTAAAATTTGACATCTCAAATTTTAAAATATGTTGGTGTGAAATTCGAACTCACGACCTTTGAGATTTTCAAAATGACATATTTAATTAGTATGATTGATGTATATCTTCAACTCAAAAGGTCAAAAGTTCAAATATTTATCCTCGTAAAAAACATAACGTGATATTTTAACATTATTCTATTAAACATGAAAATTCATTATAGAATAGCCAATATAAACATCGCTTGGCTACAAATGATATACACTCATTTTTCAGTTATTCAAATCCACGTACTTCACAGTATTATAAAACAAAATATATTATTGAACTGTAAGCGGATTATTTCCAATTTTTCATTGATTTTCTATCATGTCATGTTAGCTCCATCTTATTATTAATACAAAATATGCACTTACATCCATAAGTAAAGCCTAACAATATGGCAAGTTTCATACAATAGATAAATCAAAATAAGCCAATGGCACAAGAAAAACATTTTTCTTAGAAAAAATATTACATGGCAAATAAAAACGGTGAAAAAAGGTACAAAATATCTAGTCACTCGAACTATGCTCGATTCTCGGAAGAAAATAAATTAATTTAAATACATATCATTGCCATTATTCACATTCATTTTGTTATACAACAAAGGAAAAATCCACTATACAACTTCTGACGCATAACTTAAGACAGAAATTGATACCTAACTGCCAAATCCTTCTGAATCAGTGTGCAATAATAGTGATGTTTAGCTCACATAAATTTTTTCTCAACCAGATGCTTCAATTCCTCAAGTTTAACAATGACCTTTGGATTCATAAGGTCTCTGGCTTCCTTTATGAGGGTGCCTTCCCTACTGAAATGATAAGCATCCAATACTGTCTTTATCCACGTGCGAAGCTTCTCTGGGGTCCTAAATTTGTTCAAGAAAAGAAACCCTAATAAAATAAAATAAAACAAAAGCAAGGCCTGAAAAAACATTTTGCATAATAGACCAAAACAATATAACTAATTGAATGCCAACATTTTTATTCATCCAGTGACTTTGGTCTGATTGTGTGTGTAAACTGTAAAGTCAGGTGGTATCCATACTCTTAACAGGATGAACATCGAAGGATTGGGAGATCTATAAAACAGGAGCGTAATAGCATTAAGCTTATGTTTGAGAGTGATTTTGGCAGGTATCCAAAATCACTCTCAAACAGTGCTGAATAGCTGCTAAAAGGTTAGACTATAGTCTAACCTTTTAACATACTCTTAGTTTTTCCCCACATGCGAGCTCAAAAGAAGAACAATACCCAATAAGATAGACTATCATATTATCGAGGAGGAAAAAGTTCTGCAAAAGTTTGAACTCTGATGCAATATTGAATCACTATTTTTGGTTTAAGCTAATAGATTAGTATTATAGTTTATTTAAATTTCAATATATTCTAAAAAGTTTGAAAGCATACGTGTATAAGCAGTCCACATCTTGTCCTTCAAGTTCTTCTCCAGGTGTAAATGCATCCTTCAGACCACTTAGCCTCTCCTCAGGATCCTCAATTGTGAGAAGATACTTCAAAATCCTAATTTCTTTTGGCATTAATCTTTGAAGGTTACCGCTTGCAGTCACGTACAAGTGGTATAGTATGTCTTTCACCTGAGGAACAAAAAACAACATCAACACTTTTGCCATAAAAAACTCATTACGCCACATTGTTACATCAATTAAACATGCCGCCTTCTCCATAAGCTCATACGACCCAACATAGAAACTAATGAAATCAAGAGTTGGTATTTTTTCAGTCGGATGTCTCAAGGATGGAAAAGTTATTCAATGAGGCCATCACAATGTAACTGCCCTCTAATAACTTCTAATAACTGTTTGATGCAAGCTTAAAATCTCTCTCTCTTAACAATTGTTCAATATAGGTTTTCAAAGTCTAGTTTTTAAATTTTCTATCATACATCCAATCATCCAAGTATGTCGAATCATCATAAGCTTTAATCATTTCATTCAAACAGAAAACAGTATTTGATGCGTTGTTGTAAGCTTCAGTAATTACTTACTTAGCACCATCATTGGAATTTCTTGAATGGTCAGAATTCAGTTAATGCCAACCAGCCAGATTATACATATAAGACCATAAAACCACATGTTTGCATCAACAGCAAATTGCAAGGATAGCAAGCGCATTACCTCATCTTTCATCATGTTCGACTCCTTTGCAGCCGACCAAGCTTTTGTAATCATCAATACCAATGCAGAATCAAGTTGGTTTTTCTCCGCCAAACTGTCTATCTTTCTGCAAGCAGCATCTACAGTTGGAGAATTAATGATATCCTGGAATTTCAACTCTGCAGCATTTAGTGCTTCAATGTTTTCAGTTGCAGCATCGTATGTCTGTACCGCAGCCAGGCAGGAGTTCCCAAGCTTTGCCAAAGCTTACCAATCAGAATATAAGGGGAAAAAAATATCACTTCATCCATGTCAATACCATATCTTACATATGTATATAAGGAAAAAAAGACGTTCACTGAAAAGAGAAGAGATCATTCAAAAACTTAAAAACAAAGAGGAGATCCCAATAAACTTTTGAGGGAAAGGAACTAATTATATAAATGACCCAGCCACTTGTTAAAATCCCAAGAAAGAGGGATGTTCTTGAATTCCTCTGGGTTCATAATACCTTTGATACCACTTTTATCATCCTAAAAGGTACATCTATTCCTTCTCAACCACCCATCCCAAATTATAGCCATAACAATGATTATCCAAATAATACACTTCATAATTTAAATTTAATTAATTCTTAGTAGGATAGGAAACAAAAAACTGATCCAATGGGCCATATCATAGTAAAATGCCTTTTATGCCAAATGGATCAGTTTTTGGCCGGATTGTTTAGAGAGATAGCTCTCCTACTGACTAACGTTTCTAGCAAAAACCTTTCATTACATTCATGGTATAGGGCACGCCCTACTAACAAAAACACTTTGTGTGCCCCAAAGTTAGCTGGGGAGATGTCAAGGGTTTTAGGTTAAAATTTCCACTATAAGGACCACACCGTGGGAGCAAATATTTCTCTACATACGTATGCTAGTTAGTTCCTTAATCCATCCCAATCCATTGACCCTCCTGCTTAGAGTCATAATCATTCTTTGTTTAGCATAAAACAGATATTTGCTTCCTAAATTACGCTACCTCAAACACTTAGGTAGCTATTTATTCATTACTATCAACAAGAACAGAAGTATTTTGCTGACTGAAAAGTATGCAGCATTACCATTTTGCTCAGTCGGATCATCGTAATAAGATTCAGCCACTGTGTGAAGATGCACAAAGAATTCTTTCGTAAAATCTTTACGACGCCTGGAAACAATTTCACCAAGTTCTGATGGTGCTGCGGCTCTGACCACTTCAAGAAGTTCATTATGCCTCTGCACATCCTCATCAATCTGTGAAAATTTTAAAGAAAAAAGAAGAGTATGATTAACAACTCACATACTCCAACAACGTGTCTAATAAAATAATCACGTACCATCAACAATTCATCTTAATTCTTCCCTCAGCAACAGGTCTGTGGTTTTACAACAATAGAATAGCTAATAACATTTTTTCCTTTACAAGATAAGTTTCTTATAAAAACAAAAAAAAAAACAAAAAACAAAAAACAAAAAAAATCCTTTACAAGAAACCAATTTCATTTACTTAATAATATGTTTGCTATTCCAGCTGATTATTAACCTTATTTGCATCCGAAGTGTTAGTTTCCACTATTCTTATTTGCGGAATAAATTATTTTATAGAACAAGTTCTTTAACAAGCCCCCTTTCAATAGTTACAAACTAAGCGACCTAATCTCTAATTAGAAGGTGTTCTTGTAACTTGTCCATGTAGCCTTTTGTATATTTCATATCATCACTGAAATTTTTGTTTCTTACCAAAAAAAAAAAAGTCCGTTAACAAGTTAATTTTTTTTTATCCCAAGGCTGACCTCTTTCAGCTTTCTTCCTAGCCGGAGTAGCTTATGCTTCATTCCAGGATCGTCCTCAGTGGCAGCTCGATCTTGGCACCTGCTAAAGAAATGGGGCCGAATATTGTCCCATTCCTTGCTGAAAGCGATTAACCGTCTCCAATCTGTTGGAGTTGGCTTGTCAATCAAGAAGACTCCAATGAGTTTGTCACACACTTCGGTCATTTTATGCTGATCCAAGCATTCAACGCCATCTTCTGCATTTTGAACATTTCCTACTGGTCCATTGTGGATCAGAGTGCGGTTCGAAGAATTGAGATTTTCTGAACTACAATCATTTGGTACTGCACTATCCCCTCTGACAACCGCAGAAAAGGAAGATTTTTTCGGTCTAACCTGACAAACCAGCGATAGGAACCCTGGTAATCAAAAAAATTCATAACACTTCATTACATGTTATTGAACAACATGTTACAAGCTTTCCGAGAGGAACAAAAAAAAAATAGTATTTTCTATAGTATTGAACAGATATTCCGCATCTAAACCAACACATAGTTGTACATATATATAGTTTCTATGGTTGACTTTTCTCTTTGTATTCGCGAGTGTCCGAGCAAGCACTGTGATCGGATTTATATATACACATAAACTTTTTATGGTCGAATTTCCAATTTCCGATTTTCCTTTCAAATATTTCATAAGGACCATTTTCTAAGTCGTGCAGAATTCAGTCATATGATGAATAGAATGCGAGAAATGCACGGAATAAAAAACTCCATCCTTTCCCTCGACGTGCCCCTCTCAACAGCCAGGAACAGAAGTTGAAAACGTGGAGCAATAAGTGCTGAGGAATACAGTGGTTTCAATCTCATGGTCTTATCTTCGCAACTCATCAGAAACTTAACAAAGTTCAGAGTTACTTACCTCTACTTTTTGAACCCATAGAAGAGTTTCGAGCTGGAATTCTTGAAAGCGAGGACGATGAGGGAGAGCACGCGGCGGAGGCGTCAGCATGAGCAAGAGTTCTCCTTCTGACAGGGAAAGAGAGAGAGGTCTGGAGAGTTGCGGAATGCAGCTCCATCTCGAAGGTTGAAGCAGAACAAGCACCCCCACTTCCCTTCTGCCTTCTCTCCCGCGGGATTTTGTTAGGGTTTAAAAGGGAATTGCGTAAGCTAGGTGTGTTGTAAACTTTAAAAAGCATTGAAAAAAAAAAGGAAAAAAAAAAGAAAACTAAGTATGGCCAAATAAGCATTTCTTTTAATACAAAAACGTATAGCCGTGAGGTTTCAAGCTCCGGACTTAAGCAAACCTCTACTGATATTTGGAGCGAAAAGTTTTTTCCTTTTTTTTTTATAAGTATTTAGATCGAAAAGATAACAAGATGTAATATGAAACGATGCGAACTTGCTTCAATTGAGTCTAGAAAAGTGGGAATGTGGAAGAAGATATTACAAGATTGGGAAAATGGATTAGATAATGGAGAAATGAACTCTACTAGAAGTGCAAGAATAAAGACTTTTAATGACAAAATTAAGTAAAATAGATGAAATTTTTTAAGAGTTTATACACACATATTCGGTAATGTCAATTTTTCATTCAAAATATTATTAGATGTTTGTTCCAATGATGAAACGTGTTTATTAAAAAGTTAAGGTATTATTGAAACTTTTGGAATGATATAGATACTCTCTAGATAAAAAAAATTCATAGATATTTTTTAAAATTTAACCCAAATTATAAATAAAATCTGGATTGCATTTGCATATTTAGAAAGAGAACAAAAGAAAAAAGAAGGAAAAAAAACTCAACTCAAATCACCTAGGAAGACAATTAAATTATCACTAACACTTCAACTAAGCTCAAATAATTTAATATTGTAAACCACGATTTTAAAACTGTCTAATATTTCAAATAATTTTTGTGAAAAGAAACAAACAAAAATCATTTGAATTTCATTAGGATTTTTTTAGGGCGATAGATAGGGGTGGGAATTCGAACTCATAACTTATTGGTCGGAGACATTTGTCAATTATTGTTAAACTAATCTCATGTTAACGAAATTCACTCAGATTTAAAATAACTCAACCATATAAATGCATTATAATAAACCTATACAAATGATAGAATTCTACAACAACAGTAAGTTTCTATAATGATATATGTCGGTAGAAATAAAACGAACTATAAACCTTTAAATAGGTGCATGGAAAATTTTAAAAAAATTACCATATTTGAAAAAGGAAAATGAGTAAACTTCTACCATTGTTATTGTTTTTTAAATAAAATGTTTGATGAGATTTTTTTTTTTAAATAAAGACAAAATGTAAAAAACGAAGAATTCCAGGATGGGGCTAAAATGTAATTAACATTTTCTTATAAAATATCCAATGGCAGGTACCTTTTTTGCCCCGATCCGCAACGAGGAAGTCCAACCCGACCAACGGCTCTGCTTCAAATTATCCACAGTGAAGTTACAATTTTCAATCCGAATTGTGGCCGTGGCGGGAAGTTCAAACCCCGGCCATGCTCTCGCCGGCGTTCATCTCAACGGCCACTATTTCTCAGCCACCTTCTCGTTTCTCCGTTCAACCACCGCCAACATCACCATCCACACGACGAATCTGTTCCGGATGGAAGCTCACAAATATCGGCCGTTGTAAAAATTCCACAAATTTTCGGTTCCATCCCGCCAAAGAACCATCCCGGGCTTCGCCGGTCACCTCCTCGACGGAAACACGTACTGCTCAAGAACCCGCCGATCTCGAATCCTGCAGTAATCAGCCGGTGAGTGGATATTTAAGTCCTTATCTGCTTGCCGTTTGGCTTCGGTCCAGTCGTAGCGTCAAGGAATTGAGGGCGATACATGCGTTTATTTTGCGGCATTTGACAAGTTTAGTGATTTACGTTGGGAATAATTTGATTAGTTCTTACTTGATATTCGGGATGTTGGTTGATGCTAGAAAGGTGTTCGACGAAATTCCGATGAGAAGCGTTGTAACCTGGACGGCTATTATTAATGGATATATTGATTCTGATTTGACTGAAGAAGCTTTAGGGTTGTTTCATGATTCGATTAAGTGTGGCGTCCAAGCGAATGGGAAGATGTTTGTTTGCATATTGAACTTGTGTGCTAAGAGGTTGGATTTTGAGCTTGGGAGGCAAATTCATGGCGTTATTTTGAAAGGTAATTGGGGAAATTTGATTGTAGACAGTGCCATCGTTTACTTTTATGCACAGTGTAAAGATATTTCCAGTGCTTTCGTTGCATTTGAGCAGATGCCAAAGCGTGATGTTGTCTGTTGGACTTCCATGATTACTTCTTGTTCCCAACAAGGGCTTGGACGAGAGGCGATTTCGATGTTTTCAAATATGCTAAGCGATGGATTTCTACCTAATGAATTTTCTGTATGTGGTGTTCTCAAGGCTTGTGGAGAAGAGAAGGAGTTGAAGATTGGGAGACAGTTACATGGTTTGATAGTTAAGAAAATAATAAAGAATGATGTTTTTGTTGGGACTTCCTTGGTTGATATGTACGCCAAGTGCGGGAATATGGCGGATTCGAGAGAAATATTTAATGGGATGAGGAATAGAAACACGGTTACATGGACGTCGATCATAGCTGGCTATGCTCGGGAGGGGCTCGGCGAGGAGGCCATAAACCTCTTTAGGTTGATGAAGAGGCAGAGGATTCCTGCCAATAACTTAACCATCGTAAGTATCCTCCGCGCTTGTGGCTCGATTGGGGAGTCATTAACTGGGAGAGAAGTTCATGCCCAAATTGTGAAAAATTCTTTTCAGACAAATATACACATCGGAAGCACTCTAGTCTGGTTCTACTGTAAATGTAGGAATCAACCTAAGGCCTCCATGGTTCTTCAGCAGATGCCTCTTAGAGATGTGGTTTCCTGGACAGCCATTATTTCTGGCTGTGCTCATCTTGGCCACGAGTCCGAGGCTCTCGAGTTTCTGAAAACCATGATAGAGGAAGGAGTTGAACCAAATTCCTTTACTTATTCTTCGGCTTTAAAAGCGTGTGCAAAGATGGAAGCCATTCTACATGGGAGATTGATCCACTCCTCTGCAAATAAAACATCTGCATTGTCCAATGTTTTTGTGGGAAGTGCATTAATTTACATGTATGCAAAATGTGGATACGTAACCGAAGCATCTCAAGTTTTCTACAGCATGCCGGTGAGGAATTTGGTTTCTTGGAAGGCCATGATTTTGGGTTACGCAAGGAATGGTCTATGCCGAGAGGCTTTGATGCTTATGTATCGGATGCAAGCCGAAGGTATTGAAGTGGATGACTACATTCTTGCAACAGTTTATGGAGCCTGTGGAGATGCTAAGTGTGATGTAGAGCCATCACTTGAATATAGCTTGCAAACCAGTCATTGACCTCCGACTCGAATGGTTATCTAGATTCGACCAACGACAAGATTCATGCTATATGATTCTTGCCATCTCAAAGAGCCTTGTACTTCGTTCACTCGATGTTCTGATCAGAATGGCAATGACTTGACGGAACACATTTCTGTGATCTTCTGTTACTCCAAATGTCATAATTGTGCATAGCGGAGAAATAAAAACTCAACTTTTCCCTGCCTAAGCTGTTTCTTCTCATGTATACTAAATCGAGGTTAGTTTAAGTAGTTAGATATTTGTATTTTTTCATTACAGGTTAGTTATAGGTTCAAATTTCCACCTCTTTAATTATCATGTAATATTTAATAAAAAAAAAACACGTACCTTACAGCCCAGATTAATAGTTAATTGTAAAAACGTTCAATGTAATCTTTGTAAATTCATACTTTATCTTGGTGCATAGTTCTGTGAATAGTCATCTTTCTAACTGGCTTTTCCATGTGATTTTAATCAAAATGAATCTTGAAACTGTCTTCTTTTTCCGCCAAAATGTCCTCTCGATTGCAACTTTTCTGCTATTATTTGATATTTAATCTCGTCTTCTTTTAGGAAATAGGGTTATTTTTCTGACACATCCATAAATAAAATTGCTAAATATACCATTTTGTTTCTAGTGATGGTGTCACTTTTCAAATTTGTTTATGATCTCTTAAATTTCTTTAGTTTCATTCTTACTGTTTTTCAGAAAAGTTACTTTTGTCCTTTTAAGGCTGGAGCATACATCGGTTTAATTCAATTTTAAAAGGTTTCAATTACGTTCTTAAATGATAAAACTTAAACCATACTTATCCTCCGCTACTAAAATTAAACTTTTAACAGAGGAAATGCAAGTATGTAAATTTTAATGAGGTGGTATGATTTGGTAGACAGATTAAGGATAAAAAATAGACCAAGAATGGGAGTAAAATTAAATTTAAGGGATTGATTTTAGATTAATTAGGTCAAGTCAACATCTTGGGTTGGCCAACTTAAACTTATGACTAAAGTTAGGTACAATTCTGCTTTCTATTGTACTTATCTTATAATTTAAACGTTTCTTTCCAACTTTAGTTTAAATTGTAGTGGATTTGTTATGTCTTTAAAATATCAATTCTCTCCGGAGTTGGTATGAATATTTCAAAGTTAATTTCGTGGGTGGATTAACTTTTAGCCCCAAACCTAATATCGTGAGATTTGAAACACAATCACTCAATTCATCACTTATAAATCATCCGTCTATTATTTTCCTTGAGGTCAAAGATTAAAATCCCTACATTTGTAATCCAACTTTTAATAAATTAATTTGTTTTTCGTATAACATGTTTGGTGAAAATTCAAACTTACGATATTTTGATCGGAGATGAGTGTCTTGATTAATTGAACTATATTCAGATTGGATAAATGAATAAGTTGTTTAATATTTTAATTGAATACAATTTTATTATTTTTATTAATAGTTGATATAGTTATTTTTTTAAAAAAATAATTATATCAACTATAATTATTAGTGAAAGGTTTTAATTGATTTAACTTGCATGATTTAGCGGTATAAATTGATTTTTTCCGATTTTAAATATTATACTATACATTATATTAGTCAACGCTATAAAAAAAAAGGGAACATGCTTAGCGGGCGGGCGGGGTCAGAAGAAAACCCGTTTATTTGTCCATTTTCCTTTAATTTTTTTAATTTTAATTTTAATTAATTAATATATATACATATATATATTTTTTTTTTGGAAAGGCCATTTTTCTATTTTCAGCACACGGACTTCCCGCTTCTCTCCAGTTTCTTTTTTTTTTTTTCCTTTTTTTTGTTTTATTATTTTTTGTTTTTCTTTCTTGCGAACTTCTTCAGGCGGTTTCATTCAACTTCAAAGGTGAAAAAAAACGTCTAAGGAAACTTTCACCTCAATTAATTCCCACCCGTAACCGCCAATCCTCGAGATTTTGATAGATTTCTTCTTATTTTTACTATGTTTCTGCAGTTTCTTCCCAATTCAAACTCCTTCAGATCTTGTAAGGTTCATCATTCCGTTCTCGTCGAGAAAGATTTGTTTCCGGATGCCGGATTCCTCGTTCTCATCCTAGACGGTATTACAGTATTCTGAATTTCCATCCTCATCAATCGTGTGTGCAGTTTATTGTTTTTTTCTATTGCTGTTTGTTTGATGGTTTGGAAAATCGACGATGAATATTTTACATGTTTGAATTCGGAGGTGGAGGATTCGAGGAAATTGAAGTGGACGAGTTTGATAATTTGCTATGTCTGGAGAGTGATGGTTCTAGTGAGAGGAATTCACTTTGACTATCCCGCATTTTTGCGCCAAGGCGTTGACGGCGCTCATGTTTATGATGTTGAGAAGCTTTATTTCTGTACTTTGCACGGAATTGAAAATTATAGAATACTCTTTGTTGCATTTACACAGATTTCTTCCCTGCCAACAGTTTATTGTTGGATAAACCTCTGTGCGTTTTTTATTTTGCATTTTGTCAACTGTTTTGCAGGCTCTTGAATGTTGAATCTGAAAGGTGCAGAGGGAGTGAGAAGACACTTAATTTACTAGACTAAAAGGAAGAGATGGCAACTTCTCCCACCACTAAAAGGGATGAGGAACAAGGCCTGTCTAAAGAGAAAGATGTAGGGGAATCTACATTGGAGACTGAACCGCCTTTGTCAGTTAGCGAGGATAGCACTACACCAGCAGAGGATAAAGGACGTGATGAGATAGCAAAGGACAAGAACGTCGATTCGAAATCTGAGGCTCAAGATGAAACGGTGGAGAGGGAGAATGTCCAAGGTGAATTGCATCACGATGTGGAAATCCAGAGGGAGAACATCCAAGGTGAATTGCATCACGAGGTGGAAACCAAGCTGGATTTCCAGTCTAAGTCTGAATTTGAAAAGTCGGACCAGGTTATTAGAAATGATGACTCTAATGAAAAGCTAGATGAGGATAAGAATGCAGAATCTGAATCCTCATCAGATGATTCAGACAACGAGGGTGAAGGTTTAGATTCTAAGGCTCAAACAAGAACAAACCAAACAATTGAAGAAGTTCTTGCCGAGGAGAAAGCCCCAGAGCCAGTCTTTGATGGGACTGAGGTTCCTGATATTGAAGTTAATAGGAGTTTGTCGAATCGTTCCACAGATAGTGATTCAGAGACCCAAGGTGTCGTTGACAAGGCACTGGCACTAAAAAACTTTGTTAAGGAAAAAGGAGTAGTTGCAGTCTCCAGTGTTTTACGTCGTTTTTCAGGAAAAAGGGAGGAAGAAAGTCAGGATAGTAGTCCTAATGATGAGAGTAAGGATGACTCCAGTTCCAATAAAGAAAATGAAGCCAAGGAAATCCCAGAAAAACCTTCGGAAAGATCTGCTTGGAATCCCCTCAACTACATTAAGATATCACGTGATGCTGATGCACAAATCAAAACTGAGCAGGTGGAGGAAGTTTCTGGAGAACCAACCTTAGAGATCGTATTAAAAGGTAGAATTGTACTGTACACACGGTTAGGTTGTCAAGATTGCAAAGAGGCTCGACTATTTTTGTTTTGGAAGAGACTTAGATACGTTGAGATCAATATTGATGTTTACCCGGGTAGAAAATTGGAGCTTGAGAAACTTGCTGGATCTCCTGCCGTCCCAAAGGTATTTTTTAATGAGACCCTTATTGGAGGCTTGAACGAACTAAAAGAATTGGATGAGTCTGGAAAGCTTGATGAGAAAATTGAGTATCTGAAAGCTGAAGCACCATCATTTGAAGCCCCTTTACCACCTCTTTCTGGTGAAGATGATGTCTCCAGTAATGGGACAGTTGATGAATTGGCTATGGTTTTTCGAAAAATGAAAGAATCTATTGTTGTTAAGGACCGGTTCTACAAAATGCGGCGATTCACCAACTGTTTCCTAGGCTCAGAAGCTGTGGATTTCTTATCAGAGGACCAATATTTGGAAAGGGAAGAGGTGAGTTTGACTATGTCCCTTTGTCGTCTTTTAGAAAGAAGAGACTTCTCTTTAAAATAACAATATTTCAATATTTATCCCTCTCAAGTTCACAATGCAGCTAGGTACCAGCCATGGTAATTTGTCCTAGAGGGACTTTCTAAATCTTATGTTGCACCTCTTGACATATTATTTTATGAGCTTAAAAATTTCCGTAGATTCTTGGCATTTAGACAGTCTATTTATTCATATTATTCTAATTAGTATTAAATTTATCATTGGAGTTTTCTTTAATGTCAGTCTCATTTCATCATTGCGTGACCCACCATGTTTTTTCCCCTTTCCTCTCTTCTTGTGTCATACTAAATTTAAATTGGTTTCTGTTCCTTTATTCCTAGATGAGATCAATGGTAATACACTTTATTAGAGCTATTTATCTTTTTAGAACTCAAGGACATAGAGGTACAAGCTAGAGAAGAGCTATTGTTCAATCAAGGTCATCTATTAGAGCTATTTTTTTTAAACACTTTTAGTACTCTATAGAAAGAAAGTTCTTCTTAGGTATGGGGAGAATGGAGATTTTCGTTCTGATTCTCTTTTGAACTTTCTTATTAGAAGATGGGGCTTTAAAATACTAACCTTTTCTTTTTATCTGTTGAACAAAGAATAACTAATAAGGATAGTGTATATTTTCCTAGTAGCTACAGTACTGTGTATATTTTATCTTTTTCTAAAATTATATATGATTACAAAAAATATTTGTGTTAAGTAACTGCATAACTTTGCTCTTCATTTTGGTGTTAAGTTCTAATCCTTAACTCTGCTCTCTAAGTGATCCCCGAGTGTCCTTAATTTTTTTTTAAGTAAATTTATTGTTTGGTGCAATGATCAGGCTATTGAATTTGGACGAAAGCTTGCAAGCAAACTTTTTTTCCAACATGTTCTTGAGTAAGTTACCTTAGCTCTTCCTCTCAGTATCCTTGGCTGCCACCCATTGCATTTGTGATTAATAATCCTGTTTTCAGAGAAAATTTATTTGAAGATGGTAGCCACTTATACCGTTTCTTGGATGATGATCCTGTCGTGGCAACTCAATGTCACAACGTTGCAAGAGGTATAATTGAGACGAAGCCCAAGGCCATATCAGATATTGCATCAAGGCTGAGATTTTTGTCCTTTGCCGTTTTTGAAGCCTATGTATCAGAGGATGGAAAACATGTAGATTACAGAAGTATTCATGGGAGTGAGGAATTTGCTAGGTTAGTTCGTTAATAAAATTGTAATAGAAGCACATTCAAGTGTTTTGCTGTACACATTTTTTCTGCATTCAAGTTTCTTGATTTAACGGCAATATTTTGACAGGTATTTGAGAATTGTCGAAGAGCTCCAAAGAGTTGAAGTACAAAATTTGGCACGGGAGGAGAAGCTTGCTTTCTTTATTAACCTCTACAATATGATGGCGATCCATGCAATATTGGTATGTGGTCATCCTGTTGGAGCGCTGGAAAGAAGGAAACTGTTCGGAGAGTTCAAATATGTCATTGGAGGGGCCACATACTCTCTTTCAGCTATTCAAAATGGAATTTTGAGGGCCAATCAGAGACCACCATACAACCTCATGAAACCATTTGGTGCAAAAGATAAACGTGCTAAAGTAAGATAAGCCCCTTTGTTATCTCTACTGCTTATTTTGTGATGTAATGGAACACAATTATATGGCAATCAGACGTAAAAAGATTCTTATTTTACTTGTTTTATTGTTTGCGTTGGTTGTACACGAAAGTTGGAGTTGCGTGTGAGGTGCGTGAATCTTTTTTTAGTTAACATTTTGTTGTAGTTTACCTTTTATGAACAATTGCATTGAAGTAACGTTTCATGATTTTTCTGGGTATCCTTTTGGAGTGCTAGAGCTTTAACTTGTTTAACTCAAGTACAGTCATAGTGATGGATCATAAGTTCAAAGTGAATAATTCTTGCTTTCTATCAGTTTCTCTTCCTGTTTATCTTACAACTGGGCCAATTGCAAACATGAGCTGTATGTCCCATTTTATTTTCTTCCGGAATTTGAGTTTTCATTACCATCATAGTCTGACTACTATTATTTCTGTTATTTTATAGGTTTCTCTTCCGTATGTGGAGCCTTTAATTCATTGTGCATTAGTCTGTGGTACCCGATCTGGACCTGCTCTTCGATGCTATTCTCCAGGGAACATAGATCAAGAGTTGATGGAAGCAGCCCGAAGTTTCTTAAGAGATGGAGGACTTGTCATTGATTTGAATAACAATGTTGCATCAGTTAATATGATTCTTAAATGGTAAGACAAAAACATTTCCGCAGAAACCTTCTCCTGTTTTCTTACAAACATTTGTTATTATTTTTAGTTTCTATCGTAACTTTATGAATTTTTCATTTAGGGGCCTACTTTTAGGTGGACTTGCTCCCTTAGTTACAGACACATTTGATCAGGTCATAGTGAAAATTTTGAAAATTTTACTCTTAAGTTTACTCGTCTTGGAATAAGGCACTCTCCTGGACAAGTCATTTGTAGGAGATCCTGGCAGTTTGTAGATAAACTGCCAGGATCTCCTAGAAAACCTGGATGAAGTTAATTTAATGCGCTGTGATTTTCAATACACATTAGAGTTGGCCAATTTGTCGATCCACCCAACAATTTGAAACCCTGTTTACATATATTTCTGTTGTGGAGGCACTAGACAGAGTTTCCTGACCGACCATAAGTTGAACCATTAAGTCCTAGATAATAGAGAGTGATAGTAATTGTGAATGTTATTATATTTCTTGAAGACATTGACTCTGCTAGTAAATTATTTCTACTTCCATCACCGCCCAGGTTTAGCACAGACTTCGGAAAGAATGAGCAAGAAGTGATGAAGCATGCATCAAACTACTTGAAACCAGAGGATTCACAAGCATTGCTTGAATTGCTTGCCAGTAACCAGTTGAAGGTATTATATCAAACATACGATTGGGGTTTGAACTGTTAATGCTGCTTTTGCAGACTACATATTGTTGCCTCCAAAAAGTGTAAAAATACTGCTTCAGTTATACAAGATAGGTAGCCCAAAGGTATACCATATACAAGTATTTTCTTTGGTGCTTTCGCCCTCGGGTTCAGATCACACATCATGATACATGCAGGCTAAGGTAATAGATTCCCCGTCCCGCCTTTGCTATGATGTAAAACCAAAGCCATAATAGTTATAGCAGGCGAGTGTAATGCCAAACTTATATCTTGTAGATCAAAAAAGTTCCTTGGAACATACGTTGGTGCCTGGTTTGCTTGCTCACCATGTATTTGTGCGTTTGAGTGTAATGTGCATATTGTATTGAACCAAGATACAACCAATATACACAATTATTTATAGACAAATTGGCTGTTCACCCTTCGTTGCAGGATCGTACAGCATGACTAAAATTTTAGACTTCATTTGGAAAATTATTTCTAATGAAGTTTTTTGTTAATTGAGATTGAATAGCATGAAAAGATTTATAAATGTTAATGGGGCTCATACTGCAGTATGATAATTTTCAATTTTAAAAGAATAATTCAATTTATTTCAAAGAATAGTTCATCGTGAGTATACATGAAGTACAAAAACAGCTTTTAAAAAACAATTTCCAAGTAATATTTGTTTCTGAATTATCGCTCTATTAAATAAACCATAGAAAATTGCAGCAACCATGGTGCCATTATGAACTAATTCACCAATCCGAAGTAAAAAACAGCAGGTTACATGGGATGGCACAAAGGCTTCGTTGACAATCAAATATAATTTATTAAAACGAAGCCAAATTTTTCAATGCAACAATTTAGAACTGAGCTAGAGGGAAATCCAGCGCATTATCAATCACAATACCATTACAAAATCCTTACAGTGCATGCATTTTCTTCAAGGGAACCTGCAGATCTCCATCTCCAAACCAGGATTGGCCAAGAACAGATCCGAGATAGCAAGAGCAATAAACATCAAGGGATACCACCTTCAGCACCGCGAGTTCATTTTGAAATAATGACGATTTGAGTTGGCAGGCACGTCCACGTTGGAATCATCTTCATATAGGCCAGTGGGCTCATTCCATAGGTCACACTGTTTTCTCAAGAACTATACACCAGTTTGACTTGTCATAAAATCGATCGATCACTACTGCGTTGTCCATACCAGAAACTAGCCTGCACCCAAACAGTAAAAGAACAAAATATTACGTAAGAAACGTATCTCGAGGGGGGTAAAGGAAGGTGAAATAAGTTAAAGTCTTGAAGTATGGTATACTGAGTTCCCTATATTTCAAGTTGATGGTATTTCAAGTCAAACTATGGAATGATAGAAAATTGATTATCACCTGAGCACACATTAATGGAAGCTACTGCATACATATATTAACATTTACTCCACGTGCAAATTATACAAGGCAAACTTCCAATAGGTGCCCCCAAGTAAACATCTAATATAGCAGAGGAAATTTGGTAGGGCCAACTTTCAGCCAAAAGGTTAGGTTCAACTTTTCCTTATTTTCTTCTTATTTTGGTCTTAATACTGTAGCCCCCTTTTAGATTGCTACCAATTGGTGAAGATCCTTTTTGTCTTGGGTATGGATGCCTTATTATCTCCCCTTTCCTCTTTTGTAAAAATCTCTTTTTCACGGTAGCAATTTCTGATTGATTTTGCTCGTAGGGAAACAATAAGTCAAAGCTAGGAAAAGTATAATGTTCTTTTTCCATATATTTCCAACTTGGACTAAAAGGGGTAATCAACAGTACCGGCGCCATCTCCCATGTGCAAAAACAACCTTTTCTACCACCGAGACTACTTTCAACCCTGTTGCTTTGTGCATTATGAAGATGATTTATTTTTTTTGCACATATATTAAAATGTCTACATTATTCCCTTTTTGTCCAACTTTCATCCAGCTATGTTTAAACATAAATATATGGCTCATGTTTGAGTATTAGAGGGAGGAAATGAGAGATGGAACATATCTAGAACAGCACAGTCACATCTGTAAAGAGATATTTGTTACATTATAGATTATAGAACTCATGCAAGAGGGCACCGGATCTATTCAAGTGATTCACTCGTACCCAATAAGCAAAAGGAGACCAGAAAATGAAAACCATACAATAGATATGAGAGAGAGGAATACCTTTCAAGCTCGCCTTCACTGAAAACATGATAGTATCTGTTATACACAACAGCAGCCTTTTTATCATCTTTCTTTGCTAAACCACTGGCAAGGGCACTGGCAGACGTGCCGCTGACTTCTGCACGATGATAAGGTAAGTGCCATGGTACAAAATATTCTTGCTGGGCAGTCTTTGATAAGTTTTCATCAATACAACTCGGCAACTCGTCTCCACTTTGAGATGGTAGAGATTTATTTTCTGGCATACTTCCAGTGAAATTCTCCTTGGAATCCCTTAGATGAATACCTGAACCATTTTCATTCATTTCAGGAATGCTTTCAAGTGCCAATGATGAAGGACTACGAACACGGGGACTACCTGGTCCAACCCACTCTTCAACATACTTCTCTGTAAGTGGCATCCATTTCGTCAATAAAGATTTATCCTCCTGTTCAACAGCCCACACTGTAATTAAAACTAGGCCACCTTTTTTAACAACACGTATTAATTCTTCAATTGCTTTCTTCCTCCTGTTCTCAGTACTTAGATGATGTAATACAGCTATAGAGATTGCTGCATCGCCAAAACCAGTTCTGTAAGGAAGATTTACTGCATCAGCCACCAGAACATCATGCCCCCTTTCTTTACAAATTTTGATAAGTTGAGCACTAATATCACATCCTATAAAAAAGCAGTTGGGAGTAAAACCCAAGTACTTTCCATTACCACAGCCAGCATCCAGGATGAGGGAGCCTAGAGGCAATGAGGATAAGAATGCTGCAACTTTTGGCCACTTCGCAAATCGAGTGGAACTAAAATGGGGTGCAATGGCATCATAAACACGATGCACATACTTCTTTTCAATTTCAGGGGTGCACTGCACGTTTGATGAGCATCCCTGATTTGCACAAGATGATTGTTGTGCATTTGTTTCATCATTTGACAGATGAGGATCTGACTTAGAACCAGCTTTGACTTTAATTTCTTTCATAGCACTGAAAAGTCTAAAATGATGCCCACTGCCAATTACAACAGAGGATAAATCAAAGATCTTGCTATTTTGGTAAAAGAATTTGCTCACTCTTGAAGCACGACTACAAGCTTGAGGCATAAAAGTCAGTCACATACCCTGCAGGAAACCAAGGCTCTTTAAGGACTAAATTTCTCAAAGTTCTATCGCTATATAGAAGATTATTATACATATATACACATAAACATGTATAAGAAACACAACCACCTTGTTACAACCCAAGGTTACATTCCTAGAGCGGGTTGAAAAGACATCTCCCAAGCTACCAAATGGGTGATCATAAGAAGCACCCCCAATATACATTAATCAAGTAGAATAATAGTTACTGGAAGTCCCATACAAGGCACTCCAATTAGAGAGTGTATCTAAGAAATTAGAATTTATAAAAAATGCATGCGTTTCTCTACTGCAACATCTAGAGCTAGTAGATTTTGTTTCTTCATCTTTCTGCAATTCTTTGGGTTCAGCCACGTGTGTTAGGTTTTCCTTTTCTTCCTATCTAACATGCATCCATCAAGTTTACTGTTTACACACACTATCTCTTCCTCCATTCCCTAACTGTTTGATTAGGTTAATCTTCGGCCTTCGTTTTTGTCTTTATCAAGTACAACGGTTTCCAATTTGTATTTTCTTTATAAAAATTTGCTCAACAGGTTATCACATATCTGATCATTTCCAAAACTTAAAAAAAAAAAAGTAAATAAATTGTAACACAATTGTGTTCAATAGAGTTACCGCATGGGCTTAATGATTGCCATTCAAATTATAACATTAGGCATTATATAGGCTCCAACTCCATCAAGTCCTTTGGGTGACTCAATATGTGAGCATTGACCTTCCCTGCCACTCTTTCAAAGGTCATTTGGAAATTTAAGTTCTTAAGAAAATACACCTTCTTTAGGATTCTGTTACACCAAGAAATTCTATGCCTGCAACAGATTACAGAATGATAACTGACACCAAAACCCAAAAGGATATGTAGTTTGCAGGGCTGATAACAAAAAGATATATATTTCGTTTGTTCACTTTTAATACATTCCTTCAATCACACCTAACAGTTCCTTCCAAAATCAAGGATTTCATTCTTCAGATAGGTCTTTATCCAGAAGGAAAGCCAAACCGATCAGTCTAGCCGGCTACTTCTTGTGGAAAAATATGCAGATAGAGAAATACAAGACATCAGGACAAGTCAATGATGGAGAGGGACGGCAGTCAGCATTCATGTGACTACTTGGCTGTATTATCATAGCAAGGATCATTGCATATTTCATTGAACCTCCACAGATTTCCATGGGGGCGAAAACGAGAAAGAAATTCACTATCCAAGAGCAGGGTAACAACAACATCCAAGCGATTGAAACATATGTAACTAAACTAGGAAAAACATCGAGAAAATCACAATAAAACAATCATGATTTAAATAGATCTACGAAGAGAAGGAGAAGGAAACTCACGAAAATCAGATACGGAGTGCAGATGAAGAGAAAAAAAAATGGATGGTTGAGATTGTGGAATCCAATTGATGATTGGAAAAAGAAAGAAAACGAAAGGAAAGAAGAAGAAGAGAAAATCAATGCACCAATGTCGCAATGGCAGCTTCAAGCGGTCGCTGAGGTCTTCGTCGTGAAGTGAAGGGAGAGAAGACTGCCCTAGCTTCACTGTACATTCATTTGCAGAGTTGCAGTTAATAATTTCATTATAAATAAACTGTAAATAATAATAATAATATAATAATATCACGTTTTCATTTAAATTGGTGACCATTTTTATGTCTCTTTATAAAATTACTCTCGTGAACATTCAAATCTATCTTCCGTTTAGTCGGAGATATATGTTTTAGTTAGTTGAGTTATATTCGATTAATAAGAAATATTAAAATTTAAATTTTTGCTTACGAGTTATACTTATTTTGACATTTTAAATGATAAAATTACACCTTTTATTTCACTACTTCTAAATTGTATTTTTAATGTTGAAAGTGTTTAACATGTCTGTGTATTTAAAAATAAATTTAATACATATAACTTTAAATTTCATATCTGAGTCATTAATTTTGTCTATTTAACATTTGTGTAGCATATTTATTATATTGTATTATAAATTATATAGCAAGCTAATATGTACCGCATTTGTTGAATTTACAAAGATAAATAAAGATGGTTCTATTTAAAAATGTGAAATATTTATTTTGAACTTTTGTATAAGCATTGGAAAGAAATTAAGACAAGAAGGTTCAATAATGAAAACTTAAAATTTAATACTAATTATCTCCAAATTGTGTAGAACAAGATTTAAATACTAATATAAACTCGGTATAACTCACTTTATTCTCACCAAAACTTCATGAGTCCGAATAGTCCACTCTCGATTGTTGTACTAGACAAATAGACAAATACTAATACTTTAACCGTTATAATAAATATTATGTTTTTCTTTTTATACCTTGTGGATGGTGGAATTTAAACTTCTGAACTGTCTCTCCTTTTTTTTCTTTTTATTTTTTTACGGATTAAAATGAATAAGAAAATACAGTTAAATTTAAACTGATTTATCAGGTTGATTGGAGAGAGAGTCTGATCGAGTTGTCGGTTAGTAACAATTAAAAAAAATAAACTATTTTCATAGACATCTGAAGGTTTTTACCTCTTAACAGTACAATATAATGTAATACAATTCAATTTCATATCAATCTTTCATTAATTGATTTGATAGGATTTTGATTTCATTTAATCTGATATTTTTTACAAGCGTATCATTTAATCTTATTTTACCATTACAATGTTAAAAACATCAAATTTTCATCCTATATTACCTTCACAACCTTCTATTATATCCACAAATTCAATATTACATATCAAAAATTAATAACTAATAAATACTTAACTAAACAATAATATAATATAGACCAGTTTTCATATCAATCTTTCATTAGTTGATTTTATATGATTTGAGTTTCATTTAATCACCTTTCTACAAAATTCTCATTAATCTTATTTGATAGTGAAGACCATAAAAAACATCAGATTTTTATTATATATTCACAACCTTCAATTATTATATCCACAAATTCAATGTTCCATGTGGAAATGAATGACTTCAACATTAGATAAATACTTGACTATACCATCGTCTACAATATAATTCAATTTCATATCAATGTTTTGATTAAATATGATTTAGATTTTTATTTAATCATCTTTTTACAAAAGTATCGTTTAATCTTATTTTGTCATTATAGTATAAAAAACATCAATTTTTTCATGATTATACACGACCTTTAATTATATCCACAAACTCAATATTTCATGTGAAAATGAATTACTACACTATTAGATAAATACTTCACTATACAATAGTATAATACAATTCAATTTCATATAAATGTTTTAGTAATTGATTTGATATGAGAATTAGATTTCATTTGATCTTATCTTTTTTTTTTTTTTGTAAAAATATCATATAATCTTTTTTTACCATGACACCATAAACAACATCATGTTTTCGTCATATTCACAATTTTCTATTATATCTACAAATTCAATATGGATACATTTAACTTTCATCCCACCATTTTATAAAATTGTAAATTGTATTTTAGTTATTGTCGTAAATTTTTATATTGTATTGTAATTGATACTAAGATTTGATGTGGTTTATGCAATGTTACATAATTAAGGCAATACAAAAGTCAAAGGAATTTGTACCCTTCTAACTAGTCTTAGAAAACGTTGAAAATGTCAAAATTATCCTAAAACAACTTTTACCTTTACAAGCATGTTTTCACGAATTTTTGTTCCACAAAAGAGCGAGATTCAAGAAATTCCCACACAACTACATGGAAATCACAATTAATAGACTTTAAACATTGACCAACTTCACTAATCTATAAATAATAATGATGATGATTAGCCTCCTTAATATTTTTTAATATTTTAATGAACACATGTGGTTTAGGTAAAAAGTAGTTAATGTTAGAGATAATATGTAGGGAAACTCAAAGAAACACAAAATAACGAATCCGAACCCAACATAATGTTGTTTCTTTAAGACAATTTTGTTCCCTCTATGGTGCTCAAGGTTTCATGAACAATTGTCTTCCAGGATATGATAGATATATCAACCTATGAATACAGCACCTCACGCACATGACTCAACGAATTCACAGTATTTAAGTACTCGTACAGAGGGAGGAAGAGATAATTTTGAGGAATCAGTTTTTTGTTTTACAAAATGGAAAAAAAAAACCACAATTTATAGACTATTTGTGGCCATTCAAATAGTCACATCTGTTCGTATAAGGTTATGTCTTTTGATAAAGGACATATTATTTCATATAAAGTTGTATCCTTTACAAAAGACACGTCCTATCACGAAAAATTGTGTTTCTTTATTTATAAAAGATTAATTTTTTTAAAAAAATTTCAACATTTTAATTATACAATGGTTGACATTTGTTAGATATCAAAAGTCAAATCTGTAGTAATGTTAGTTCGGTAACAAACGTCTTATCATCTGAGCTACTATCAAATTGACGAACACAAAAATTAAACTCATATAACTGCAAAGGATGTTAGGAAAATAATTAATTATATAGTGTAAATTAAATATTTAGCTTGATCTGATACAAGTATTATTATAAAAAGAAAAGAAAACAAACATAATCCAACTGAAACTAAGATCACGTATGAAACACGAATAAATTTTTATTATCAGTAAATGACATTTAATTCATATCAAATGCATGAGCCAATTAGTTATTTAAAAACGCTAAATTTAATTACCAAAACGACCACCGGAGTTAAGTAAGATAGGGAAATTAGAAAGTAAAAAAAAAAAAAACATTCATTCCAAGGGTTTACTTGCAACCTCATTTGATTCTCTACAAACCTGCCCAGAGGAAATAGAGAGAGAAAGCAACTAACAATTATTCTCTAATGCCTCATGCCGAAATTGGGGACCTTATTTTATCTGGGTTACTCACATAGCATGTCGTTAGATAATGTTCAAATATTTTAAGGAGCAATTTTTAATTTATTATGAGCTCAAACAATGGATTCAATAAGTTATTGTCAATAACGTAACCACGAGTGTTGAATAGAAACATTAAACTAAAAGTCCATACAAAATGAGTACCTAGGAAAAAGAAGTCATATGTAGATAATGAAGATCCATAAGACTGAATTACCTGGGATGTCTATGCCCATAAGAGATCGCGAAGCTACCCATTAATAGTAATGGAACTCTGCGCAAAGTTTCCTCCCGAAATATGAGTTACCACTTCTTGAATATTACTATCGAAATTGAATTGTACATCCAAAATAGTCCTAAGAAGACATGATCCCAAGTGGATACTTGACATGTACCCCTCTTATGAATCCATCACAAGGAAAACGAAAACCAAGATTTGCTTTATTCTGTATCAAACTCGAGCTATGAGAAAATATAACATTTTTCACGGGTATCAATACCGTCACATGAATCGCAAATACATGAATATGATGTACCAAAAAATATGCGGTTCCTAATCGCACTATTTATCATGTTAATCGAACTATAAAGATATTCATAGCTATGATCTATTATAATTTTAAAATTTAAACTACCACTAAAAAATTATTATATTTGTTCAATATAATGAACTCTCCACACATTTCTACAATGATATAATATTGTTCATTTTGGTGGAGAATGCTATCTCTCACATTCCCCTGTCTAATCAATGTAAAACGTTAGCGTAGCACTACAACAATCTTTTTTTATCACAATTTATTTATTAATTGGAAAAAGAAAAAGAAAGAAAAAAAGAATGAAAACGACCCCTTTGCAATTTTTATTATATATTCTGAATTATTCTTCTTCATGTGTGAAAATTACGTTCATGTTTTTCTCAAAATTGTCTACAGATTTTCCAAGGTGCATCGAATGTAACCTAAAAACATAGTTTTAATTAATTTGTTTATTATTTATTATATTATATTTTATTTGTTTGTTATGGATCCAATTATTTGAATGGGAGATGCTAAATTTCTTGTTAGTTTCGTAACAACTAACAATGTAATTTAATTTAAACTACGGACTCGATTTCTTTCATCGCTTTTTTAAATACATATGTACAGTTTTTTTTTTTCTTTTGAAATGACATATATATGTCCAATTTCTGGATTATATATTTTGTGCCTCATGTACTTATTATTCACTCAAATAATATCTTGTATCTCAAAATAATTATACAATACAACATTGTAGGAGTGGTGTTCGAACTCATGATCTAAAATAGGTGTCTTAACCACTTGAGCTATGTTCGATTTGACCAAAAGAAAACATATTTGATAATTATGGAAAAATAAATAAAATATTTTTAAAGCTATTTTGAAGTTTTTTTTTTGTTTACTATTGTTATTATGCCTTTGATGTCATATTTTTTACAAAGTTTATAAATAAATAAATAAATCCCCCGAATTTTGTATAGATTCATGACTTATTATTTAAAACAAAAAAACCAAAAAAAAATATTTAAAAACAGAATTATTTCTAAAAAAATGAAAACATAAAATTAAATAGTGATGGCATTTACTCATTAAATCTTAGATATACAATTTTTCTTCTCGGTATTACAATAATGGTGGAAAAAAGTCTTCATTATCTAAGATAGTTTGATATATTATAAATATTTAAACACAATGTCAATGTCAACTAGAGAAGTCTTTTTAACTACAAAAACAAAATTTATTTAAAACTATTGAATTGTTTATGTGGCAAATGGGATTGACAGTATAAAAAGTCAAGATTTTTGTACTCTGAGAATAAAAGATATAAATTTGTATTTGTTTTGGATTTGAAATTTGTCCAAAAAGAGAGGCTGCTACATCTACATGAAATAAAACGATGATGGAATATATTTCTCTCTTTTTGGATACCAAATAAAAACTATGAAGATCGACCATTAATCTTCAAGACATAACTTACAGATTAATATATAACACATATGCACGGGTACGACAAAATTATGTTGTATAGTTTATTCGTAAAAAGAAAAAAAAAAGCTCAATGTGTATATAATTTTTACGATGGATAAAAATAGTTTTTTTTTTTCGTTTAATAGATGAAGATAGAGAATTTATTTTGATCATCATGAGTCTTCGTTAGTCTAAAGGGGCCAAGCAAAATCAAAAGGATTTTGGGGAAATGTATTCGAAGTCCATGATGGTTATCTGAATAATTTCTTATGTGTTTCATTGTCGATAGAGTTGGACAAGAATTTACCTTTTGCTATTTTTTAAAGTATATTGTTTAATATTTATCTCAAGTCTTTTATTTAAAAACCCAAATTAAAGTATAAAATAACAAACCAAGTAGTAGTTGATATTATTATTTTTTTTTGATAAATGATATTAATTATTATTAACATCATTAATCTTTCCAAAATATACCATTAAATAAAAGAAATGACCAGACCGAAGCACAAAATTGCAATAGTTAATTTGTAAATTAGTGATTGGCGCCGTTCAATTAATAAATATAATACTGGTATGTCAGATAAAATCTATTATAATTTAAAATAAAAGTAAGAAAAACAGGAGAAAATGCTATTACAATTATCACATAGGGAAAAGAAAATTACCCACTGCAAAATTTCTGAGTAATATTACAAAGTCTTCAATGTGAACACTTTTTGGTCGTTTTGTGGAATAAACAAGGAAAATTAAAGTTCGCCTACCCGTCCGCGCGTGCACCTCACTCTCTCTCTCTCTCTCTCTCTCAAAGTGGAGAATTTTCTAATTTTAATTATATTTTTTAAAATGGCCTCTCTAAACTTCTGCTATATATATATAGAGACCCACGCACTTTGATGGGCATATTTATTGTATAAGAACATAAGTTGTATAGCTCCTGAAAAATTGGCATTCAAAGGCAGAATGTTGAAGCAAATGGTGCATGCTTCCAAAACCAATCTTGAAGTTGAAAGGTACCATGTTCATCATTTTTTAGTCGCGACGGTTCCGAATAATTTTTCGTTTTAGTTTCTATTATCTTTAGAGTTTCAATGCACTTGTTTATACATTTATTCAAATTTTATATATTTTGGTTTTTGTTATGGTCATTTATTGTTGGTAACAAACTTAAAAAATTTGTGTGACATAAGACTTGTATTAAATATTAAAATATAAAAGTTTAGCAACAAACGGCAAAAACGAGTATTACGAATGTCTTTTTAAATTTAAACATATGAATTAAAGCTAATTTTGATTTGTTGTATTGTTTTGATTGATTTTAACGCAGTTTGAGGCCCGTGGAAGAGAGAGAAATCGGTGAGATAGCATACCATTTATTATTATTGTTATTATTATTTTTGGTGCTTGAAAAAAAAGATAGCACACAATTATTCAAATTATCAAATAATCTAATATATTTATCATATTTATAATCGTTACATGCATTAAAGAAAAAATTTCGAATTATTATCAATCTCGTTTTCAGTATATACTTTTTAAATGTGAGAAAAGGGGGAATTTTGAATTGCGACACTTTTTTCTTTTCTTTTCTTTTTTTTTTTCCTGAGAAAAATTTGGAATTGATGGATGAGATTGAGAAATGAGTGTGACGTTGACACGTGTAGGTCATTGCACAAAAGTCAGACGCAGCGTCAATATGGAAAAGCTGCAGAGTGGGTATCTGTTCCCTGAGGTACACATACGATAGATACGGTCCAAGTCTAACCCACACCACTTGTTGATTTTTCTTTCCCTTTGAAAATAACTCTTATAAATATATTTATTTTATCGATTTTTTTTAGTACATTATTGATTTAAGTTTAGTTCAACAAATTTTCAATACAAAATTTGGAGTTATTCAACTTATACACGTTGTATTAAAAAAATATATACATTTTTTAAATTAAAAAATTTGTTGACTCTAATTTTTCTTATTATTTTTTAAAATTAATGTAAGAAGACGAATATTCAAATTTAATTTATTTCTTTGGCAATTTTGTTGAAGTTTTGGAAGGATATAAATTAAAAACAAACATGAGATTTAATTCTTTTTCAAAATATTTATATAGTTTTGGAAAATATTTTTAAAAATAACAAAAATAAAAAACAAATATTACAAACACACATTTATTTTTAAATAAATATAAGCAAATAAAAATAACTTTATTATTATTATTGTTTTTTTGTGTCTTTTTTTGTAATGAAATTTAAAAAATACAATGTTTAATTTGAACCAGATATCCATGCGAGAATACGAACATTCTCAAAAGCATCCAGATGCAAAGATAATCAGACTTGGTATAGGCGACACTACAGAACCTGTACCAAACTGTATCGCATTCGCCATGACTAAAGTAATAATCTTTTAATTCTTAAATATATAATAATAATAATTTAGTTGCTTAATGGTATGACTCTCTATCTAACCAAACTAACCTTACTAATGTTAAGTTTTTATTGGCAATCTTTTTTATTTTCTTTAAATATAATTGGTGATGAAAATCAATATGTAGCACCTCAAACATTCTTAACAATGCTAGCACTCGATCTCACTTCATCATCATCTAATCCACATGTACAAAAACTCAGTTATCTTTAAACTACTAAACATATATCAACAAAAGATAAGTGTGATTTATGCTCATAATTTTAATATAAAATTTGGATATTTGAATGAGATTGGAGGTAGAGTAGAGATTGTGTACTAAAAAAGTACCAATAGAAGATTAAATTTATGGTAATCTACTGTCTCAAACTTTGAAGTTATTATATTATGGGAGGTTATGTATTCAAATTCTTTATTTTATTATGACCTATCAACTTAAGATTTTATATGAAAATATATGTAGCGTTTATGTTTAGTGTATAGATTTATAATTTGAAGTTGATAACTTCAAATTAAAGTCAAATCATATCATAATATAGAATATTCAAATCCAATTTTCAACTTTACAAAATAAATGAATAAAATAAATTGCATGTTGACTGCCAACATGCACATGATATTATGAATAAGGCGAATAAAAATTGGACGAACCCTTTTTTTTTCCATTTATATCCTTTCTTAGTTGGGTAAATTACACACGAAGGCCCTCTGTCGTATTCTTCTACGTCCTACCCACTAACCTTTTTGACTTTGACTTCTAAATTGTTAAAACGTTTTTGTCATAATATTTTCCAATTATATATTGAATTTTGTAAATTTGTAACATACTCATTGACTTTTCAATTATTAGGAACACAGTTTATTAACAAAATCAATAAAGCAAATAAGAATATGAGTATATACTATATAGTAACTCCAGAGGTTTTTTTTTTCTTTTCATTTTTTCTAATAATAACTTAGGAAAGATCTGTACAAAAAATAGATATAGTAAAAGACGTTTCACTACTTTCAATGCAGAAAGCAATTGATTTATCAACTGTTGAAGGCTACAGTGGGTATGGAGACGAGCAGGGCAACAAGGTAAATTTCACAATTTATTTTTAACATGATACGTAACAAATTGTTTTGTTTTTTGTTTTATTTTTTTTCAAACTTTTAAACTCCTCAAATTTTCTTTAGGCACTGAGAAAGAGAATTGCAGAAAAGTTTTACGAAAACATGGGCATAAAGGGAGAAGAAGTTTTTGTTTCCGATGGAGCTCAGTGTGACATCTCTCGCATTCAGGTATTTATTTATTCCTCAGTACAGAAAAAAGGATAAAAAATCAACTTATTTTAAACTTTCAAATATTTTTTTTAGTATCTATAAATTTAACATAAAGAAAACCAATAGATATATGTGTGAACAAGTGTTCGAAAGTCACACAAAATTAAATAAAATATTTTGTTTATAAAAAATATTTATGTTTTTTTTAGATGCTTCTGGGATCCAATGTGACGGTGGCTGTGCAGGACCCTTCTTTCCCCGTAAGTTCCACTGACTATTCTTTTAATTTGACCAATAAAAATATATTTAAACTTATGGTTCATACTTATTAAAGCACGTGCACGCATATGACTAACCTATGAATTTAAACAATAGTATTTTTCATGAATGACTTGTTGTCTGTATATTATTATTTTTAATGAGTTTATTTTGTATGTAACAATTTATTTTAAGTTGAATGAGTTATAAGTACTGCGTTAGATATATGGGTAGACTTTTTATTTTAATAAGAGACGTATCTATTTAATCAAATTAAAAGATGTACTAAAGTCAATTAATTTTTATTTGGAAAGATAAGAATGTTTTATTAAAAATTTATTTTTGGTGTTTGACTTTGAAAGTTTATTCTACCAAGTTCATATATTTTTAAATTATCTTTAAAAATTTTAAAATATTTGTTATAGACTCTTAGTATCTAAACTAAAAAAAACTATTTTTCTCTATAGACTTCTTAAAATATCTATTTTAGTTGCCTAACTTTATCTAGCTCAAATACACGTTATGTAACCACATTAATACATATATTCGAAACTAGGTTATAAGTAAGATAATTATTTATAAGTGAAAACGAGCATAATTTAACAATAATCAACATATATCTCTAATTAGGAGGTTGTGAGTTCGAATCCAACCACCACACATTGTACTAAAAAAAAATTTTAAGTGCATCAACAAAGATATTTAATTTTGGCTCAAAATAAGATTTAAACAAAGAAAAAAAACCAAATATATCAGTATATTATTTTATTGGTCTTTCTATTTTTATTTTTTTACAATTTGTATTTTTTCTTTGCAAAGGCATACATTGATTCAAGCGTGATCTTCGGACGGGCGGGGGAGCTGCAAGGGCAAAACGGTAAATACGAAAGAATCGTGTACATGAAGTGCGCTCCCGAGAACGATTTTTTTCCCGATTTATCAAACACTCCCAGAACCGATATCATCTTCTTCTGCTCTCCGAACAACCCTACCGGAACCGCCGCCTCCGCCTCCCAACTCCGTCGTCTCGTCGACTTCGCCACCGCCAATGGCTCCCTCATCGTCTACGACTCCTCCTATGCCGCTTACATCTCCGACGGCAGCCCTACCTCCATCTACCAAATTCCCGGAGCCAAACAGGCAATTTCCCCAAATTAAATTAATCTCTACGCCCTAATTTTTTTTTCTTCTCCTTTCCTTCAAATTGACGCTTGATCCTCCTCTATTCGCCTCCCGCAGGTCGCGATTGAAGTTTCATCCTTCTCCAAATTCGCCGGATTCACCGGCGTCCGTCTCGGCTGGACGGTGGTTCCGGAGGAGCTCTCCTATTCTAACGGATTTCCGATCATAAAAGATTACGATCGCATCGTCTGCACGTGCTTCAACGGCGCCTCCAACATCGTGCAGGCCGGCGGCCTAGCTTGCCTCTCTGCAGAAGGCTTCCAGGTAAATTAAATTATCGCAATGTGACGGTTGGCGCCGCCGTGTATGCGGCAGTTTCTTCTCCGATTTCTCTGATTTACGGTTGAAAATTCAGGCAGTGAGCAGAGTGGTGAACCACTACAAGGAGAACGCGAAGATTCTGGTGGAGGCGTTCCGAGGGCTGGGGATGGAGGTGTACGGGGGACAAAACGCACCGTATCTGTGGGTGCATTTTCCAGGATCGAGCTCTTGGGAGCTGTTTGCCGAGATTCTGGAGAAGACGCACATCGTGACGATTCCGGGGAGAGGATTCGGGCCCGCCGGCGAAGAGTACATAAGAGTCAGTTCCTTCGGCCACAGAGAAACCATTCTAGAAGCTTCCAATAGGCTTACCAGTCTTCACAAACATATCTTCAAATAGGTAACAGAATCAGATCATATTGAATGAGTTCCTCAAACCTTTCAAACTTTAATATGATTAATAATCTCTAAAGTATCTTTATGTATAATGAAATTAAATTAAATAAGTGAGAAATATTTCCTCTACAGAGAAAATATTCGTCACAATAATTACAAAATTATGTTGTTCTTAATTATCTTTTTTTTTTTTTGGTTGCATTGGAACTACACAAATTAACGGTGATGTAGAATTGCAATCATTGTTTAAGGGGAAAAAAAAAACTTACATGTTTTGTTGCATTACAATGCGCAGATTTAGATAAACTGGCGTGAAGGGCCAAGTTTCGAAAAATAAGAAATCTCCCTAACTTTGAAGAAAACTCAATAATATTCCTTCTATATTGAATGATTTGGGACAAAGGAAGCGTTTAACAAAATATTAGAAACATGAAATGGTTATTGTAAATAATATATAAAATGTTTTTATCATTATCAAAATACAAGATTGACGTACGGTCAATAATCTAACAAGAAATTTTATTATAACGATTCAATAGTTAACTTCCACTCATTTGATTGATTTATTTTTCTTATTTAATTAAAGAAAAAAAAAGTTTAAATCCAACTAGTATAAAGGACCATAATTAGGGTACAAAAGGATTTCCCAACCAACAGAAATGAAATATAAAGTATGAAAAGGATATGGGGAGATCTTGAAGTCGAAATGCACGAAAGGCAAGGCAACGATATAATCAACCATGAGTTTTGTTTGTCAAAGTGAGCATAGTTACCTATTGTACTAAAAAAAGACATTGAATTTTGCTTGGTCGCCAAGTCGGGATAGGTGTCTTAACCATTTGAGCTACTGAAATATGCAATATTAATTCATAACCAAATTTGGATTACTTATTTATTTGTAACGGTAACGAAACCTTGGGAAGGAGGCCTGGTTTGGCTTAGTTTTTGCTTGGTGACCAAGTGATTAAGCAGACGGAAGATTCCAATAACAGCCAAAAGCCCACGTTCAACTCGACGGCTTCGCCTCTGTAATTAAGAGCGCACGTCAAGTCTGAATACGTCCACCAACAAACTACGATATTCGTCTGTCTTTTTCTTCTTTTTCTTGCTCTCCAAGCGGTTCCAAATCCCCCCCCCCCCCCCCCCCCCCCCCCCCCCCAATAAATCGTCCTTCCATCACTAATATCTCATCTTATTCTTCCCAACAAAATCAATTAAGTCCCCTCTCTCTCTCTCTCTCTCTTGTACTGATCTGCAACAGCTTCGTCGACGCCATGGATTACTCTCTTGCTGAAGCATACGTAATGAGGAAAACGCACAAGGACAAATTGAAGAAGATGGAGAAGGAAGAACGCGAGAAGGCCAGGAACACCCATTCCGGCCCTACTACTTATGAACTCAACCACTCCAATAATCGTCGATCCTCCTGGTTGTTAAGCAAATTGAAAATTCATCCAACTAATGCTAAAACCTCCGGTATACAAATCGAGGCGCGATCTGAATGCTGAATCCATAGCATTATTGATTGCTCGATTTGTTCGATTCCTTTTCTTGTTTTCGAATCTCTCTGCTCTGCAACTCCGCCGTGTTACGTTCTTCTCTTCTGTCAGTTTCTATTGCGTTATTTGTTCATTTGTAATTGTATACTTAAATTGGACCAATCCAATCGTTGCGTTCATGTATAATTAATGCTCTCCATCTCGATGATACTTGTTTGTATGTATGTGGATAATTAAGTTGTTACTGTAGAATGAAACAACTGATTCAAATTTGATCACGCTCCCAATAGTGTGTGAATATTTCTTACCATTTCTATTACTGGATGATCTGATCTCATATTTATGATAGATAAATTTATCTCCCTCCCTCTCAAAATCTTCAGGAAAGGTAAAATACACTCTGTTCCTTAACTTTGTGAGATTGGCTCTTTAGAGAGACATTTTTGGTCGTTCTTAAAATTTGGAAAAGTTGTTCTACTGAGTCCGCATAGTCTCGTTTCAGCGTACTACAATTATTAATTTGTTGATCTCACCAGATATGTTAACTTAATAATGTTTTGATGAGAATTTTTGTTTTAAGAAAATACTTGCTCTTTTTCAATACTATTTTAAAATATTTAGTGGCAGTAAGAAAAAGGTCGTCCTCCTGGATAAGAATACATATTGTTTATGCAAAGATGTGCACAACAGTGTGTTCCTGACTGTAGCTCGAACTCGGCCTCCGTACCGACCTGAACCTTTGGGGCGGACCTGCACAAAAAGGTGAGCACTCCGACGATCAAGTCAGTATAGGTCGGATTCCAAGTTTAGTTCCAAGCCCGAAATCATCGTACCTGATCGGGGAGTGAGGTCCTCTACTTATGGGTGATGGTCCCGCTAATCTCGCGACGGTTACACTCAGTAATCTCGGGACCATCGGTTACACCCGGTGATCTCGGGACTGACGGTTACGCCCGATAATCACGCCGCGGACAGTTGCTCACATCGGCCTCTACCGAGCTCCCCGGTAGGTCAGACCTGGGCCAGGTTCACCTCGGCCCTCATGCTTAAGCTTTCGTCGGCGTTGGTGGCAGCCATCTCGGCTATCCGAGCTGGGCATGACTCGTGGGCCATCTTGGAGTACCAATAGAGGTCTTCCACGTGTCCAGGGTATTTTCATCCCCAAACATTGGCCCCCTCTCTGTCTGGTCCGATCTCGACCTGGCAGAGAAGTTCATTCGACTTGCTTTGGACACGTGGCGACTTCTTATTCGTGGGAAAATACAACCGTCGCGGAAGATTTATCGTCAGAATATTCAAATATTCCGACGCTTCGGATCTCAGAGAAGATCCTAGCCGCTCGTTGATTACACGTGTACGGTGGGGAAATTCCTCCGACGGGCTATAAATGCCCCCAATCCTTCAGTTCATACCTTACGTTCCTTGAATTCTTAGAGTTCGATCTGAAGGCAGCTCGAACCCTTGGTAGGTCGGTCTCTCCCCTCTTTCTTTCGAACGTAATTGCCATGTCGTCCTCTATTAGTAGCAACCTAGGATCCGAGTTAGCTCGTAGGTTAGAGTCCGAGCTCGAGGAGATAGAAAACTTTAGAATCTCCGATGACGGGGAGGATAGTGACGCCTCCACTTCAGGTCAGGGCTTGGAATACCCTTCAAGGATACCTGAGCACTACCTCGGATCCCTTCGTAGGGGGTTCGCTATCCCTGAGAACATCCTCCTCAGGCTTCCGGAGGAGGGGGAGAGAGCTGACAATCCTCCAGAGGGATGGGTCACTCTCTACTTCAAAATGTTTGAGTACGGCCTCAGACTTCCCTTTCACCCTTTTGTCCAAGAATTTCTTTTCCGGACTGGGTTGGCTCCGGCTCAAGTGGCCCCCAATGGGTGGGGTGTCATTTTCGCTTTGGCCATCCTCTTTTGGCTACGAGCTCGGGATAGTTAGGAGGCCAAGCTGTTGGACGTAGACCAGCTCCTCGCGTGCTTCGAGGCGAAGAGGATAGCTAAGAAGCCTGGTCGGTTCTATATGTGCCCAAGGAAAGGCGCAGGCGGCATAGTTAAGGGGCCGACCTCCATCAAGGGATGGGTGAGGAAGTGGTTCTACGCTTCCGGGGAATGGCTCGCGAAGGACGAGTCAGGTCGTTCCTTCTTTGACGTCCCCACTAGGTTTGGGAACCTAGGTACGGAATAGTTCTTACTTTTCGTAATTTTCTTCTGTCATTCAGGTCTAACTCGGATTTTGTCTTCGTGCAGTTTCAATCCGACCAGTCCCTGAGCTTACGCAAGCCTCCTTCGATACGCTGAAATACTACAAGGAGCGCTTTCCGAGGGGTAGGAAGGTCGGAACCCTAGTGACTGACGAACTGCTGCTTGAGTCCGGACTGCTAGATTACAACCCTGCAGTTCGTCCCATTGAATCCTCAAGGCCGAACTCCGAACTTGGTATGCCGAGCTTGCCTCCCCCCTTTTTCCTCTAACCTTGTGTTGACCCTTATCTTTATTTCGCAGCCATGGTTTGCAGATTTGCAAGCGGTGTGAAGCGCAAGTCTAAGGGCCGAGCCCATGCTCTTGAGGCTGCCCAGAGTTCGAAACCTGCCACCCCTGCCGTGGTAGGGCCTGCCTCGGAAGATCCAGCCCCGGTGATCGAGCTGGAGTCTTCTGGGGGTCCCTCGAGGGAGAAGCGCCCCAGGGATCAGACCGAGGCGGTGGACGCCCCGCCTTTGGACGAGGAGGCGAGGGAGGAAGCCCCTCCGAAGCGAAGAAGGAAGAAAAAGAAGGCGATCTCCCCCTCGGAGGTCGGAGCTTGCAGAGTCTTGCCTGCAAGTTTTGCAGATCGGGTGGACGATCCTGCGGCCAGGATGGGCGGGACGTCCGACGTGACGGCGCGGTTCAGAATTGAGCCGTAAAGTTCCGGGGTGAGGGACCAGGTGTCTCGCATCTCAGCTGCAAGTTTGGACCGCTGCCTGAGGAGGGCGTCCAAATTTGTGAGCGCCCCTGGGTCCGTTCTGCAGAGGAACATCGACTACGCCGCCGAGGTCAGACTAGTGCCCCATTTTTGCTTGATTTCGCCCAACAGGTAGTTCGATCTAACTTTTCCCTTGTACCATTTCGCAGGCGTTCGTTGCTTCCATCCAATCGGCTCTGGCTGTCAAGGCCGAGCTGGACGGGAGGGAAGTTCTGGCAGCGAGGGAGAAAGAGGAGTTCCTCGCTGCCTTGGAGGCTGCTTCTTCCACCATGAAGGATGAGCTGCTGAAGGCTCATTCTGAGGTGGAGACTTTGAAAGCCGAGGTGGAGTCTCAGGCCGAGCTGCTGAGGAAGGAAGAGGACAGGCGCAAGGCCCAACTCCGAGCTGCCCACGCTATTACCAGGGGCCTGGAGAGGGAGAAGTTCCAGCTCCTGAAGGAAAAAGGACGACATGCTCCAGGCGCTCGAAGCGAAAGATAAGGAGCTGGAGCATGCGACTGCCGAGCTGGAGACGACGAAGGAGCGCCTCAACAATGGAGTCCTACTGGAGGAAGCGTTTAGGCAACATCCTGACTTCGATGGATTTGCCAAAGATTTTTCCGACGCGGGCTTCAAGTTCCTCATGAAGGGCATTGCTTCCGACATGCCCGACCTTCAGATCGATCTCAGGGGTCTGAAAAGGAGGTATGCCGAGAAGTGGGCGTCTGGTCCTGGCGGCACCCCTGGCCCCCAAGCATTGGTGGATCAGTACGTCAGGGATCTGGACTCTGACTACTCCGATCCCGAAGAGGACCAGGTCGGCTCTCCTCAGGAGGGCGCTCCCCCAGCAGGCTCTTAGGCGACCCCCCTTTTCTTCTTCCTTTTTTTGTAAGTGTCAGGGCAGAGCTGCAAGGTCTATAAGCCTTGGCTCCGCTCTTCATTCAATAAAGAGACTCCCATTGGCTTCCACTTTGTTGTTGGCAACCGCTTTTCTTTGCTTCTCCTTTGAACTGCAGCTAACGTCACCTCGCACCTCCTACTTTTGAAGTCGCGCCTTTAATTAACATAATTTGAAAGTTTGAGTTTGAATCTCTTAATGTTCAATACATTGCACCAACTCTGGATTTTTAACATTTCACCCTTAATTGAAAAAAGGTAAAAAGGCTAAAATCCTAAGTCCGTAGCTATTCTTCATATCGTTCCTCGTACCCCCAAGTTCGGAGGCTCGATCATTTTGAACTTTCCACATCGCCCCCTTTGCCTTGAAGGTTTGAATTTTAAGTTCGTCAGTGGTTTTGACATCGCACCTCGTACCCTTAGGCTTCGAAGGATTGAATTTGAACCAACTGCTGGAATGCGATCGCGTGGGAGTCCGTGTCCCCCATTTAATATCTTGTCGAACTCGGAAGCATGAAATTAAATCATCACATTTATTCCGATCATACTTCCTTTGGAACAGCCTTTACAGGTGCATTGAAAATTCTTTTGTCATTTCAAGGATAATAACGCTTCAGGTGCTCCGCGTTCCACGGGTGCGCGAGGACGTCTCCTTTCAGATCGGCCAATATGTACGTCCCAGGTCGGACTATGCCTTTGATCTCAAACGGGCCCTCCCAGGCCGGGTCAAGGGCACCCACATGCGTTTGGACCCTCCTTAAGACCAGATATCCGACCTGAAAGGCCCGAGGTCGGACGCGGGCATTGTAATGTCTGGCCATTCTGCCCTGATATTCCGCCAGGCGTAGCTGGGCCATTGCTCTTCTTTCTTCCAACAAGTCGAGGTTGAGGAGCAGCCCATCCTCATTCGTCGTAGGCTCATAATGCTCTACTCTGTCAGATGGCATGCCGATCTCAACCGGGACTACAGCTTCGGAGCCGAAGGCCAGGGAGAACGGGGTCTCACCCGTCGACTCTCGTTGGGTGGTCCGGTACGACCATAGAACCTCTGGTAGCTCCTCGGCCCACCTACTTTTCTTGGAGTCCAGTCTAAGTTTGATGCCTCGCTTGATGATCTTGTTGACCGCTTCCACCTGCCCATTTGCTTGCGGATGTGCGGGGGACGAGCTGAGATGACTTATGCCAAGTTTGCTGCAAAAGTCTTTGAACTTGGCGTTGTCAAACTGCTTCCCATTATCTGTCACTATGGCCTGCGGTATACCAAAGCGACATATGATATTCGTCCATACGAAGGACGTGACCCTGGACTCCGTTATGTGGGAGAGCGCCTCGGCCTCGGCCCACTTGGTGAAGTAATCCACCGCAACCACAGCGAACTTGGTCTGGGCCCTTGCCCAAGGGGAAAGGACCAATGATATCTACCCCCCACTGTGCGAATGGCCAGGGGCCGAGATGGGGGTGAGCAGCTCGGGAGGTTGGTGGATTATGGTTCCGTAGCGTTGGCAATTGTCGCAAGCTCTAACGAACTTCTTGGCGTCCTGGCTGAGGGTCGGCCAATAATATCCTTGTCGGATCACCTTGGCTGACAGCGACCGGGCGCCCGATTGATTGCCGCACACCCCTTCGTGGATCTCTCTGAGGACGTACAGGCCCTCTTCAGGGGTTAGGCATCTCAATAGAGGCAGGGAAAAGCCACGTCGGTACAATGCCCCATCTTGAACCACGAACCGAGCTGCCCGCCTTGCCAACTTTCTGCGATCATTGGGGTCTTGTGGTGAGTTACCTCTAATGAAGTCCGTGATCGGGTCCATCCATGAGGATTCTGGAGCGCCGATCTCCATCAGATCTGGCTCTAAGATCGAGGGATTATCTAGGATCTCGACGGGGACCGACCTGGCGAGGTCGGTCTCGTACGCCGATGCTAACTTGGCCAAGGCGTCAGCATTATAATTTTCTGCTCGCGGAATCCGGCCTACCTCGTAAGTTCGAAACTGGGCGAGGTATGACCTGACCTTGCCCAAATACTTCTCCATTCGGGTGTCTTTGGCTTGGTATTCGTCCTTGATCTGGCTCACGACCAGCTGGGAGTCACTGAAGACTTTAACACAAGAGGCCCCCAATGCTCGAGCGAGTCGCAGGCCGGCAATAAATGCTTCATACTCTGCCTCGTTGTTAGAAGTTCGGAAGCTGAACCGCAAGGCATACTCAAATCGCTCACCTCCTGGTCCGAGCAAGAGGACCCCGGCTCCGCACCCCTTCTCATTGGAGGATCCGTCGACATAGACTGTCCAGGGTAGGTCGGACTCGCGCAGCTCGGAGGGTGGTGTGAGCTCGGCTATGAAATCTGCCGCGGCTTGTCCTTTCAACGCAGTTCTGGGTTCGAACTGGATGTCGTACTCACTTAACTCCATTGCCCACTTCATTAGGCGACCAGAAGCTTCTGGCTTATGGAAGATGCTTTTTAGGGGCAAGTTAGTGAGCACCACCACCGTATGGGCTTGGAAGTATGGTCTAAGTCGTCGGGCCGAGGTGACCAAAGGGAGAGCCAACTTCTCCATTTGAGGGTATCTAGTCTCGGCTTCAGTCATAGCCTTGCTTGTGTAGTAGACCGGGTTTTGCCGCGCTTCCTCTTGCCTGATTAGGGCCGAGTTGACGGCACTGTCAGACACTGCTAGGTACAATTGGAGCTTGTCCCCCGGGTATGGGCTTGGCAAGCAAGGGTGCCGAACAGAGGTAGCTCTTCAATTGCTGAAACGCTTGCTCGCATTCCGCTGTCCATTCAAACGGCGCTTTCTTTCGTAAGACCTTGAAGAAAGGGAGGCACTTATCTGTCGACCTTGAAACAAACCGGTTCAGGGCCGCAATCCTGCCATTGAGGCACTGAAGCTGCTTCAACGTTTTCGGTGCCTCCATCTCGATCACGGTTTTAATCTTTTCGGGGTTGGCCTCGATTCCCCGGTTGTTTACCATGAAGCCAAGGAATTTTCCCGAGGTGACTCCAAAGGCACACTTAGCAGGGTTGAGCTTCATTTGATATACCCTCAGAACCTCGAAGGCTTCGGCCAGGTCGGAGAGATGCGACTTAGACTGCTTGCTCTTGACAAACATGTCGTCCACATACACTTCCATATTCCGGCCGATCTGCTTGGCGAACATTTTGTTCACCATTCTCTGGTAGGTCGCTCCTGCGTTCTTTAACCCGAAGGGCATGACCTTGTAGCAGTACAAACCTTGGTCTGTTATGAAAGCGGTATGACCTTCATCTGGGACATGCATCTTGATTTGGTTGTACCCAGAGTAGGCGTCCATGAAGGTGAGCAGTTCGTGCCCGGCTGTGGCGTCCACGAGCTGATCAATCCTCGGCAGTGGGAAGCAATCTTTCGGGCATGCCTTATTTAAATTCGTAAAATCTACGCACATTCTCCACTTGCCGTTAGATTTTTTAACTAATACAACATTGGAGAGCCACTCGAGATACAAAATTTCTCTTATGTATTCAGCTTTCAAAAGTTTATTAACTTCCTCAACAATTACATCACTCCTCTCCTTGTTTATAGGTCTTCTCTTTTGTTTCACAGGTCGGAATGATGGATCTATGCTGAGGCGATGCGTCATAATTCGCGGGTCTATGCCGGCATGTCCTCATGGGACCACGCAAAGACGTCCGAGTTGGATCTGAGGAAGTGGATTAGCTCCTCTCTGTCGGTGGCCCCCAGCTTGGTTCCTATGCTTACCTGCTTCTCGGGACTAAGCAGAGGAACAAGCTCGAGCTCCTCAGTGGGTGCGGCAAACTCCTTCCTCGGTAGGTCGGCCTCGAACTCGAGCGCCTCGTCCCTGAGAGTCTCGAGGGCGCAGACCGATGAGCCTTTGAGTGCGGCGGCATAGCACTCCCTCGAAGCGGTCTGTTCTCCTCGGACCGTACCCACGCCATTGGGGGTGGAATACTTCAAAACTTGATGTAGTGTTGAGGGAATGGCCCGAAATGAGTGGATGATGGGTCTCCCAAAGATGTCGTTATAGGCCGATCTACCGTCAACTACCACGAACTCGGCCATTTGAGTGACCCGAGTTTGGTCATGCCCCAGCGTGACCGGCAAGTCGATGCAACCCTCTGGGATGACCGAGTCTCCAGAGAACCCAACCAGCGGCGTCGGGCTTCTCTTCAATTGCGACCTCGTCCAGCCCAAGGCGAGGTAGGTCGGTAAGGACAGGATGTTAGCGGATGCGCCCCCGTCTACCAGCACCCTCCTGACCACCACATGATCGATCAAGGGAGCAATCACAAGGGCATCATTGTGGGGCATGTGGACCTCCTCCAAATCTGCACCGTCGAAGGTGATTGGGCAGGTCGGCCCCTGCTCCCTGATGATGCACACATCGCGCCTGGCTGCACGGGCTAACTCCTTTCTTTTATGTCCGAATTGACCCCTACTTGGCCCTCCAAAAATGGTATTGATGACCGCAGGTCGGTCGGTGTGCCGGGGTGGCGTCCTCGAACACTTTCGCTCTTCCTTTTTCTCGGCTGAGCTGGTCCCGGGCTTTCCCACGAACTTCTTGAAGTAGCCGTCTTGAATTAGATCCTCAATTTGGCGCTTTAATTCCCAGCAGTCCGACGTGCTGTGGCCGTGCTCCCGATGGAAGCGGCAATACTTGTCCTTGCTGCGCCTCTCCGGGGCTCCCCGAAGTTTCTTCGGACGCTTGAGTAGTTTTTCCATTCCAGAATCCTCGATGTTCGTTAGGATCTCGGAAATTGGAATCGTGGTTGGGGTGAAGCGCTCGTAAGGTCGGCTCCTGGTAGGTCGTTCTCCACCCTTCTATACTCAGGTCGGCCACTGGAGAAGGATCCCTTGTCCTTGGACTTGGGATCTGCCCTTTCATCTTTTCCACTTCTGCCCCGGCCGATCTTTCGCTCAGGTCGGCCGGTTTTGGTTCGGAGGAGCTCCTGGCCGTCGATGACTTTCTTCGCCTTCTGGAGTACCTCGGCGAAGGTGGCCGGGGCCTCCTCTCCAAGCTTCACCGTGAGGGCTTCGTCGGCTAGACCGGTGAGGAAATAGCACATGGCCGAGTCATCGGAGCAGTGTGCAACCTTCAACTGTTCCTCCTGGAATCTGGTGACATACTCCCGCAGCGTCTCACCCTCCTTCTGCCTGATGGTGGCGAGATGGGTCGCTGTCTTTTTGTTACAGTGCCGAGAAGAGAACTGGGCGAGGAACTCCCTTCTCAGCTGAGAGTAGGTCGAGATCGACCTGGCTGGCAGTCTCCGGTACCACAATCGCGCGCTGCCAGTAAGCGCAATCTGAAAGGCGCGACATTTGATTGCGTCTGATGCCGCTTAGAAGTCAATGAGGCCTTCAAAGACCTCAACATAGTCCTTCGGGTCCTTCGTCCCGTCATAAGGCTTCACGGTAGGAGCTTTGAACTTCGGAGGGATTGGTGCTTCCAACACGTCCGAGGTGAAAGACGATTCTCCCAAGTCGCCATCGCTCAGTGAATCGTCTTTCTGCTCACATTTGGCCTTTAAGGCCTCCACCTGAGCATCGAGCTCCCCCCTCAGCTGGTCGAACTCCTCCCTTGTGATTATCCCTGCGGGATTGTGAGAGGATTCAGCCTGCTGGTTGGAACTCCTGTGTGAGCGGGACGGTGACTGCCCTTTTCGGAGAGACGAGCCTCTCTTTCTGTTGAGATGCTCACGGAGGTCTCCCCTCTGGCGAGTATACCCCTCGCTCTCGTTGTCTTCAGGACGTTCCTCCTCGGCCGGGCCGAGGTGGGAACCCCTTTGCTCGCGTACGTCCACGATTTTCAGATCGGGACCCTGCGCCTGCAGCCAGCATCATTTCGTTATACATTTCCTCCATGGAGCGCATTTGTGTGCGCATTGCCTCCATCTCTCTCTTGAGCGCATCAAGGTTCTCGCTTGTTGGATCCGGGGCTGGACCCCGGACGCCCTTCTTATAGGTCCCACCTCGGCCACGGGTGGCCTTGGACGTCCTCGGGTGCGCAGGCGGTAGGGCCGGTGCGGTGATCCGTGCCGACCTGCGGAGGGGTTCCGTTACTAGGCCGTCGTGACCTTGCCCCTCTACCGCTGCTGCTCCGACCTCCCTCTGGTGGGCATCGCTGGCAGCTAGAGTCCTCCAGTCTGTCGTATTGGTCGAGTTCGCTGGTTGAACCATGTTCGCTCGCGTGTTGGTTTAAAGGAATTGGGATGACTTTGATTGTCGTTCCCACAGACGGCGCCAAATATTTATGCAAAGATGTGCACAACAGTGTGTTCCTGACTGTAGCTCGAACTCGGCCTCCGTACCGACCTGAACCTTTGGGGCGGACCTGCACAAAAAGGTGAGCACTCCGACGATCAAGTCAGTATAGGTCGGATTCCAAGTTTAGTTCCAAGCCCGAAATCATCGTACCTGATCGGGGAGTGATGTCCTCTACTTATGGGTGATGGTCCCGCTAATCTCGCGACGGTTACACTCGGTAATCTCGGGACCATCGGTTACACCCGGTGATCTCGGGACTGACGGTTACGCCCGATAATCACGCCGCGGACAGTTGCTCACATCGGCCTCTACCGAGCTCCCCGGTAGGTCAGACCTGGGCCAGGTTCACCTCGGCCCTCATGCTTAAGCTTTCGTCGGCGTTGGTGGCAGCCATCTCGGCTATCCGAGCTGGGCATGACTCGTGGGCCATCTTGGAGTACCAATAGGGGTCTTCCACGTGTCCAGGGTATTTTCATCCCCAAACACACACATATATATATATATATTTTTCTTTCTTTCTTTTTTCAAAATAATTGCCTTTTTTTCTTTTCTTCTCACCTTCTCTTCTCTTCCGGTGATCCTTATCGGTCGGCCGCGGTCAACCTCTCCGCTCACTGCCGTCTCCTTCTCCCTTCCTCTCGCCGGTGACTGAGGAACGGAACTCTTTGCTCTTTGCCGATTTTCATGTGGGTACCCCACGTGCCCCTAAACGGCGACGTATATGCCTAAACAAAAAGCGGTCTATTACTACACATTGTTCTCTCCCCATAACTACTCTTATTTCTTCATAATTTTCTTTACCATATAGTTCATCAACTCTTATTAGTTGCTATAGTTTTAAATGTTTTTATTTAATATCTATAATTGGATTTAGTTTTTATTTTATCTTTAGAATTTTAGAAGTTTAAATTGGATCTTTATAGTAATTTGATCAAAAACTTACAAATTGTCATACCATTATCAATGTTACATACTTTATGTTTAATGAGGTAATGTATTTTTATTCGGCTAAATTGAAGGATTGAAATGAAAGTACATATCTCGACCAAAAAGTCATGAATTCGAATCGTCCACTCCTACGTGCGATTATACTCTAAAAAACAAAAAAAAAAACAAAAACCAAAAACAAAATGAGTTATTTGGTACCTATAAAATAAATTTAGGGGATAATTGGTAAAGTAATTTAACAAAAACAATAACAATCAAATTAAAAATTTTAAAATCACATGGACAAATTAAATTAGAACTAAGCTTAAACTATGAGGCAAAATTAAAAACTTTTAAAAGTATATTGGACTAAATTGAAACTAAAAAAAATGATAGCACGGCCAAATTATTAATTTAACCTGTAAAATATTTTTGAATTCAACAAGGATGCATGAGTTTTTTTTTAATAATGGTTTAATTTAAATTTATTCCAAATATATATCAATCTCCAAACTATTTCCAAGAATAATGTTTGAAAAATTATAGGTCTCTTTGAAGAGACGACCTACGTCACTTCACAATTTTCGAGTTGCATAATACCTTACTGGCACCATGTATGTTTTTTTTATTTTTTTTTATAATTATGACATGTTGTCTTCTCAAGAGACAACATATGCCTCAATTGTTCAAAATTACGATGTAGTGGTGGTAAGCTTGCTTTTTCATCCGGAGGTTTTAGGTTCAAATCTACATTATAGACATATGTTGTCTTATGATTCTTGAAAATAATTTTGGGTTGTTATATATTTGGAATAAGTTTGAATTAAAACATTATTAAAAAAAATATCCGAGATTAATTAACTAATTAGACCTTAGTAGGAGGCGTGGGTTTAATTAGTTGTTGCTTGGGGAGCAAGTGGATAGAAGATTCCAGTAATCAGCCGGCCGGAAGACAAACTCGTATTTGCCTCTCAAGTCTCAACTGTCAACGAGCACGTGCTCGTGAATACTTTATTTTTGGGCTTTTCTTGGTGTCCAAGCAATTCCAAATTTCTTCCAGTACTGTAATTGAGTCTATATCTGATGATCTGATTCCCCAACCAAATCCGATCTGCAATTAAAAGCAGCTTAATTCGTGGGTCGGATCGACACACGTACGCACGCCATGGTTTATTGTGTTGCTGAAGCGTACGTTATGAGAAAAATGAGCAAGCAGAATTTGAAGAAGACGGATCAGAAGGAAGAACTGCAGGATCGTCAGAAGGCAACAAAGAGTAGTGATTCCAGCCCTAATTATAACCATGAACTCAATCACTCCTCCAAGTCCTGCTCCAGATCCTGCTTGTTAACCAAAATTAAAATCCATCCAACTAAATCCAGACCGTCCGATTAGTGGACTGCTGATTATCGGTCGTCGTTTCCGAATTAATCTCTGATCTGCTGTACGTGTTCTCCGCCATCGTCGTTAACTTCTCTTCGATCTATCAGTTTCCTTTCTATTGCGTTATTTGGTTCTCACCTTTAATTTCTAACTGTATACTTCAATTGGAGTAATCCAATCGCTGCGTTCATGTGTAGATTATGATATAATGCTATCCATACGTAAGTGACGAAATAAATATATCTCCATTCAAATTTGTAGTTAATCTTTCTTATCATATCTATTAGTGGATTATATCATCTCCCTCTCTATCTCTCTCAAAATCTTTAGCGGAAAAAAAAAATCTAGATGGAAAAAAATACTACCGTGTCGGTGATGAGTGCCACAAGACATGGAAAATGGAAAATACTCAACTTCTCAACGCGAGCAATCTTGTACCTCATTATCAATTCGAACGTACATTCATTCATATAATATATAAGGACAAAGTTTCACTTGATAAAACTTACACCAAAAAACAATCGATTTGAGACTGTAAAACCAAATAATGCATTACTTTAAATATCTTTTTTACCAAAAAAGAAAAAAAACTTCCATACTCGATGGTGTACTAGCAAAGGAACTTTCACGTGACCTAAAAGAAATAAATTGAGATCTTAAGAATAGCCCGATGACCCATAAAAACAATTTCAAAGGTAGACTTATACAAATATTCGTGACGAAACGAGGTGTATAAATCAACGCAATCACTCTTTAAAAGTACCAACTTGAGCTTTGCATGAATTCGAATTTGTTGTATAGTAAAGGAAAAAGAAAAAAACTGCTATAAAAGTCAATTACAAGTTAAATTATAGGTTGATTTTCATCCATCAAAATTCATCTTTGAATAAGTATTTGAATTTGATGGTTTTATCGTGTCATAACTGAATGGTTGCATTTTAGGAAGGAAAAACAAGAATAAAAGTAATGTATGTTTTAAGAAAAATATAACCAAATTTCACTCGAAAAATGTAATTCCAAAATGTTTTTTCTTTTTGAGTTCAACATCTTAAAAAATGTATTATTCCATAGTCCATTGTTTAACCAAAAAACAGTGATGTGTTAATGTAATTCTTCTAAACATGTACACAGGGAAATATAAAGGCTTTCAAATATAACAGATGATTTAAAAACCATCCATTGAGGAACTAAAATAATAATTAATATGAGTCAAAATTGAGTTACAAGGGATAATTCAAAAACCATCCATTTGAGGAACTCAATGCACGTCCCTTCTCCTTTACTTCTTAGTCGCCTATAATATTCAATGCACGTAATTTAGAGGGGAAGATTTGCAAAAATTGAGGCGATAGGGAAAGAAGCCGGGTGATACACGACAACTAAAGTGTATGAACTTCTTGAGTCTCTAACCACTTGAATCCAATCGTGTAGTTGGTTCAACCTGAAAGAGAAATGTTAGATGAATTCAAACAAGTATGCTCGGAGGGTAAATCACAAAAGAAAATGCTATTTGAGGTGTAGAAAACTCTCTCAATTTTATTCAATATCGAAATCCAAGATTTGGGGTACACGCCCTATTCATAGGCTAAGACCAACTGCCTTTACAAAATATTTGTAAAATAAAAATAAACCTAAAATCTAAAGTAAATAAAATAAAACAAAATATTGTCCTAAAATCTAATTTAATTAAAAACAAAATAATCTAAGTAAAATAAAAAGGAAATCTTTTCCTTAAAGGAGGGGGAGTGGGCGCCAAGCTAAGCATTTTGGCGCCAAAGGGGGGCGGCACGTGAGTGGAGGCAGGCACGTGGGGATTTGTGGCTGGCATGGGACGTGCGGGCACTGGGGTAATGTGGCAGGGCAGGTGCACGCGGGTTGTGTGTGGCGTGTGGCTTGCGCAACAAAGGCGTGTGGCGTGCGCGGTAGGGTTGTGCGGCATGAGGGATGGACGGCTCGCGCTGTTGAGGCAGTAGACGAGCAAGCGTTTGAGTGTGCAAGCAGGAGGCATGCGCCAGGATTGAAGGGCACAGACGCATGCAAGCTGGACGCTGGCGTGCCCACAGGGCTGTCGAAGGTCTGGCTTGAGGTAATCATATGATCCTATCATTGAGTCAATTTATTCTTGACATCATGATCCTATCATTGAGTCAATTTATTATTGACATCAAAAATTAAATTTAAATAGTATTGATCGACAGAAGTGTGACTGCAAGCACGTGAGATCTTACTATTGTCTTTCTTTCAATTCATATTACTAATTTAAATATAACTCAATTGATTAAAGCATTATGCATATATTTTAAAGGCCAAATGTTTAAATCTCAACCCTCACATTGTATCGAGAAAAAAATGGCTAGAGCTATCGTTTATAAATAATAGGCTTAATATATAAGGCTCTATGTTATATCCCCTCCCTTTTATTGTAGGTAAGTTCTTTTTTTAAAGGAATTAAAAAAAAACACACACACAAAAGAAAATATGAACTTATATATATAGCATTAGGTTTAAAATTTTACAAAAATGACATAAATGACAAACTTATACGATTAAGTGAGACCAACCAAAATTTACATTTGTGTTTTTTTTTACAAAAAATAAAATAAAAATATTTTTATAAATACATATTTATTTTATGCTATTTAGTGTAATAAGTATTTTTTTTTCATATATTTTTTCTCTGTATCTCTTTCTCCTCGTTTAAGTATGATGTAACCATTTTAAAATGTGACTTTAGAAATTTTAAACACGTAAAAGTACTTTAAAAGATAAGAAGAAAAAAGAGAAATCACACTTAAAAAGTGAACATTTTTCAAAGGACTTATAAACTAAATGCCAAAATGCCTTACTTAAACCTATCTCTCTAAACATACTTTTATCAAAAATCATCTTAAACTTAACTCACTGGGGGTAATATAGAGTTTAACCTTTTATAATGGTGTTGGTAATATTTTTTTTTCCTCTTAAATAATTTTAGGCATTTGAAGAAGCATTAATTAAATACTTATTCTATAAACACTTTGTAAAATGTAGTTAGAATTTTCAAAATCACATTTGAGGTTGTTTTTTGAAAAGTACTTTTAATTAGCTAAAATAATTTTTTATACCATTTAAAATGTCAAACTATATATACTAAAATAAATTAAAGTAACGTGTCTCAAAAAAAAAAAATTAAAGTAACTAAAAGCTGGAAGGACCAAAGTACAATTTTAATTTTTTAAAAATTGAGGACTAATAGAGAGGAAAATAAAAAATCCGGAATTGTAGAAAATTCAGAGGGTGATTATAAAGGAGGCGCGAGAGGGAAGCTGGCGCGGCCAATTAGCGGCGCCAAATCCAGAGCTCGCGCGATTGCAATCGCGAAGCCAATTGAGTTGCAGTTCCACAGCCACAGCCAGCTGCTGGTGAGTGGTGCGGCCCAACACAGGGAAACCGCAGCGACACAAAATATTCTTCTAATTCCAAGCACACCGCTATTCAATTCTTATCTTGCGACGCGACCCCCTCGGGCCTCGACCAAAATCCCTGCTTCCTGGGTTTTCCTTTTCCGCTCCCTTCTTCTCTATTTGGGTCTTCTCCATACTCTCACACTCTTCCGCCATCTCCCTCTATTCGCCCTTCGCTCTCTGTTTTTGCGAAACCCTTTTCCGGACCCTGTAAATTGTAATTGCCCCCCACTCTTCCATGGAGGAAGCCCTCCAACGGCCTAATTTCGCCCGCTTCTAGTTGCCTTCTCTTTCACCCACATTCCCTTTTGCAGGTACCCTCTGTTTCTTCTTCTCCGTTCTTTATTCTGTGCGGCTCTGGAATCATAGTTCTAACCGGGGAATTGAATTTATTCGCCTGTGATCGTCCTTACTTTGTTGCTCTCCCAGTATTTTTTAGTTTTTCTACTAGCTTTTTAGCTATCTACTTTCTACATACTTCGTTTACTTATGTAACTTGGTTGTATCTTTTTTTGTTTTTGTTTTTTTTCCCCCTCTCAATCTCATAACGTAGATCTTGACTTGCGGCTAGATTATTAGTCTCTAATTTGCTAAATTGTATAGGAGAATGCTTATTCTTTCTGACGAGAACCACATTCTGACCTGTTTAAATTTGGAGAAAAACTCATTATTTTACCCTTCTTAGTTGAGTGAGTCATTGAATTTAACTCTGAGCTTGAATAAGATATGCTTTTGAAAGCCAAAGCTTAGAAACCCAAATATCTCTAATCTTCCCCCCACTTTCTTCTGCATCTTATTTTTAAATTAATGCACTTTTTATTTTTGCAAAAAGGAGGCACCGTGCATATGGGTTCTTGTTACAAAGAATCCAGAAATTTATCTTACTTGCATCAACAACTCCGTTTTTAGTAATTAAAATTATAAGTTGCATCAAATAGATTTTATGTTCCATCCCCTTTCTTGAACATCTTCTTTAGGAGTTAATAAACCATTTTGTTCTAAGGAAAAGGCGGCACTAAGAATTCATCGAATCTTGTTATGAACAGCCCATATTTATATCAATAACTCCATTTTAACAATTAAGATTAGAAGTTGCACTGAAAATCTCTGAGCCGTGCCCTCAAAATCTTAATTGCACCAAGTTTACCAGTTGCATATCAGTCAATATCATTTTAGGTGATGTTTTATGTTCAAATAATGTTATAGATAACTGCGTTATTATGTATTTCATTTGTTCCCTTTTCTTCAAACATTTTCTCCCTACACAGATTGGTCTGCATTTTTCTACTTTATTTCTGGAACACAGTTATCAAATTCAATGGGTGGTACATTCAATGCACACATTTTGGTGGACAAGCTAGCCAGGCTTAATAACTCACAGGCGAGCATAGAGAGTATCCTCTTTGATATTTGTATTCTGTTTTAATCCCAAGATATGTATTATTATCATTCCATTCTTTTGGCAAAATTACTTTTCTTTTTCCTTATATCTCACTTTTTGGACATTGGTTGCTCTTTTTTTTTTCACTTGTTTTGTTGACCAAGATTCTGTTATATGAAATATTTCTTGGATATTATATTTGGGTCTGATAGGGGTTTCTGTCTGTTTTCTTTCCCCACTGTTTCCTTGGCATAACTATTTGGTTAATTTTCATTGTGATTATCCAATGAATCCGTAATGAATAACTTGTCACTGTCCCATTTTGAAATAGATTAACTTCCATTAGTTATATAGTCAGGATAACTATATTTAGTCTTATGTTTTGGAAGAAGTTTTACTTCTCTTCATATTACTGTCTTTCTCTAGCTGTCCTGGCAATGTTCTTTACATTTTCTTTTACAGGATCGGTTATGGATAGTATGTTCTCAGCGTGTCGTTTAGGATTTATTGTAGTTTATTTTCTCTTGGGTTCCTTATTTTTTATGTCTGTGTATGTATATTATATGGTATGGTACTGTGGACCTGTGGTACTGGGACCACCCAGTAGTCCATTTATGGTATGCTTCTATATCATTATATACATGTATATTCCACACACACAAGTGTCTCTTGAATTATATTCTCATAAAACAACTCTTTTAAGTGGATGGATGTTGCAAAGCATAAAATCTTCTACTTACTATCTGAGGTTGGTGCAAAAAATGAATGGATGAGGCAAAGCTAAACGATGTTTATCACCTGTCAAAATATAAGGGGTAAATAGGGTAAATTAGAGAAGACTGTTTATGAATATGAGAGATGATGAGAAAAAGTATAAGGTTGTTGGTACTAGCCACTAGGTGAGGCACTAAAAGTGCATTTGAAGTGCCTAATTCCTAGGTGTGTGCCTTATAATTACTTGTCTATTTGGTTTCTTAGTTCCATCCTTAATGTTATTAAGCTTTATCCCATTGGTGTATATTTCACATGAACAAAGCCAAGCAAGTTGTAGAAACATGGGATAAGCAGTTTCATTGTGCTCCACGTGAACAAAGATTAGCCTATCTATATCTTGCAAATGACATTTTGCAAAACAGTAGGCGAAAAGGCTCAGAGTTTGTTGGTGAGTTTTGGAAAGTCCTTCCAGATGCACTTCGTGATGTAATTGAGAATGGGGATGATTTTGGACGAAATGCGGCCCTACGACTGGTACATCAATGCTGACTTTGCTTCCTTATCCATTATTAATTTATTTTACTCATTTGCATAAATTTTCTTGCACCGACGTCTTGTATGTTTCTGTCCCAAGACTTAAATCTAATTGGATACTTGGCATTCAAGACTCTTCTAATATATGTATTTCCTATGTATAAAAAAAGAAAAAAAAAACATTGCATGCGAATCTTATGTTAACACTGTTTTTTAGATGCTCTAATTTTAAATTTATAGGCTTTCCATCTTTTATCTTCTGCCCCTTAGACAAAACTATGCTAAGTTCTTGGCATGCAAAAATCAGTATAAACATACAAATTTCGACACTTGTTGTAGGGTTAGGTAGTTTGCTTGTAGAATTAATATGACCTTAAGCTGGCGCGAACATCCACTATTATTTTATATGTATAAACTGTCATTATATGATGCATGCGTGTGTAATATTTGCTTTAATGGGTTGCTTGCTACATAATGAATTCCTATACTTAATTCAATAACATATGTGCTTAAAGAAGAAGTTAAAACTTAGGAAGTTTTATAAACAAATTTTCAATTCATCAAAGTTTGTTGGATGGTACACAAACAAGAAAATATAAGTATAAATATAAGTATATCATATAAAAAAAGTATAAATATAGTCTTCCCCCTCGGGTGATTGATTACACCATCAATGTTTCTACTGCCATTTTTTTTATTGAGCTTTCGTCTGTGGCTATGGTTGATGTTTCTGACACTAATTTGTTCGGAACCCAACTTTGAGTTAAATAGAAAGTATAATGACAGTAAGTAGGTACCTCGAGCAACCTAGAACCCTCCCCTTGAGCCAACCTCAACAAAATAGTCTGCCTCAAGTTTACTGCCTTCTTCCCTTGTCTATATCCACGGGCCATTAAAAGTTCCCTCCAACAAAATTAACAAACTCCTGCCATCCCACATAGTTACAAAATTCTCTAATTCATATACTAATTGAACTCCATTGTGTAGCAGAAATCTTGGTACAATGGAATATGGATATTGAACTCTCTTATAACCAATTAGAGAAGCTTTCTGTAACTCCATTGGTTCATGTGGATCCTCCACTTTTTTGTAATTTCAATCATCAATGAAATTGTTTCTTATCAAAAAAAAAAAAGGTATAAGTGACTTAATTTGATAATTTGCCTCGTCATTCTTTTGTGTTTAATGATGGTTGATATGTTGAAGTGGAAGAGAATTTTTATTTGTTAATTATTTTTTGAGTTCAACGAGAATTTCTATTGTTACTGTCTGTTATCATATGTGTTTTCATTTAGGCCTGTCTTAATTTTACTCATAGATTGGAATTTGGGAAGAGAGGAAAGTTTTTGGATCTCGTGGGCAAAGTCTTAAGGAAGAGATAATGGGAAAGCACGTGGAAACTGGTAATCGGAATGGGAAGCAATTCAGCGTTAAACTGGTAAAATATTGCTCTTCCATCTTGACTACCAAGTTATGTTCAATAATAGTCTTGCCATTAAACCACCTATTTTCATTATTCTTTTGAACAGAAACAATCTACCAGCACATCATTGGATAAAATAGTTGCTGGTTACCAAGTTGTTTATGGAACTGAGATTGATGAAGATGTAGTATTGAGCAAATGCAGGAATTCTATTAGCTATCTTGAGAAACTGGACAAAGAAATTGGTGCTGATGTTAATTCAGGTACCTGTAGCTTATACTTGTTGATGGGCTTGCAATTATTTTTGCACATATCCTGTATTGTATGAGTTCTCTCCTGTTGTGTTGTAGAACTTTTAGATTTTTTCCTTATTTGTGTGGGGAAATTCGTACTGAATTTTGGGAACCAATTAACAATTTGTGCGACGTGTTCTTTCGTTCCCCCCACCTTCATCTGGTGAGCCCCAGAAAAAGGGCTTTTCTTTGAACTTTTGGTTTTGGAGAAACTAAGCACTTGTGAATTGTTGGAAAAAGGTCTTTTGTGTCTTTTTACCTTAACGGAATTATCTTGTTATGGGACCCATGAAACGTTTACTCTTTTGTTTCATGATTATTACTGGCTGAACTTTAAGATTGCTTGTGTGCTGTTCTTCTTATTTTAACTGCACAGGGCAATACCATGGATCTTCAGTGTCAGAGGATCTGCAGAGACATCATACCATTTTGAGGGGCTGCATCGAACAATTAACAGCAATTGAATCATCAAGGGCAAATCTCGTGTCTCATCTGAGAGAGGCTCTTCAAGAACAGGTATTTGGCATCTCTTTGGAAAATAAGTAATATGATGGTTGGTTGTTCGAAGTAAATCTGATAGCCTTTTCTCAACTCTCTTATTTTCAGGAATTCAAATTGGATGAAGTCCGAAACCAACTTCAGGTTTGCATTTCTGTCTCACATTGTCTTGCGGTATGAAGTCATTGATTCTTCTTTATTTTTCTACTTACTTGGGTTACATTCAAGGATTTAATTAATCCTTATATGAAAACTTTGTTTGTTTGGTGGGATTGGTTCTATTTTAACATGATGCTAACCTTTTTAGTCTCAAGTTGAAATTCATGCCTAGGCATTATTTTTCATTTAAAAGTTCATACTTAGCCAAACCTGTGTAAAGTTTACGACTAAATGTATGAGAAGTAAGTTTCAAGAAATTTTAGTGACAGGGAATTCAATCCCATGGTATAGGCTTTTGGGATCATTGTCATTTGAACCATATTGAATATGAGGGAGTTGGCATATGGTACCGTGTGGTTCCTTGTATCTACATCCAGAAGATCACGTTAGTTTATATATAAAGCCCCTTTGAATACCTTTAGAATTGATGAAGATTATGCTAAATGATGCATTCCCTGTTTAATGGACCGAGGACCAACTATAAAAAGTTTATGAAAAGCTTTGTGCTTAGTTTGAAGAAGAATAAAAACAAAAAAGAAAAGTGGGGGTCCACCATTCTGATAGAACACTACATCAAATTTGCTCAATTCTTTGAACCTCTAACAAGTTGTGGGTCCTTCTTACCAAAAAAAAAAAAAAGATGTTGGTCCTATAAAAAATTATAGATTTTAAATTTACAATACTTGTTTTTGGTCTCTATTTTTATTGACAACGGTCAAACTGATCTGCGAGGGTTGTTATTGGATTAATGTATATTAATTGTTTACATATTTTGTTTTAAATTAATATAATCCTTGAAAACCTTGTCATTTCAGATTATGATAAAGCTTAGATTAGAGAAGTAGGGAAGAGAGGAAGTAAGAAGTAACAATAGAGGTTGAAAGGAAAGCTACGGTTTCAGCTGCTAAAAGTGTAAATATTTCAAAAACTTAAACATAATGTGTCTGATATCAATACAGTATGGCATCATCAAAGGGGCAAAGGGGCCTTGGAAATCTCAGGAAAATATTTAGATGGCAGTGGCACAATGGGTAGGGGGTTGTCTCTCAACAGTAAACTTTCCTATAAATGGAAAATCTAGAGGAAATTTTTTTGCTAGTCGATGCTCAAGACAGGAGACCCTCTCTCTCCCTCTTATTTACGTTAATTAGAGATGAGAAAGGTTTTATAAAAGGCTTCTAGTTTTTCAACCTCAGGCTTCATGGACTTTAAAACCGTGAGCCAAATATATCAGAGTAGAAAAACTTTGGAAGATAGTGTAGTAAGTAATTTCTTCTTGGGACTCAACAGAAGATCCATCATTCATGATCCTTTTCTCCCCTGATGATCCTACAGAAGAGCCTGCTAATTTTTTTTCTTTCGGTTAGCCATGGTGCCTTTACTAATTTTACAAAGAGCCCGAGCCTTTTGATGAAGGATACATTAGAGAAATAGGGAAGAGAGAACAAAACAGGGAGGGGAGAAAACCAGAGTTTTCGTACCCAAATAAAATATCCAATACTTAAAAGTTCAAAGTTAAAGAGGAACTGAATTTCATCGAAGTAATGAAATTCACCCCCTCCCCCCGTCCTTTGGAGGGTTGGTTTTTTTTTGCGGTGTTATAATGCATTTTGATCGAAAGGAATAATAGAATCTTTGGAGAGGGGAGGGGAGAGGTCTTGGAGGAACTCTGGCATTTGTTTAGATTTAATGCTTTGTTGTTGGACTCGGTTTCGAGGGACTTTTGTGATTATTTGCTTGGTCTCATTTATTGGATGAAGCCCTTTCTTATTTGGTTAGGCTAGTTTAGGCTCCTTTTTTTGGCTGTTGTTTTTGTATGCCAGCTTTTGTTCTTTTTGTTCGCCAGTTGGTGTGATTTTGTATGCTTTCATTTTTCTTAATGAAAGCTCGGTTTCATTCGATAAATAAAACAAAAATTCATTGAAATAATGAAATGCGTACAAAAGGGCAGGAGAGCCTTCCAAATGCTAAGGGGGTTACAAAAAGCCCCTCTGATTATCCTTTTTAGTTTGGCTTTCAATTTCTCTTATTTTGTTGGTAGGCCAACATCTCTGTTACCAGCTGAAACCTAAAGAATTAGTGGCATCGGCTGGTTGATAGAATTCTGTCAGACATGTTTCAAACAATACTTCGTGGTCTCTTCTTACTTGTATGCATTTTGACAGGCTTCCCATTCCCAGTCGGAACAAACTCAGAATCTCAGCCGTCAGTTCTTAAATGGTGAAAATGTGCAACCCATGGCTGAGGAAGCCTCAAAAGATGCTCAGACCTCAATAGCGCCACATAGCCTTGTACCAAGGGAGAGAGAACAATCAGCACCAGTTATGTATGCAGCCTCCTTACCTTTTCCTGCAAAACCTGGACCTAATGAGGAAGATCCTCGCAAGTCTGCTGCTGCTGCAGTGGCAGCGAAGCTAACGGCATCAACGTCCTCGGTTCAGATGCTCTCTTATGTCCTCTCTTCCCTCGCATCAGAGGGTGTGATTGGAAATCCAATTAAAGAGTCATCCAGTGATTATCCCTCTGAGAAGAGGCCCAAACTTGAAAATGACCAGCCACCCTATACATTGCCTCCGAATCCTCAGCGACCTCCGGTTTCTTCCTTCCCACACCCTGAGTCCCTCCAACATAATGCCTCGTCCACCAGTCAACAATACACTCCGACTGACCCTCCACCTCCCCCATCATCATCTCCACCGCCCATGCCTCCATTACCTCCTGTAGTGCAGTTCCCTCTGCCCCAGTTCACACAGAATGCAGGATCAGTAAGTAGCGTACCTTACAGTTACAGTCTGACACAACCACTGCAACCATTAGCGATGCCGGGCTATCCAAATGTAGGTACCCCAGTGACCGGGATGTCTCCTTTTACGATACCAACAAATTCTTACCAGAATTTTCAGGCTTCAGATGGTAATTTCTATAATCAGTCATCATCCATGCCGATGGCACCCATGTCTAGGCAATAGAGGTATGTAATACTAGTGCTACTTGAGCCGTGTTGTGCTAACAAAATCTTTCAGAAAGTGGTGCATCCCATTAAGGCGCTACGAGGAAATCTTGCATCCTTGTATACCCCTTAAGCTCTGACGACTTAACTTAATGGATTTTGTACACTTTAGTAATAGTTTGTAATTTATCTCTGAACGATATTTCATCTAGTTGAATGGAGCAGTATGATGATTATGTTGACTTGATAGAATTTTGCACATAGTTAGAGTTTGTAATTTATCTTCATTTTTCAATGTAATGCTTATACGCTGGAACAGAACTTCATCTGGTTGAATGATGTATGATTGTTTATATTGGTTTTGGTTGGTTTTGTTGTAGCTAACAATTGAGTGTTAGAAATAAGAGATCCTATGTTAGACTTGAGTGAATTTTTCTTGTCAAACATCTAAAAGAAGCCCGAGAATCGATTTGTTTCGATGATTAGATTGTCCTGTCCCAAGCCTCGGTCCCGTCCCCAGCCATTACTTCTAGCATCAAAGCACTATGACTAGGTTTAGAGTTTCGTGCTCTTTCGGGTGTTTCGAAAGGTTACGATTCACTTGGGTTGATTGGCTTCTAGTCTCACGAGGTTGAGCTACACCCCATCGAGGCCTCCTAGCCTTTTTTTGCACTTGATTGACTTGTGATTCCCTCATATGACTTTGATATTACTGGCTACAACTCAGTTATGTCGAGTGACCTTTTTGTCTCACTTGTTTAAGCTACAACTCACCTTGGTGGTCCAACGGTCCGAGTCCTTCCAACGTAACCATTTGCCTTGTATTTACTTATCCCTTCCAACATTCTCTATCTTATACTCCCTTTTCTCCTCATGGTACATTCTTTTAACAAATTTTGAACCAGCAGTCTAAGTTTGAAAATTGGCTGCAATCGATGACTAAATGAATTGAATGCCGTGGCGCCTAATAAAACTTAAGTCAATGGTTTTTTCAATATACTTTGCTCTCTTTTGGTCTTCAAATTTTCATAAAAAATTCCAAATTTTCTTTAGGTGACACAAATTTGATCTTAACTTTCACGTAGAGTTTAGAGGCCGAGACGAAACTCTTGAAATATAAAAAAAAAAAAAGGTGAAACAAATATAAAAATAAGTTGTGCACTCTTCAAAACCCATTGGTGTGAAAAAGAGAAGAAAAAAGAAAAAAAAAATCACATATCAAAATATGGATCTCCATCCCTTTTCTTTTCTGTTTGTTCCCACAATCGGAAAACGTCAAAATCATTAACATCTTTCTTTACGCGTGCAATTTGTGTTCTTCTCCTTACTTACATCATGAATTTGGCTTCTTCCCAAGTAGTAAACAAAAAGAAGAAAATATTCAACTACCTTCAAAAGCTCTCTCTCATCATTATCTATATGATTTTCTCATAAATATGTTAAATTATAAATTTCGTCTTTACACTTTGTGAGTTTATGGTCTTTTAGAGGGTTAATAAGTACACTAACTTTCTTAAATTACTACCACTTCACTATTCATATTTATTAAGTTTTAAAATAATTATTTTTTAGTTCAACAATATGTAGGGTGAGAATTCAATTATCAAATCTTTTAGTCGAAGTTATAGTGTTTTAACCAGTTGAGATAGGTTAGAATCAGCTAGGTTTAGGCTGAGTTTAAAGTAATGGATAAAAAACACATTTAGTTTCTGTAATTTTGTTAAAGTAGCGATTTGGTCAATGAACTTTAATTTGTAATGATTTTGTTCCTGTATTTTTAAATTGGTAACAATCTAACCCCTGAACTTTAATATGTAACAATTTAGTGATATAGTTTAAAATTTGTAACAATTTAGTCTCTACTGTGATTTTTTTTATTAAAATTAAGTGTCGGTTTTTATCATATAACAATTTAGTCTTTGTAATTTATAAACATATTTCGTCCCTCATTGGTTTATTGATCTAAATGTATAAGAAATTAATAAAATGTTTCACCATATAAAGATTAGATCGTTACAAATTTTAAACTACAGTTTGTTTATGCAAGGATATGCACAACAGTGTATTTCAGATTGCAGCTCGAACTCGGCCTCCGGACCGATCTGAATACTTGGGCGGACCTGCAAAAAGGTGAGCACTCCGACGATCAAGTCAGTATAGGTCGGATTCCCAGTTTAGTTCGAGGTCAGAAATCATCGTACCTGATCGTGGAGTGAAGTCCTCTACTTATGGGTGGTAGTCCCGCTAATCTCGCGACGGTTACACCCGGTAATCTCGGGACCGACGGTTACACCCGATAATCACGCCGCTGACAGTAGCTCACATCGGCCCCCACCGAGCTTCCCAGTAGGTCGGACCTCGGCCAGGTTCACCTCGGCCCTCATACTTAGTATCTGTCAACGCTAATGGTGGTGATCTCGGCGGTCCGAGCTGGGGCATGACTCATGGTCACCTTGGGGCACCAATGGCTGTCCTCCACGTGTCCAGGGTATTCTTTCCCCCAAACATTGGCCCCCTCTCTGTCTGGTCCGATCTCGACCTGGCAGAGAAGTTCATTTGATTTGCTTCAGACACTTGGCGACTCCCTATTCGTGGGAAAACATAACCGTTGCGGTGGATTTATCATCGGAATATTCAAATATTCCGACGCTTCGGATCTCCGGGAGGATCCTAGCCGCTCGTTGATTACACATGTACGGTGGGGAAATTTTCCGACGAGCTATAAATACCCCCAACCCTTCAGGTCATACCTTACGTTTCCTGAATTCTTGGAGTTCGATCTGAAGGCAGCTCGAACCCTTGGTAGGTCGGTCTCTTCCCTCACTTTCTCTTTTGAACGTAGTTGCCATGTCGTCCTCTTTTAACAGCAACTTAGGATCCGATGAGGATTTAGCTCGTAGGTTAGAGTCCGAGCTCGAGGAGATAGAAAACTTTAGGTTCTCCGATGACGGGGAGGATAGTGATGCCTCCACCTCGGGTCAGGGTTTGGAATACCCTTCTAGGATACCTGAGCACTACCTCGGATCCCTTCGTAGGGGGTTCGCTATCCCTGAGAACATCCTCCTTAGGATTCCGGAGGAGGGGGAGAGAGCCGACAATCCTCTAGAGGGATGGGTCACTCTCTACTTCAAAATGTTTGAGTACGGCCTCCGGCTTCCCCTTCACCCTTTTGTCCAAGAATTTCTCTTCCGGACTGGGTTGGCTCCGGCTCAAGTGGCCCCCAATGGGTGGGGTGTCATTTTCACTTTGGCCATCCTTTTTTGGCTACGAGCTCGGGATAGTGAAGAGGCCGAGCTGTTGGACGTAGACCAGCTCCTCGCATGCTTCGAAGCGAAAAGGATAGCTAAGAAGCCTGGTCAGTTCTATATGTGCGCAAGGAAAGGCGCATGCGGTATAGTTAAGGGGCCGACCTCCATCAAGGGATGGGTGAGGAAGTGGTTCTACGCTTCTGGGGAATGGCTTGCAAAGGACGAGTCAGGTCGTTCCTTCTTTGACGTTCCCACTAGGTTTGGGAACCTAGGTACGGAGTAGTTCTTACTTTTTGTGATCTTCTTTCCTGTCATTCAGGTCTAACTCGGATTTTGTCTTCGCGCAGTTTCAATCCGACCAGTCCCCGAGCTTACGTAAGCCTCCTTCGACACGTTGAAATATTACAAGGAGCATTTTCCGAGGGGTAGGAAGGTCGGAACCTTGGTGACCGACAAGCTGCTGCTTGAGTCCGGGCTGCTAGATTACAACCCTGCAGTTCGTCCCATTGAATCCTCAAGGCCGAACTCCGAATTAGGTATGCCGAGCTTACTACCCCCTCCATTTCCTCTAACTTTGTGCTGATTTTTTTTTTTTGCAGCCATGGTTTGTGGGTTCGCGAGTAACGTGAAACACAAGTCCAAGGGCCGAGCCCATGCTCTTGAGGCCGCCCAGAGTTCGAAACCTGCCACCCCTGCTGTGGTAGGGCCAGTCTCGGAAGATCCAGCCCCAGTGATCGAGCTGGAGTCTTCTAGGGGTCCTTCGAGGGAGAAACGACCCAGGGATCAGACCGAGGCGGTGGACGTCTCGCCCTTGGGCGAGGAGGTGAGGGAGAAAGTCCCTCTGAAGCGAAGGAGGAAGAAAAAGAAGACCACCTCCCCCTTGGAGGTCAGAGCTCGTGGGGTCCTGCCTGCGAGCTTCGCAGATCGGGTGGACGATCCTGAAGCCAGGATGGGCAGGACGTCCGACGTGACGGCACGGTTCAGAGTTGAGCCGTCAAGTTCTGAGGTGAGGGACCAGGTGTCCCGCATCTCGGCTGCAAGTTTGGACCGCTGCCTAAGGAGGGCGTCCAAATTTGTAAGTGACCCAGGGTCCGTTCTGCAGAGGACCATCGACTACGCCGCTGAGGTAAGACTGGTGTTTCCATTTTTGCTCAATTTACCTAACAGGTAGCTCGGTCTAATTTTCTTCTTGGTGTTTTTCCTCAGACGTTTGTTGCTTCCATTCAATCGGCTCTGGCTGTAAAGGCCGAGCTGGATGGGAGGGAAGTTCTGGCAGCGAGGGAGAAATAGGAGTTCTCTGCTGCCTTGGAGGCTGCTTCCTCCACCATGAAGGATGAGCTGTTGAAGGCTCACTCTGAGGTGGAAATTTTGAAGGCCGAGGTGGAGACCAAGGTCGAGCTGCTGAAGAAGGAAGAGGACATACGCAAGGCCCAGCTCCGAGCTGCCCATGCTATCACCAGGGGCTTGGAGAAGGATAAGTTCCAACTCCTGAAGGAGAAAGACGACATGCTCCAGGCGCTTGAAGCGAAGGATGAGGAGCTGAAGCATGCGACTGCCGAGCTGGAGACGGCGAAGGAGCGTCTCAGCAATGGAGTCCTATTGGAGGAATCGTTTAGGCAACATCCTGACTTCGATGGATTTGCCAAAGACTTCTCTGACGCGGGCTTCAAGTTCCTCATGAAGGGCATTGCTTCCGACATGCCTGACCTTCAGATCGATCTCAGTGGTCTGAAAAAGAGGTATGCCGAGCAGTGAGCGTCTGGGCCTGGCGGCACCCCTGGCCCCCAAGCGTTGGTGGATAAGTATGTCAGAGATCTGGACTCTGACTACTCCGATCTCGAAGAGGACCAGGTCGGCACCACTCAGGAGAGCGCTCCTCAGGCAGGCTCTTAGGCGATCATCCTTCATGAGGCCTTTCGCTGTCTTTCTTCTCTTCTCCTTTGTTTGTAAGTGTCAGGGCAGAGCTGCAAGGTCTATAAGCCTTGGCTCTGCTCTCCATTTAATAAAGAAGCTCCCATTTGTTTTTACTTTGTTGCCTTCCTTTCTTTGCTTTTTCTTTAAGCTAAAGCCAATGTCACCTCGCACCTCGTACTTTTGAGGTCGCGCCTTCAAAAATACTTGAAGTTTTGAATTCGAATCTCTGTCTAGCATTCAATGCATTGCACCAACTCTGGATTTTTTAACATCGCACCCTTAACTTAAAAACGTTAAAAGGCTAAAATCCTAAGTCCGTAGCTGTTCTTCATATCATACATCGTACCCTCAGGTTCAAAGGCTTGATCATTTTGAACTTTTCACATCGTCCCTTTACCTTGAAGGTTTGAATTTTAAGTTCACCAGTGGTTTTGGCACCGCACCTCGTACCCTTAGGTTTTGAGGATTGAATTTTAACCGACTGCTGGAATGTGATCGTGCGGGAGTCCGTGGCCCCCATTTAATTTCTGGTCGAACTCGGAATCATGAAATTAAATCATCACATTTATTCCGATCATAATTCTTTTGAAACAGTTTTTACAGATCCATTGAAAACCCTTTTGGTATTTCAAGGATAATAACGCTTCAGGTGCTCCGCGTTCCACGGGTGCGCGAGGACGTCTCCTTTCAGATCGGCCAATATGTACGTCCTAGGTCGGACTATGCCCTTGACCTCAAACGGCCCCTCCCAAGTCGAGTCAAGGACACCCACATGGGTTTGGACCCTCCTTAAGACCAGATGTTTGACCTGGAAAGTCCGAGGTCGAACGCGAACGTTGTAATGTCAGGCCATTCTACCCTGATATTCCGCCAGGCGTAGCTGGGCCATTGCTCTTCTTTCTTCCAACAAGTCGAGGTTGAGGAGCAGCTCTTCCTCAATTGTTGTAGGCTCGTAATGCTCTACTCTGTCAGATGGCATGCCGATCTCAACCGGGACTACAGCTTCGTAGCCGAAGGTCAGGGAGAACGGGGTCTCACCCGTCGATTCTCTTTGGGTGGTCCGGTACGACCATAGAACCTCTGGTAGCTCCTCGGCCCACCTGCCTTTCTTGGAGTCCAGTCTAAGTTTGATGCCTCGCTTGATGATCTTGTTCACTGCCTCTACCTGCCCATTTGCTTGCGGATGTGCGGGGGACGAGTTAAGGTGACTTATGCCAAGCTTGCTGCAAAAGTCTTTGAACTTGGCGTTGTCAAACTGCTTCCCATTGTCTGTCACAATGGCCTGCGGTATACCAAAGCGACATATGATATTTGTCCATACGAAGGACGTGACTCTGGATTCCGTTATGTGGGAGAGCGCCTCGGCCTCGGCCCACTTTGTGAAGTAATCCACAGCAACCACAACGAACTTGGTCTGGCTTTTGCCCAAAGGGAAAGGACCAATGATATCTACCCCCCACTGCGCGAATGGCCACGGCGTCGAGATGGGGGTGAGGAGCTCGGGAGGTTGGTGGATTATGGTTCCGTAGCGTTGGCAATTGTCGCAAGTTCTAACGAACTTCTTGGCGTCCTGGCTGAGGGTCGGCCAATAGTATCCTTGTCGGATCACTTTGGCTGACAGCGACCGGGTGCCTGAGTGATTGCCGCACACTCCTTCGTGGATTTCTCTGAGGACGTACAGGCCCTCTTCAGGGGTTAGGCATCTCAATAGAGGCAGGGAAAAGCCGCGTCGGTACAATGCTCCACCTCGGACCACGAACCGAGCTGCTCGCCTTGCCAACTTTCTGCGCTCCTTGGGGTCTTGTGGTGAATTGCCCCTAATGAAGTCCGCAATCGGGTCCATCCATGAGGACTCTGGAGCGCCAATCTCCATAAGATCTGGCTCTGAGATCAAGGGATTATCTAAGATCTCGACGGGGACCGACCTGGCCAGGTCGGTCTCGTACGCCGATGCTAACTTGGCCAAGGCGTCAGCATTAGAATTTTCTGCTCGGGGAACCCGGCTTACTTCGTAAGTTCAAAACTGAACGAGGTACGATCTGACCTTGCCCAAATACTTCTCCATTCGGGAGTCTTTGGCTTGGTACTCTTCCTTGATCTGGCTCACAACCAGCTGGGAATCGCTGAAGACCTTAACACAAGAGGCCCCCAATGCTCTAGCGATTCGCAGACCGGCAATAAATGCTTCATACTCAGCCTCGTTGTTAGAAGTCCGGAAGCCGAACCGCAAGGCATACTCAAATCGCTCGCGTCCTGGTCCGAGAAAGAGGACCCCGGCCCCGCACCCCTTCTCATTGGAGGATCCGTCGACATAGATTGTCCACGGTAGGTCGGACTCGCTCAGCTCGGAAGGTGGTGTGAGCTCGGCTATGAAATCTGTCGCTGCTTGTCCTTTCAACGCAGTTCTGGGTTCGAACTGGATGTCGTACTCACTTAGCTCCATTGCCCACTTCATCAGGCGTCTGGAAGCTTCTGGCTTATGGAAGATGTTTTTTAGGGGTAAGTTAGTGAGCACCACCACAGTATGGGCTTGAAAGTATGGTCTAAGCCGTCGGGCCAAGGTGACTAAAGCGAGAGCCAACTTTTCCATCTGAGGGTATCTCGTCTCGGCTTCGGTCATAGCCTTGCTTGTGTAGTAGACCGGGTTTTACCGCGCTTCCTCTTGCCTGATTAGGGCCGAGCTGACGGCACTGTCAGACACTGCTAAGTACAACTGGAGCTTGTCCCCTGGCAGGGGTTTGGCGAGCAAAGGTGCCGAGCAGAGGTAACTTTTCAACTGCTGAAATGCTTGCTCGCACTCCACTGTCCATTCAAACGGCTCTTTCTTTCGTAGGACTTTGAAGAAAGGAAGGCACTTATCTGTCGATCTTGAAACAAACCGGTTCAGGGCCGCAATCCTGCCATTGAGGCACTGAAGCTGCTTCAGCGTCTTAGGTGCCTCCATCTCCAGCACGGCTTTAATCTTTTCGGGGTTGGCCTCGATTCCCCGGTTGTTCACCATGAAGCCAAGGAATTTTCCCGAAGAGACTCCAAAGGCACATTTAACTGGGTTGAGCTTCATTTGATATGTCCTCAGAACCTCGAAGGCTTCGGTCAGATGAGAGAGATGCGACTTAGACTGCTTGCTCTTGACAAGCATGTCGTCCACATACAGTTCCATATTCCGGCCGATCTGCTTGGCGAACATTTTGTTCACCATTCTCTGGTAGGTCGCTCCTGCGTTCTTTAAACCGAAGGGCATGACCTTGTAACAGTACAGACCTTGGTCTGTTATGAATGCGATATGATCTTTATCTGGGACATGCATCTTGATTTGGTTGTACCCAGAGTAGGCATCCATGAAGGTGAGCAGTTCGTGCCCGGCTGTGGCGTCCACGAGCTGATCAATCCTCGGCAGTGGGAAGCAATCTTTCGGGCATGCCTTATTTAAGTTCGTAAAATCTACGCACATTCTCCACTTTTCGTTAGATTTTTTAACTAATACAACATTGGAGAGCCACTCGGGATACGAAATTTCTCTTATGTATTCAGCTTTCAAAAGTTTGCTAACTTCCTCAACAATTACATCACTCCGCTCCTTGTTTATAGGTCTTCTTTTTTTGCTTTACAGGTCGGAATGACGGACCTATGCTGAGGCGATGCGTCATAATTTTCGGGTCAATGCCAGGCATGTCCTCATGGGACCACGCAAAGACATCCAAATTGGATCTGAGGAAGTGGATTAGCTCCTCTCTGTCGGTGGCCCCCAGCTTGGTTCCTATGCTTACTTGCTTCTCGAGACTAAGCAGAGGAACAAGCTCGAGCTCCTCAGTGGGTGCGGCAAACTCCCTCCTCGGCAGGTCGGCCTCGAACTCGAGCGTCCCATCCCTACCGGCGAGAGTTTCGAGGGCGCAGACCGATGAACCTTTGAGTGCGGAGGCATAACACTCCCTCGAAGCGGTCTGTTCTCCTCGGACCGTGCCCACGCCATTGGGGGTGGAATACTTCAAAACTTGATGAAGTGTCGAGGGAATGGCCCGAAATGAGTGGATGATGGGTCTCCCAAAGATGGAGTTATAGGCCGATCTACCGTCAATTACCACGAACTCGGCCATTTGGGTGACCTGAGTTTGGTCCTGCCCAAGTGTGACCGGCAAGTCGATGCAACCCTCTGGGATGACCGATTCTCCAGAGAACCCAACCAGCGGTGTCGGGCTTTTCGCCAATTGCGACCTCATCCATCCCAGAGCGAGGTAGGTCGGTAAGGACATGATGTTAGCAGATGCGCCTCCGTCTACCAGCACCCTCCTGACCACCACATGATCAATCAAGGGAGCGATCACAAGTGCATCATTGTGGGGCAGGTGGACCTCCTCTAAGTCTGTACTGTCGAAGGTGATTGGGCAGGTCGGCCTCTGCTCCCTGATGATGCACACCTCGCGCCTGACTGCACGAGCTAACTCCTTTCTTTTATGTCCGGACTGACCCCCGCTTGGCCCTCCGAAAATGGTATTGATGACCGCAGGTCGGTCAGTGCGCCGATGCGGTGTCCTTGAACGCTTCCGCTCTTCCTTTTTCTCTGCCGAGCTGGTCCTGGGCTTTCCCACAAATTTCTTGAAGTAGCCATCTTGAATTAGATCCTCAATTTGGTGCTTCAACTCCCAGCAGTCCGACGTGTTGTGGCCGTGCTCCCGATGGAAGCGACAATACTTGTCCTTGCTGCGCCTCTCCGGGGCTCCCCGAAGCTTCTCAGGACGCTTGAGTAGTTTTTCCATTCCAGATTCCTCGATGTTCGTTAGGATCTCGGATATTGGAATCGTGGTCGGGGTGAAGCGTTCGTAAGGTCGGCTCCTAGTAGGTCCGTTCTCCGCCCTTCGATACTCAGCTCGGCCGCTGGAAAAGGATCCCTTGTCCTTGGACTTGGGATTTGCCTTTTCTATATCTTTTCCACCTCTGCCCCGGCCGATCTTTCGTTCTGGTCGGCCGGTTTTGGTTCGGAGGAGCTCCTGTCCATCGATGACTTTCTTCGCCTTCTAAAGCACCTCGACGAAGGTGGTCGGGGCCTCCTCTCCAAGTTTCACCGTGAGGGCTTCGTCGGCTAGACCGGTGAGAAAATAGCACATGGCCGAGTCATCGGAGCAGTGTGCGACCTTCAATTGCTCCTCCTGGAATCTGGTGACATATTCTCGCAGCGTCTCACCCTCCTTCTGTCTGATGGTGGCGAGATGGGTCGCTGTCTTTTTGTCATAATGCCGAGAAGAGAACTGGGCGAGGAACTCCCTTCTCAGCTGAGAGTAGGTCGAGATCGACCTGGCTGGCAGTCTCCGATACCACAATCGCGCGCTGCCAGTAAGCGCGATCTGAAAGGCGCGGCATTTGATTTCGTCTGATGCCGCTTGGAAATCCATGAGGCCTTCAAAGACCTCAACATAATCCTTGGGGTCCTTCGACCCATCATAAGGTTTCACGGTAGGAGCTTTGAACTTCGGAGGGATCGGTGCTTCCAAAACGTCCGAGGTGAAGGGCGATTCTCCCAAGTCGCCATCGTTCAGTGGACCTTCTTTCTGCTCACATTTGGCCTTTAAGGCCTCCACCTGAGCGTCGAGCTTGCCCCTCAGCTGGTCGAACTCCGCCCTTGTGATCACCCCTGCGGGAGTTGCTGGGTTGTGAGAGGATTCAGCCTGCTGGTTGGAGCTCCGGTGTGAGTGGGATGGTGACTGTCTTTTTCGGAGAGATGAGCCTCTCTTTCTGTTGAGATGCTCACGGAGGTCTCCCCTCCGGCGAGTGTGTCCCTCGCTCTCGTTGTCTTCGGGATGTTCCTCCTCGACTGGGCCGAGGTGGGAACCCCTTTGCTCACGTATGTCAATGCGCGTCATTCGATTTTCAGATCGGGATCCTGTGCCTGCAGCTAGTATCATCTCGTTATAAATTTCCTCCATGGACCGCATATGTGTGCGCATTGCCTCCATTTCTCTCTGGAATGCGTCAAAGTTCTCACTTGTTGGAGCCGGGGCTGGACCCCGGGCGCCCTTCTTAGAGGTCCCACCTCGGCCACGGGTGGCCTTGGATGTCCTTGGGTGCGTAGGTGGTAGGACAGGCGCGGTGATTCGTGCCGACCTGCGGAGGGGTTCTGTTGCTAGGCCGTCGTGACCTTGCCCCTCTACCACTGCTGCTCCGACCTCCCTCTGGTGGGCATCGCTGGCAGCTAGAGTCCTTCGATCTGCCGTATTGGTCGAGTTTGCTGGTTGAACCATTTTCGCTCGCGTGTTGATTTAAAAGAATTGGGATGACTTAGATTGTCTTCCCCACAGACGGCGCCAAATGTTTATGCAAGGATATGCACAACAGTGTATTTCAGATTGCAGCTCGAACTCGGCCTCCGGACCGATCTGAATACTTGGGCGGACCTGCACAAAAAGGTGAGCACTCCGACGATCAAGTCAGTATAGGTCGGATTCCCAGTTTAGTTCGAGGTCAGAAATCATCGTACCTGATCGTGGAGTGAAGTCCTCTACTTATGGGTGGTAGTCCCGCTAATCTCGCGACGGTTACACCCGGTAATCTCGGGACCGTCGGTTACACCTGGTAATCTCGGGACCGACGGTTACACCAGGTTCACCTCGGCCCTCATACTTAGTATCTGTCAACGTTAGTGGTGGTGATCTCGGCGGTCCGAGCTGGGGCATGACTCATGGTCACCTTGGAGCACCAATGGCTGTCCTCCACGTGTCCAGGGTATTCTTTCCCCCAAACACAGTTCAAGGACTAAATCGTTTCTTGATTGAGAGTAGAGGGACCAAATTTTCGTATGATTAGAGTTTGACTTTCTAAGAAATCATAATTATCATCTTTACCTGAATTTTAAATCGTGTTTTTACCCCATTCTTTAATTTTCAGAACCAATGATAGGTTTCGTCCTCCAACAAGGAGAATTCTCCAATATATTTTTTGAGAAACTTTAAATTATTTTATAAACAAAGACAAACAACTAATTTAATAATATATAAAGATTATTTTATAAAACATTGAGTAATTTTTATTAGTAACATATAAATAAAAGAGTTAACAGGCATATTAATATTAATTAAAAACTTCACAATCAAAGTGGGGAGAGAGTCAATGTTATAGTGAGAAACCATTGCCTATCTCCATCCAAAAATTGAACTTAGAGGAACAACTTTCTATTCCTACTCTATTCTTAGTCAAACTAAGACTCAGCCTTCTCCAATCAAACCCACCTACAATGAAAGATTGTGATTCTCATATTAGGTTCACATCATATAACTATTAAAAACAGAAATAAGTCTCGGAGTTTAACTACTTTGAAGCGACTTAAAATATGTTATTATCTCATTAAATTCAACCAAGTATTCACCTACTAAATAATTAAATCACTAATAATATCTCATGAGTTAATTCGAACATAGTATACTAGATAAAATGTCTCTTGAGGTCGAATATTCAATTTCTCACTCTATACATTAGTTGAATTAAAAAAAAAGTATTTTGTGATTGTGCGATGAAGCGGAGCTTACTTCATCCCTATTTTTAGTTGAGTCCAAACCTATCCCATAATTAAAAAAGATAATTTCCATATTAGATTCATAGCAAGTGATTAAAAAATTTGAGTCGAACCTAAAATATCCACTAATACTATAAAATCCAACCAGTGTAATATTATCTATAAAAGAAAATACCCACAGTTTATTGTTGTTAGGAAATGATTAAATTAATTATAAAATAAACCCAACGGTAATTAAAACAAAAATGGAAAATGGAAAGGAAAGTGTGTCTCCGTAATTTCATTCTCGCCTTCTGTTTCAGAAATAAAAAACCGTACGGTTTCTTCGGCAGGCAAGTTTTGAGAATTATATATTTTAGTGGATAAAATAAAAATTTGGTTGACGCTAATAAATAAATAAATAAATAAATATTTGGAAGTTTCACTAAGTAAATAAATAAATGCCCTTTGTATTATAATAATAATAAACGCCCCCTAATTAATCCTTTCCCATATCAAAAGATGAGTGAATTGGAAACGACAACTTGGAATTTGAATACACCAATTTTCTTAAACGCAAATTTAAAATTCCAAATAAAAATTTCCAGAATCGCTGGTTTGGCGTCCGCGTTCACATTCAATTTCAAATCAACGCATTCCTGGCGATCGTTTTCGTCACAAAAATTGGTCGTCGCTCTCTGATTCACAAATCACTTCCCATTTTTCCACTCCCACTACAGGCTGTCAAATTACCAAAAATCAAGGAAATGGCGGCAGAATCTTCATAAATACCTACAGCCACAGCCAGTGCGAGATCCGCGTTCTTCTCTTACATTCTCAGATGGATCGGACCGGAAGGGAAGGCGATATGGATGAGAAGCTGAGCGAGATGGATCCGAATCAGAAGAGTAAGAGATCAGTTAGAGGAGAGGGATTAATGGCCGAAGAATCGATGTCTGTGGAGAGGAATTTCGAAGCGCAAGAGGTGCCGTCGTGGCCGAACCAGCTGACGGCGAGAGCGTTTCTAGTGAGCTTTGGGCTGAGCGTGATGTTCAGTTTCATCGTGATGAAGCTCAACTTGACCACCGGTGTTATTCCTTCGCTCAATGTCTCCGCCGGACTTCTTGGCTTCTTCTTCGTCAAGACCTGGACCAAATTTCTCGAGAAATCTGGATTTCTTAAGCAGCCCTTCACCCGCCAGGAGAACACCGTGATTCAGACTTGTGTTGTCGCTTCCTCCGGCCTCGCCTTCAGCGGTAAGCGCCTTGATTTTACCTCAACTTTCCTTTTTATAATTACTTGTTAGGGTTTCGATTTCGGAAAACTTCAACGAAGATCGCTTTGCAACTACGAATTTTCATCGCTGAAAACCTCAACATGTAAGATCGTTTGATAATCATTTTCCTAATTTTTAAATAAATTTCAGGAAAGTTTTTTTTAGTGATTTTAATTTCATCTTATTAAATCATTACCATACTAATCGATTAGATATATTTTTTTTAAATGTTGAAGATTTGCATCAGGAAAAAGGGAAAGAAAAAAAAAAACATCAAAAGCCTATTTTATGACCATTATCATGATCATGTTGATACCTTTTATTTGGATTTTTCTACCGATTTTGTTGTTAGATTAGGATAATTCTTATACTTCGTTTTGTTTATTTTTTTATTTTTGTAATTTAGCCTTTTGGGACGGTTTGATGTCCATTTTCCTTTTAGTTTTTTATTTTTGTTGAAATTTTCATGTTTCTGGAAAATATATTTAAATTTTTAATCAATTTCAAAAATAAAAATAAAAATTAAAAAATTATTTTTGTTTGACTTTTAAAATTTAACTTAGATTTTGAAAATGTTTAGATGCCTATATAACGACGATGGGTGTATTTTTTCTAAACTTAACTTTTAAAAATAGATAACCAAACGGGATCTTAATTCATTTGAGAATATTTTAGATTAAAATAATAATATTTTTTAATAGAAGCAAACGTTAACACAATAATTTTAGGATATTGGAAAAAATCTGATTCTCTTTCAAAATTTTATAATGAGTGTGGATGGGCCATTGAACAAAAAAGTAGTCATTTTGACTTTGACTGGACAAAAAAAATTCATAATACTATTAAAAAATGCCGAGACCAGTAATAATAAATCCTATTTTTAAAACATAATGGAGTGGAAATTGAAATATTGATACGATATTGACCACAATTTTAACAATATTCTCTCCAATAACTTTAATTAAAAGGATTAACTTGAAACTTTAAATATTAAATCGAAAGAAAGTGAGATAATCTTGTTTATTGACATAACTTTTATGTCAAAAAAATAGAAAACAAAAACAGTATTTTTCTTGTTTATGTCAATGTTTTAGACATTACTTGATTTAATGTGTTGCATATTAATTATATAGAAGAATAAATAAAAAATATGAATTTTAAAAATTAAAAATAAAAGAGAATAACATAAAAAGAGTTTGAAAGAAAATTGGTAGAAAATATATCTAAACAGCCCTCAAGTGGATGGGGCAGAAACCATTAAAAAAACAAATTTAGTGTTTTGTTCTATTCTATATAAATGGAATGATAAGGATAGACTTGAAACCATATAAAATAATATATAATTTGCTTGCGTGAGCGTGACAGAAGATTCTCTGGATTTTTTTCTCTCAAGAATCTTCAAGTTGGCCATGATGAGTAAAGTATTGAATATCCAGCCGCAAAATGAGGCTTTTAGAAAAATAAGGTTCTGTTTCTCTTTTTTATTCTTCTAAAAGGAAAATAGTCAACATACCAAACAGATCACATTGCAAATGTTTTGACTGTTTATCGAACATAGAATCTTGAAAAGAGTATGAAAAATACTTGCTTTGACACACTGGGGAGTAGTACTAGTCTATTCTATTGTATTTAATACTATGAATTCTGTTAAATCTTTTTAGTTCAGAAAGTCAGTAGAAATTCTTACTAGTGTATAATAAAATATTATTCTTTAAAGGAAATGGATAAAAATGGTTATTTTGTATTTGATGTTATAAAGAATGTTGATATATATGTATTTGATGCAACAGGAGGTTTTGGGAGCTATCTATTTGGACTGAGTGAGCGCATTAGCAAGCAATCGGCCGGAGATGTGAATGACTTCAAGAACCCTTCATTAGGATGGATTATTGGTTTTCTTTTCATCGTCAGCTTTCTCGGCCTCTTCTCGGTCGTGCCTCTACGGAAGGTAATATTCATCAAGTTTTTAAAGAGACTTTACATTATTAAGGCACGAACGACGTGTCGTGCTCTGATTTTTCAACTTTCTTAATTCTTGTGGTTGGTTTTCTCAGATAATGATCATAGATTTCAAATTGACCTACCCAAGTGGTACTGCCACAGCACATCTTATCAACAGTTTCCACACTCCTCGAGGAGCCAAACTAGCCACGTTAGACTCTCTACACTAAAAATTTTGTATTCTTCAGCATATTCCATGGTTTAAATACATAAAAAGTTGAATCTTACTAATATGTTCAAGCCATTAAAAATTTATTTAACACATCATAAGCGAGAACTCTCGGTCATTGAAAAATTTTCAATACTATGGTAGTATGAATATTTCTTCCATTTATTTTTCACCACACTAACATTATTTAAGAATGATGTTAGGCCAAGAAGGAGAAACACTTTAGTTTGGGTAATGTGTTCGTATCGGACAATTGTTAGAGACTCCGACACTTATTAGCTTAATAGTTATATGTCACACGGTACAAAGTGAATATGGATTCAACACTTGTTAAGAATAAGAAATAGACATAAATAGTAAAATATGATAAAGTAATAAATTTTTTAGAGTAAAATATATCAAACTCATTTTCTAAGCATAAAAATGCATAAGATTATTAGCTTTGAGTTTTTTTCCTGGTATAAAAATGATATATAATTAAAATAAAGTGATATATTTTAATAAACGTGTTCTTGTCGTGTTGTATCTATGCTTCTGAGATGTCACGTCTTGAAAGTATTAAGAAATTATTTAGAAATGAAAAAAATTTCCCTTACTAATAGGTGTGGAGGCAAGTCTTTTTTTTTTTCAATCAAATATATTGTATTGTTTGTAATTTTGATGCATTCTGTATCATAGGAAGCAAGTGAGAACGCTTGGGAAGTTCTTCTCTTTCAGCTTCTTGTGGGGCTTCTTCCAATGGTTCTTCACTGCCGGAGATGATTGTGGATTTGTCAATTTCCCTACATTTGGCCTCAAAGCTTACGAATACAAGTACTTCTTATATCCCTTGCTATCAGTTATCCAGTGTTTCCTCAGCTTTAATTTAAAAAAACCCACATTTCTTGCTGCAGATTTTTCTTCGATTTCTCTGCAACATATGTTGGGGCAGGAATGATTTGTCCGTACATCGTTAACATATCTATATTGCTTGGAGGAATTCTTTCGTGGGGTATAATGTGGCCTCTCATCGAGACTAGAAAAGGAGATTGGTTCAGTGCTGATCTGAAGCCTTCCAGCTTTCATGGCCTTCAAGGCTACAAGGTCAAAAAAAATCCCTTCAGCTCCCTTGAATTTCATTCTGAAAGCTCTTACGATTCCAATATTTATTCTCTCCATGTAATTCTCTTTGTGGGTTCAGGTGTTTATCGCCATTGCCTTGATTCTGGGTGATGGGATTTACAACTTTGTTAAGGTGGTGGCAAAAACTCTATCAGGTTTGTACCATCAGCTGAGGAAGAAAGATGTGATCCCGGTCTCTGATGCTTCCCCTTCTTCGGCCTCCGACATATCATTTGATGACAAACGAAGGACTCAAATCTTCCTCAAAGATCAGATTCCCTCGTGGTTTGCCATCGGAGGCTATGTTGCGATTGCAGCCATAGCGATAGCCACTTTGCCGCACATGTTTCCACAGCTGAAATGGTATTACATATTGGTCATCTATGTGATTGCACCGGCACTAGCTTTCTGCAACGCTTATGGCTGTGGGCTGAGTGATTGGTCCCTTGCGTCTACCTATGGAAAGTTTGCCATCTTCACGATTGGGGCGTGGGCTGGCAGTACACATGGAGGAGTCGTGGCAGGCTTAGTAGCTTGCGGAGTGATGATGAACATCGTCTCGACGGCATCGGATTTGATGCAGGATTTCAAGACCGGATACATGACACTAGCTTCACCACGTTCCATGTTTGTGAGCCAAGTGATAGGCACTGCAATGGGATGTGTCATATCTCCCTGTGTGTTTTGGCTATTCTACAAGGCATTTGATGACCTTGGCCAGCCTGGGAGTGAATATCCAGCGCCTTATGCAGCTGTATACCGAAACATGGCTCTTCTCGGGGTCGAGGGCTTCTCTAGTCTCCCAAAGAACTGCCTCACCTTATGCTATGTGTTCTTTGCAGCAGCCATTGTTATCAATGTGATAAGAGACTTATCAGGGAAGAAGGTCAGTCGGTACATTCCAATACCAATGGCAATGGCGATTCCGTTCTACATAGGCTCGTATTTCGCCATCGACATGTGCCTCGGAAGCCTGATATTGTTTGTGTGGGAGAAGATAAACAAGGCCAAGGCTGAAGCTTTCGGACCTGCGGTGGCGTCGGGTCTGATATGTGGCGATGGAATATGGACATTGCCCAGCTCCATCCTGGCTCTGGCTGGAGTTAAGCCTCCTATTTGCATGAAGTTTCTATCGAGGGCCACAAACATTAAGGTTGATAATTTCTTAGCATCATGATTCATGAAGCTTTTGTTCGCAGCCACAACAGAAGGTAATATTCTAAATATATTTAGTGTGTTTATATTATAAGCTTCACAGTACACAAGGGACTCAACCAGCTCCTTTTGATGTCTAGTTTTTTTTTTTTTTTTTTTGAGATAAAATCTCCTTGATGTCTAGTTAGTTGTGATTCAACTGTCACTGTCGTATATTATGCATGAACTCTTACGCATGTTGTCAAAATATTTATAAATAGTTGTTTTCTGGTCAAATCAATGCGTCTGCTCTGCTCAAAATTCATAGATAAAAGATAAAATATATGTTTTTAGTATTTAATAGGGAAGAAAATATACTCAACATTTCGTCAGTAAAGATAAATTTATATTTACTAGTTATATATACAATTGAAAGCAACGAATAAAGTGATTATTTTCTTAAAAAGAAAAAAAAAGTCTCCAAGGACTATTATAATGAAACTTTTTCAATTATAAAATCTAAATTAAAATTAAGGTCAAATCATAGGAACTATAATGATAATATATCAAAAAATGTCTAAATTTGCACAACAGATGCATGCAGTAATTAAAATTTTGAATATATATATCTCAAATGGAATAAAGAATATGATAGTTCAATTTTGTACAGAAAATATGTAAAAATCAAGGCCGGAAGTCAGCATGGTTAGAACAAAAGGGCCTTCTCCAAAGTACGCAAAAGGGAGAAGTGTAAATTCTTGCTCATACGCCAAGCCAGCCAATAAGAACGCGTGAGCAATCTAAATTTTCAACCACGAATCAATACACATTTTGAACCTGAAAATGCAATCGAAGCAGAGATTTAAATGGTCAATTTTCTTGTTTGAAATTTTGAAGTTCATTAACGCTAATTAAATAATGAGATATTAGCCTGAAAATAGCATTACCAGCCACAGTATCTTAACCTGATAATTTTGGTCCACATAATTACTCCTCCGATAACAACCAATAAGCTACAATTAACTGAATGATTTCTTATCTAAAATACCTAGTTTAAACTAGCATACTGAATTTTCATCCCTAATTGATATTTCCATTTGTTCGTGGTTCCGCATCTAACGTATAAAATTTTGGTTTTAACTAGGTATAACATTTCTTGGAACTGAGATATGAATATAAACAGTCATTGAATGTTAAAATCACAATCCAAGAGAGTCGAAATCAATAGGCTGATGAAGAAGTTGATGTACCTTAAGATAGGATGACGAGACCGAGATAGATAGATGCACATAAGAAGATAAATGATATCATTCCCCTGCAAAAAATGATCATTCAAGTTAGAAGATGGATGGATAGAGAATTGATATGCAACCATGAACATCATTACATTTCAGCCCTTCAGGATAATATTATCAAAAATAAAAACGTTTCAAAGATTGACATGTTACCAAATGACGCCCCATCCAATTCCATTACAAGGGCATGGACACAGTTCTGCGAACTTCTCAGCATCGCTCGAGTTGACTCTTCGTGAAATCAAGTCATCATATATATCTGCACGAGTTATAGGGTAAACCATATGATTCTTTTGCAATAACAATCTGGGTTTCTAGTAATGTTATCATATTTATAGAGAGATTATGATATACCGTAAACCGAGAACAAACTGTTCATCACACCTGCAAATCATAAAAATAGATGTGAGAAACCCTTCTTAATCTAGTGAGGAAAAAATACGTAGTTCGAAGAACAGCTATTACAGGAAAAATATATACCAATGAAAAGAATGACATAACGAAGTATGCGAACTGTAGTTGTTTCCTGCAGGACCCAAATAACCGCAAGGAAAATAATAAATCCTGAGATATACAGCAGGTGAATGTCAATATCAAGAGCAACTAAAGTGGTGCTGTATAAACTTTAATTCCTACGAAAATATCATGGGAACTTACCAACACAGAGTCCTCTAAGCGTCCACTGTAAAAAGGATGACATAGAAAATTAGAAATTGAAATTTAATAGAAATTGATAATGGTGAAACTGGACGGTAATATCAGAAGATGATGTAAAAGTATGTCTCGCTCATTCTTTTACTTACATTTTTTGCAATGAAGAGTACAATTAGAAGAGCCAAACCCAAACAGCCAGCTGCAATTCTTGCAGTGAGAAGATTAGTTGATGCGAGAATCATAGCCATTCCCCAAAATGATGATCCAAGATCTAGATTGAAGTGAAAGAATAAACAAAATGGGAAGCAGTTCCAAGAAAATAAATTTACAATGGAAGAAATAACACGAACTCAATTGGATAAATATATGATAACACTTTTCTATAGATACAATTATAATTGTGAAACATATTTTCAAGCGACCTAACCAAATAATCCACTCCACTAATTGAGACAAGTTAAGGAACTGAGTGTTCTGAGACTCCCAAACAACTCGACCAGAATGGGTCGTAGTTCAAGCTCAAAGGTAAGATATGGAGGAAGAGGTTGCATTTCTATATTTGAACCATACATGCTCCATAGCTGGGAGATGTTAAAAACTAAGTGAGTAATCTCGCCAGAAAACTAGTAATATAACTTAGTGGACTTTGACTCTCGATAGCTTTGACTTTCTACATCACAAAGACATGTTACAATTTACGGAGCATTTAAACCAGTACATTCAATTATTGATTTATTTATTTTCATATTACGATTGTACAGAAGTAGTTGTCAAAGAAAACAAAAATAATCTTATTTAAGTATGGACTTGAAACCCTCATTCATCAAGGATGGGAAGGTGGTAGGAGCAAATGGCATAGTGACTAACTTGTAGTGACTTTCGTGAGTTCTAAAAGCAATTTAGATTGTTAGCATATGTATGCCCATCTCTATACTGCAGAATGGATGAACATGCACACAGTTGAATTTTTCTATATATATATTAGACACTCGAGTTCTAAACATGATCCGCTGCTGATCTCATTGCTTATCAGGGAATAGAAGGAAGTGGAATAAGAGAATTACATCCTGCAGGCAAAATCAACCAATATGCACCACCACGTGTTTGAGTGACCCCTCCCTCATTTGCATGAACCTGGATTCCTTCCACCTGCATATAAACTGGTTACGTCAACTTCCTCTAGGAGCATTTATCCCAAACCATGGAAATCTCTAAAGAGATAGCATAATGACTTCAAAAATTGAACTTAAAACCAGATCACCATTTAATGGTTTCATGAACAACCAAGATATCCACACCTGGTTAATTAATGGAATGGATGATTATTCAGCTTTAGATGTATAGATAACTGTCTCATAGCAATGAAAATATTATACAATTCAGTAGCGAAGATGTCTTCTACAAGGTAAGAAGATGGCATGAATTAATTTTTAGTGGAAATTGCTAAACTGGGTCAAGATAACTAGTATAGGAGAAGATAGAGAGAATATCTAAAATAGGGATAATGTGAGACCACGCATCCTCAAAGAAGCCAAACAACTACAGACGCAAGTAAAGACAGAAAGAAGATAAAAGAAGATTGGAATGCACGGATATCTCAATGGTCCTGATAGCAGATTCATATCCTACATCTAGTGGCAGCAGAAGAATCTTATTGAGAAAGAACACCAGATACATATCTTTTCAATTGCCACAGCATATAGAAATGAAGAAAAAGCTTATACATCACCACAGGTAAGCTTGCAAGCTATTGCATGGCTTGCTTCGTGCAGGAAAACAGTAATGAGCTTGAAAGGAGTGATTATAAATGTCCTCCATAGCTGTCATAATCAGAGGGAAAAAATCAATATTCGTCAAGCAAATAAAAAGGGTGAGAATAAAGGTCGCCCAGCTCATACAAAATAAGGAGTCCACCTCAAGTAAACTCGAGAAAACATCTTCACTTTTTCTTATCAGAAACCATAAGGTACTGGTATTAACACACCAAGGAATTCCGACCAAGTTCCTAGGTTCTTTCACTAAGTCAGATGTCTAGTTTCATTAAAAAATAGGAAAAAAAAAAAAGAAAGTTGTTTGAGAAGTTAGAACTTGTCTAACAAAGACTACGAGAAAACGTGAATGAAACTGAGTTCTTCAGAAATTGAATATCTACACTCAGTTCAAGTCTATTGTTTGGATCCGTCGGCGGTTGGCTAAGAAGACTGTGGATACAGATAGAGATGTAATGTAGATTTAAGATCTCCCACTCTCTCCACCACCAATTTTAACTCTTCAAATAGTTAACTACCTATATATTCTACCATGGTGTTTAAGATGAAAATAAATAGCGTTCATGAAGATTTAAGGTCGGGGAGAAACATTAATCGTAATTTGCGAATAAACAAGGAAGAGCCATCATGGATCTCATAGATAACGAAAACCTAAGTCTGCTTAGACAGTTAACTTCTCAGAATCCAGCACGAACTTAAAAATCGTTCTAAATTTCATCCTGTTTCCTACTTCCGAGAAACATACAAATTTAAAGCCTAAAAGAAGCTCGAAACTGAGGAAACGCAGTAGAAACAGTCTAAAGAAGCTTACCGCGAGGATGACGACGGTGAACACCCCAATCATAACTAAGAACGCAACCTGATCACGTTGACAGCAGTTCCTCAACTCCCAATTCGGCATTCTCTTCCAATCTCTTTGCCTTCTGCTCGATTAAACAGAAACTCTCAGGTTCCACAAGACAAATGCTCGATCTCCTCTGGCAAAGAGACGATTCAAAACTGCAGAGGGAGAAAGAGAAATGTTGGGCTCCACTTTCTACTGGAACATCGTTGAAATGTCATGGGCCAATCGCGTGAGAACCAGAAAGAAATTTCTAACAAATGGACAAAGATTTATTTTGGAAATTCGAAGTTGCCTGGCGGAAGACTCGGTGATTGGTCAATCCGAACTTTGCAGAATTTTTGTCTTTTTCTACTCTACAGATCAAAAGTGGTTTAACCACCAAGACGCAGCCAATTCTAGAACGAATCATTCTCTTCATTTTGAAATGATCGGTTCTTCATTATCATCAATTTGGATTTCGTGAAATAATTCATCAATGGCCGGCTCATAAATCAAACTTCGATGGATTAAGCCGTCAAATTCTTTGAATAGGATATAGATTTTTAATTTTTACTAAGCCGGTTTATTGTAGTGTGATTTTTCCATTTTTAGTTCAAATATATATAAAAGAAAATTATGAACTAATTCATAAGGTATTTATTATATTTCAAGATCCGATGTAATTTTTAGAACTCGGGGACTTAAAAATGTTATTAAAAAACGTTTGATTAAAAATATAAATTTAATAATAAGTTTGAAGAAAATGTCGTTTAAAAATTAAAAAAATTATAATTTTAATACATTTTAAAATAATACTTGAATGGATCTCAATTTGCCTAATTCAAACTTTATTTTAAAATTTGATATAATTAGGCAAGTGTATATGTTAGACTCAAAAACTTTTAGAAGTTGGTGTGGGCTTGAATTGAAATCCAAGTAATACTTTAGGCCCACTGGATTTGGGCTTATGGTTATTAAATGGTATGATCTGTTTTAGCATTAAAATGGTTATAATTTGATTCTTAAGTTCTGCCATTTTGGTAAAAGAATTTGTTTCGATATTTGGAGTTAATTTTATTTATTATATTGGACTTAAAATTGAAGTTACTTGATCTTAAAATCAACCTGTTTTTTTAGTTCACAAATTTAGAGAGGGGAGATTGAACCTCTGATCTTCTAGAAAGAAGTAAATGTTTAGCTTAGCCCTTAGGTTTGCATTAAGATCAACCGTCTCACTTATTAAAACATTTAAAAAAAAAATTACAATTTACTCTTTAATTTTATTAAATTAAACCTTTGAGGAAATGTTGAAATTAATTATAACATTAATTTAAGAGATTGTAAACTATCCTTGGTTTTAATTGAGAATAAGAAGTCAATCCTATATTTAGTAGGTTTATAAACTATTTAACAAGAGATTAGGAAAACTCAACCTTATTAATACTGGTTTAACTAATTGAACTGGGCTGACATCGATCATAGTCTCATATCCTTTATAACATTGTGTTGTATAATACAAATATAGGTTACAAAATCTTTGGTGGTATATTAATTGAATTGGTTGAGATGAAAACTTAGGTAAAAAGTGAAAAATGATAAAAGAGGGGACATCCAAGTTGTTGTTTCAACTTCACGCCTCTCTATTTCTTTTGAGTTGGGGCCATGACCATGAGTTAGCCTTTAATTCAAAAAGTTAGCTTTTTAAAATTATTCCAACGTGTGTTGTTCCATCTTTAAGTTCAAACCCTCATGGCTTACTTGTAAAGTTCCCACCATATCAAAATCTTTGCTTCCATCTTAATTCATTTTTTTAAACTTCTCTTTTTCAATTTGGATCAAAATAAATTACTGCTTATATATGTTAAGAATAGGACTAGTTTGAATTATGTGATCTAAATAGTGTAAGTTAAATTATGAAAATAACATTGTTTTCTGATTTTGAATTTGAAATTTTAAAATTATAACTATATTTAAAGAAAGAAAAAATTTTGATAGAAATATTATTTCGTATTATAAATTATAAAATATGGTAAAATAAAAATTCTACGAGATTTATAAGAAAAAATATTAATAAATTAAGTAATATTATTTTAAAATAATTAAGTAATTCTAAGCGTTTTAAATTGAGATTCAATTTTTAAACCTACACATGTATTTGAAAATAGAATATTTATAACATAGCTGATTGAAAATTTATCCAACGCTCACGCCCAAAGAGGGAAAAAGGGAAGAAAAAGAGGGAATCACAACTTTTTGACAAATTATTAGTAATAATTCGACAATTATTATTGTTTAGATATTTCATTTTTTCTTTTTTCATGTCAATTTCAAATGAAGGACAGCTTTAAGATTGACCAATTATACAAAAATTGCTAAAGTTTAATTTAAGTTAGCTACCAACTTAGCTTAGTTTAATTGGTTAAGCAATCATTTCTTAAGAAAAAATATAGTTAAAAATTTGACGCTTAATCTTTAAAAAATTTCATATACGAAAAATGATACGACATCCCCAAAAAAACTACACACATTTGTTAACAAAATAGACGTACCAACTACTATGATATTGTTGTTTTATTATATTTAGAAATATGGATATGTCATTGGAATGTTGCTTAACATGATATTTTAACTGAAAATTTGATCAGCTCATCAACAGGTCCATTCCTTTCGAGTTACACATCCAAATATATTTTAAAAACAATAATTTAGTGATATATAAATTTTTTATTAATTAATTTTAAGATTTTTATTTTTTATGAAAAGGATTTAGTGAAAATTTTAAAACATGTTAAAGAGTAAAATTAAGAAATTTAAATGATTAGGGACTGAAAAAACATTGAATTTAGAGTTGGCTTGATTGGTTGGTGTCATTTCTGATTTGTGAGTTTTTGTTGCCGACATAGTTGTCGCCATATGCTTAACGGAATTTTATGACGTTACAAATTTATCCAAGTCTTCTTTTTGGATAATCTGTTTTCAATTTTTTCATTGTAATATTGTTTGGATAAATTTAGTTTTTGCAAGATCTTAGTTTAAATTTAGTAAGTTGAGAAAGTAAGACTATTATTAACCTTTTCAAATCTTTTTTTATTTTTATTTTGTATTTTATATCTCCGGTTACAAAGATTAAATTTTAAAATAAAATTAATAATCATCTATCCAAGTAATTGTTTTTAAAAAGTGGGTATATGGAGTCATGGACCATATTATAATTGAGATTTTTTAATTTTTTTCTAAAAATAAGATGATTAAATAATCACAAAAATTAAAAATCTAGCGCCTTATTATGAGTGAAATTAAAATATCTACAAATTTATGGTTATAATTAACTTAGTTAAATTAATTTTTTATTTATAAGTAAAGTCTGGTAGTCTAAAACCACATACCATGAAAAAACTAAATTTAAATTATAAATATTTAACAATTAATTAGATGATTAAAGGCCAAATGAATAAATAAATAAAATGTACCTCTAAATTTAGTGACCCTAAATTTTCAATTCGACAAAAGTTCCATCTTTACCTTAAACTTGAATAAGTATTGCAATATTTATCTTCTTCTATGCTTTTGTTTGAAGAATTACTATAAAACATTATGATGTGAGTTCAATTAATTACAAAAGTTAAAGGCTAGTACAAAATTGTTAGGGAGCCTCAATACCTAAAACCCAACATTAAAACCATTTGGCAAATGTAACTCCTACATAAATTTTCCACCCTACAATCTCTTGGTGGGAGATATATGTCAATTATTGCTGAGCTATGTTTGTTTTCACACACCTACCTAACTAGAAACCTTGTAATTAATCTAGTCTGGTTATTTAGTCAAAGATCTTTATAAACCAACCTAGCTTCTCAAGGTTAATAAAGTAGAGCATCATATTTGTGCAAGTTGAGGATGGTTTTGAGGTTTTGCTTGATAGTTCTATCACATGATAGATCAATGGGCAGTTGAAAAAGACAGAGGCAATCCTTTTTCTTTTGTATGGAAAATATGGTGTGAGATTAAAGGGGTTTTTTTGGGACAAAAAAGTGGTAAGATAAAAAGCCATTTGTGTTGAAGGCCCCATTCTTGAATGCAACCTCTTGTGCCATTGCCATTGGCCCTATCAAAATTAATAATCCCCAAAATTTTCAAATTTATGTTCATCTTTAAAAGGGTGGGTTGAGGCCCACGTTTTGTGTTTGGGATTTATTTAAATAGTAATTTAGAAGTGAATTAAAAAAGGTCAATTGTTATCGCATAGATTTTAGAATAGGCCTAAGAGTAGATAATAAATAATAATCATGTTGATGTGTGGCCCAACTTTTCTCCACACACAAACTCAAAATTATAAACGACTATGTCTATTCATTTCTTTTTAAAAGTGGAGCATTAGATTGGTAGCAAATAAGCAATTAAGGTAAACACTGCATTTCTATCACATCAAGATAAATGGTCTATAGAATAAGAAATTTGCTTATGCTCACTTCACTAGAAAAATAACTATTTGGATTGAGATTTGAGAGGAGATAGCTTTCTTAACCAATAAATTTGTGAACTTATTTTGAGAACATTAACATTGACGAAAAGCATTCCCTCCAGATTTACCTCTAGATCAAGGATATTAACAATAAGATTTGCAGCCTCACATCGTGTATCGAACGTGCCATTAAGTAGACAGATAGCCTTCATACAATTCGATGAAATCACTAAATTTCGAAGCCCCACCTATCGCAAGACAAAGAGCCTCTTTGATGGCAGGAGCTCGACGTGCAATGACGAGTACTCCACTGACAGAAATTTGGACAAAGCAAAGTCTAAGGAATGAGGGCTCGAACGAATAGTAATCCCTAACTCAAACACAGAGAACATCGACTTATCTTTTTTAGGCACACACATACATTTACTTATTTGTACTAAAAAATCAATATTTTTACCATACTTATTATCATCCACACGTAATTATTGTTTAGGGATTTGTTTTTTCTTTTTTTGATACATTTGTTTAGGGTATTTAAACATGGAAGAAATTGGCAAATATTTAAAATTTTCCCATGAGACCAAATTGAAATTATTGCTTAACAAAATTCCACCATGGCCGGTTCTTATTGAGCTCTCTCTCTCTCTCTCACTTCCTCTTAACCCAATAAAGTCTGATACGAAGAAGACTCGGCCTCTGAATAGCCTTCGAAATCTGTTCAATTGTCTCCGTCTTCTTTCTCACACTCCAATTTTCCATTCAAATTCTCTGTTTATGTTCATTTCCAGAGTCAGAGGCTCTGTTCGATTCCGACTTCATGGCGATCGAGGCGGTTTGTCCCGATATTTCCGTTCCCGCAATGAGCCCTAGAATTTCGTTTTCCCACGACTTCTGCCAGTCTGAAGCTATTCCCGTTGAACAGCGCCCTAAATCCCGATCCAATTCCTCCGGTTTGAATTCCAGCATTGATTTCGATTTCTGCATTCGTGAGTGTTCCGATCAGGAATCGTCTTCCGCGGATGAGATTTTCTCCCACGGCAGAATTCTCCCGCTCGAAATCAAGAAGAAACCGGAGGATCCTCCCGTGCTGATCGATCAGTCTTCTTCTGCTCCGGCTCCATTGGCGCGAACACGATCTCTCGATGCCGATGTGGAGAAATGCTTGAAGAAAGATAGATCTTCGAAGGAAATCAAGGCCGCGAATAGTGATTCCGAAGAGAAGCAGAGTTCCAATTCCAAATCCTTCTGGCGTTTCAAAAGAAGTAGCAGCTGTGGCTCTGGATACACTCATAGCTTATGTCCTCTGCCGCTTCTATCACGAAGCAATTCCACTGGCTCTGCACCGAATATCAAGCGAACGCCATTGTCGAAGGACGGTGCAAGCCACAAACAGAGCTCCCATAGAAATTCCTCCAAAACTTCATCATCACATTCACAGTGTTCATCTTCAATGGGATATCAGAAACCTCCACTGAAGAAGGTACACGGTTCGTACGGTAACGGAGTTCAAGTAAATCCTATTCTAAACGTGCATTCGGGGAATCTTTTTGGTTTGGGCTCAATATTCTCCTCTGCCAAGGATAGAAGCAAGAAAAAGTGATTAGTTTTTCCCTTTTTTTTTTAATAGTCATCCGATTGTCTGATTTGCAAAAAGGTTGTGGAATCTGCAATTTCCTTTATCTCCTTTTGCCCTTTTGATCTCGAATATGATTCTTAAAACTCAAAATGCAAAGTTGGAAGAGTTCCTTTTTTTTTTCCTGCCCTCATTCACCGATTGATTGACGTTAAAACAAAACCAATCTTGGATGAAACATTAAAAAAAATGGCTTATGGCTTTTGGGGTTGAATTTAGAGGGAGAGAAGAAGAAGAAGATGGATAATGTATGGTAGGATGTGAGCGAGTGGTGGCATGCATAATTGAAAGGCAGATGCAGCAAAAAAAGGACAGGTTAGGCATTACTTTTCCATTGTTTGTCTATTGCTCTTCTTCTTTTTCTCATTTTGGTATTTTCTAACGCTCAGAAATGTAAATCTGAAATTGGTTTCTATGAAAAAAATAAATAAATAAATAAAAAATCTTAGTCAAGAAACAGTGTACTTTTGTGTGTAGGGTGTGGTTGTGTCTCAAGTGTTTGTATTTTGGCTTTGAGGGAATATTCATGAGTGTGTATCCATTATTGGGATCTTTTTCATTTCTAATTTACTTTTATCCCAGGTAAAAGATATTGTATTTACTTTCAAATATTCTCAAAATGTTTTTAGGTATGTTTTGTAATCATTTTGTTTTTTGTTTTACATGTGTTTATAAATATTTTTAAAATCTAGACTCAATTTTAAAAAGAAAATTAAAAAACTTGTCTTTTAGTACAACATGTTGGGGAGGGGATTCGAAGCTCTTGATTGGAGGTATATCTGCCAAATTTGTTTTTATTTTTATAATTTAGCTAAAAGTTCAAATATTTTTTCAAGAGAGGTGAAGAACTTATCAATGAAATTGTATAAATTTGAACGGGTTATCTGATCACTTTTTAAAAAATCTTTTAGAAAAAATAATTAAATGTCATTTTTAAAAGCATTTTAAGTGCTTTGAAAATTCTCAAATTTACTGTAAAAGCTATATTAAAACCACTTTGAAACCACTATTCTCATGCTTTTTAATTTTTATTTCATTTATTAATATAATATAACCAAGCGTTTGAGAATTTTGAAAAGCATTTTCATTTGTTTTTTTAGTAAAGTAATTTCTATAAGTCAAATCATCGTCCATTTGATTTTTTAACAGCATCTACAATCTTTTGCTATTTGACACTGACAACCAGTTAAGACATCTATTCTTTATTAAATAGTTATGAATTCGAATCTTAATTTCTACCGGTTGTACTTCAAAAAGTAGAAATATTCTATTAATTAGGTGATTTCTTTCATTTGAAAAAAAAAAAATCAAATTATCTATATCATAAAAATATTTGGTTGAGTTAAGTTAGCTAAACTATTAATGTTTATTGAAATATTTGTGGTGATGTGTTTTTGTATTATATCACACAAGTAAAAAGATAACTCTGAAATGCATTTTCATAATCTATAATATATAAAAGTGGTAAATTATAGATTTAATATGTGATCCTTCAACTTTCACTAAATAATAATTTAGATTGTCATTGTTATTTTCACCTCATTGTTTAATATATATATATATATATATATATATATATATATATATATATATATATATATATATATATATATATATATATATGACATGATTTTAAAGTGGTAACATGGATATGTATTCAAAATAATTATTTTTTAAAGTTCATAGACTAAATGTTACCCGACCGAAAAAATAATTATTTTTTAGAGTTCATGGAGTAAATGCTACCCTACCAAAAAAAAATAAAATAAAATAAAAAACAGGTTAAAATAACCAATAAATACTTTGAAATTTAAACTTCTGTTATATTTTAAAATGATTTTGAATATTATTCTAATATAATTTTTATTATGATCCCAAACTTTTAGTATTTTTCCAAGTTTAATTAGTAAAAAGCTATTTTAATTCTTGTAATTAAATTTTAATTATTTAATAAAAACATGACATGAGCGTAAATGTCTCCATGAGAAAGTGGTTTACATAATATAAGTCTAGTCTTTTAATTTTTAAACTTAGTCCAACAAACTATTTTAGTCATCAACATTCATTTTATAATAATCATTTAACAAAAAAAAAAAAAGATCTATTTTAGAAGTTTTTAAACCAAAACGAAGTAAAATAAAATATGCAAATAGATCCAAATAGGATTTAAACAACTCTACAGAGAAGTTATCATAGTAGTAAAGCCTTTTCTTTTCTTTAAATTATTTAATATTTATATGTAAATTTTGTCTCAGCTCAAGTAGAGAAAATTCAAGTTTTTATCCAAAAAACGAAAATAATATATAAACAGTTTTGAGTCTCAACTTCAACAGTAAACATTCTGGACCGTAACTGGGAAAAGCCCAAGTCAAGTCTTACCAGGCCCAAGGCTAAGCCTTAAATCCAGGCCCAAACTCCGACCGGAAATAGCATCATCTCCTACAATTCCGACCGGCGGCGACAAAACTACGGCATGCCGCCGCAGCGCAAACGTCGAAGGCGGCGGAGGAGAAGGACCCACCACCGTCGGCACCGCCGCCGAGGCAAAGGACGGCGACAGCCAGCTCTGCACGTGCGAAGCTGAGAGGTAATAATTACGATGACAAGATTTCAAGTGGGCCCGCTTCAGGAGCTGTCTTTCTTCTCTGTGGGCGTTTTGATGGCCGCCCAAAGCTTGTGAATTTGAGAACTCTCTGCAACAATATTGGCACTCAAACTTCGGGGCATGGGGATTTTCAGATTCCGGCGACTCCGGCGGCGGTGGTTCTGCATAATTTGAAGCTATTTTATCCTCTAATTCTGAGATGTTGAAACCAAAGAGCTTCACCTGAGAGTTGGCCATGTTAGAGAGAGAGAGAGAGAGAGAGAGAGAGAGAGAGAGAGAGAGAGAGAGAGAGAGAGTAAGATTAGAAACTTAGAACAAAGAATTAGAGGAGAGGAGAAATTAGAAAAAAATTCTAAGGAGTAGTTAGTAATTTAATTTCCCAAATGCCAAAATTTCAACTTGACTTGCAAATAAAGAAGTTTTTGCTTACCAAAATGGACAGTTCTTAAGGAGTTTAATTCATGTTTTTAATCTCAAGTACTTGGTTTGGTCATACAAGTATTAGTTTAAAAGGCAACTAGGTACTCACCCTATGCAACCTATACTTTTATTATTGGAGGAAATTTGGCTACACATAAGATTTCCAACTTACTTTAACATTTTTTTTTATTAAAAGGTTTTTGTATTTATCTATGTGACATAAAGATATAAACCTAATGACGGTGGATTTGTCGGGAATGACCACGTCATCGTCATTACAATACAATAGGTTTTGAGGTGTTCAAAGTTTAAGAAAGTGGCAAAAATAATATATCAATGGTCCAAAACTGTTATTTTTTAAAACGACTTTCAAAATAATTTCAAATTTAAAACAAATGAAGATAAAATTCACGATAAAAGAAAAATTAGGACTAAGTATTTATTCTTTTCTTTTTAGTACAATTAATGTAGGGTGAATTTGAACTTTCATTTTAAGAGAAGGAATTATGCCTATACAAAATTAACTATTCAAATATAATAACGAATTATTTTAAAATACAATTGGATTTAGTAATAGATAAAAGTACCTTCATATATTGTTTCTAAAATAAAAACAAAAGGAAAAATTATTAAAAGTTGTAGATGCAACCAATTAGGAAATTGTCATTTAACGTTTGTTTTTGGTTGACTGACGTTGGAGGCCTTGATTAATTTAATAGATAAAATCTACAACAAATCTTAACAACTCCATTTGATTTTGAGAAGAATAAGAGAAGGCTATTGACTTTCTTAGCTTTGACTAACTAAATAGGTTAGCTATGAGTTATCTGTGTATGAACAAGATTGTTCATGGTACTGTTCTCTGATCCTGTCAAATGTTCTTTTATCTAGGTTGTAATATTTCACCTATTTGATTTTGTAGCTAAGTTCAAACATTTTGTGGCATGATATATAAAATAGATTAAATAGTAAATACACTGCTTTCGAGAAAAAAAAAAGTTGGAGACATGCAGCTCTAGCTGACCACTTATTTTTATCATTTGTTTGTCATTTCATGTCAAATCAATTAATATTTGTCAAGCCAAAACGTGTTGTACTAAAAAAAATATATTCATTAATAAAACATGTCATAATCATCATCTAATCAACAATTTTAACAGCAAAAACTACCTAAAATCACAATTCAAAGTTAAAAAACTTTAAGTTCATGAATGAGTTCAATAGTGTTACCTAGTGAACAATGGCTTTCTAAGTTGCATTAAATCATCTAGAAATGTAGTAGTTTTATTGTCCATCGTAGAAGGCACCATACCTACAGGAAATTCACAAGAATTTGTTACCGTTTCCCTAACTTTAGTCCAGTTTCCACAAAACTCAGGCCTGTAAGATCAACATGGCAGAGATAATTGAGTCAATAACTGGCCATTCAGCATATTCATCAGATCCATCACCAGAGTACAAACCTTTCGAGTCCTGTCGTTCAAGTTCCAGAATCCAATCCAGAGCCAGGGAAGTTGGAAGCTGCTCTTCATCTACATATAAAATATCTTTACATGTTTGCCTTCCTTTCCCATGGTTCCTTGGTGTCAAGCCTGACATATAAACAACATCAGAGAAATACAAAGAAGTTATATGAGACAACAGATGAGTCATGTCTACTGTCCCATCTAAATTCTCCAATTTCTCGTTCTCTTTTAGTAAGAGACAGTAACGAAAATTTCATTAACAGCCAGAGAGAACACCAATGGCATGGCCAAGAGGAGGGGAGATGAGACATCCTCCCAACCAGGGAGCCAAACAAGATTCCTATGTTTATCACAGAAGACCTGAACTTGACCTGTTATTGTGTTTTATCTGTAATTCCGTACAGGAATTTACCAGCAAATTTTATTGTCTGGCTTATTGGACTAATTAGTGATTCATAAATTTCATATCCAGAAACCAAATCTTATTTTGGAATAATTTTACTTTAGTTGCGGATGGGGCAAGTCTTTTCTAGCTTATAACAATTATAAAGATGTGTGAATGTTTTCAATGTCTGAAGAAACGTATCAAACATTGGAAATATAACATATTAAGGAACGACTTGCTGGAATCCTTGAATACTACGAACAATACTACTCTTGACTATAGAACTAGTCCACTCTCATAATGTTTAACGCATCTCCCTGACCAAATCTACCCACGTTAGAATTACTCATTAATAGGTGATCAAGTTTGATAGATTTGCCCTCAAGTCTTGACTGTGGTTCCCAATAGTTTGGACTATCTTAAAAACTACAGATACACATACATATTCAATTGCATGCGTGTTTATATGTATTATAATATCTCATACCCCCAATGTAACTTGTGTAGCTTTTTGGATGGAAGCATAGTTTTTGTCTTGTCTTGTTGAACATGTGTGCTCTTTTCACCCAAATCAACATCAGAATTGGAATGTTTCGACTGCTCAGCTTCATTACCTCTGTCACTGATATTCAGATGTCTGATCTGAGATTTTCCACGAGTATCTATTAGACCAACAAAGAATTCAAACTTAAAACATAGTCCTTCAACAAGAAACTACACCACAACATTATAATGAATCGGAAAGACCTTTAGTATTCTTTCTTATCTTTGACCTTGATTTTATCTGTAGTCGCCTCCTGTGAAGCTCCTGTCAGATTAAATTGATACTGATGATAAATAGAGAGGAAAAGGTACATTAAGGACAAGAACAAATCAAATAAAGAAAACTATAATTACATGAGAAAATGGACGAAACATATGGTGCTGGGCGCCAACTAAAGCAGCCATTAAAACATTGATAAGGAAGTGTTGTTCGTCCCCCTCATGGCTACTATACCAGAAATAGACGGAGAGAACTTTAACTGAATTCTCATTCCGGGAAGTGAAGGCAACCGTCAGTCACTGTTGAACTTAATATTTACAATTATCCTTTCAACCACATTATACTATAGAAACGCCTTTCATAATTACACTTCCAAGAAGTTTCTCTTTATCTCCCATCTTGATACCCGATAAGAAGTAGAAGTACTATCATGATATTGAAGTAAAATCATGGACGTGCAAAAGTCAGGATATTGCTAAAATCCCCAAATTAAAAAGGGTAGTTACAAAAATTTTTGGTGAGAAAAGCCAACTAATAACATTAATCTCAACTCCCCATCTACCTGGGAGTTTCTCCATATTCTAAAAAATTCTTCATTTCCTTTCCTTCCAACACGAAATAGCCCAGATGGTATAAATCCAAATAGGTTCAGCATTTCCCTTAGAATTGGGGCCAAAAGCAAGTTTGAAGACAAAACTCAATTATCAGCAGAGCGACCCAAAGAAAGTAGGAAGCGCTTAGAATATTGCCCCAAATCATTAAAGTGCACGAACAATGGAAAAACCAATAAGCAATGTCTTGACAAGCCCTTTTACATTAAGCACATATTTGGCCTTTGGGTTGAGGTGAAGAGAAGACATATAAACTTGGATTCTTCAACAGTGTCTAGGTTTCAAAGAAGAAAATACCACATAGAAAATGAGTATTAATTTAGGAGCTGATTCCAATTTTCCAAAGCAGTTAATTTCCTTACAGCAAGTTTTACTTGAAGAGAGGTTTTCCAGCTGTACAAATGCAACAAGAAATTTCAAAATAGGATATTGTTGATTAAATTCAAGAGCGAGATCTTACGTTGAAAAAACTAGAATATACTTGCAGAAAATAATCGGTGGCAAAAACCCAAAATGGAGTACTACAAAACAGAAAACAGGAAACAACAATGAACTCATAATCGGAAGAAAAGGGTGCATTAAACGAAAAAGAGTACCTGGAATTTAGAGAGTTGCTCGTGAGTGACTCCTTTAGGTTTGAAATTTGGCTGTAGAGATGGAGTTGACGCAATTGGTTCGTCTCTCCACTCGCCTTCACCATCCACCATTTTCATCACTGAATATCTGCGATTGCTCCTTTCGATTTTTACAAACTCGTCGGAATATTGTTCTCTTCAATCTTTCCGACGAGCTGGTCTCCGGCTTTTTGCGGGTGACTCTTCGTAAAACTGCCCGCGTTCTTTTCTTTCGTAATGCCTTCTCTCGTAATTTATTTAGATTTTCTTTTAAACTAAAAAAATTAGAAGATAAAAAAAAAATATATATATATATATATATTATTCTTTAAGATTTGAACCTCTGATTTAATTATATGCCTTTAAAGAATTATGCTTATATTGAGAGCTGATAGTCTGATATGAACTTTTTACCATAGACGATAAATTTCATAAAAATGGAACAATTCTTTTTCACAAATAATAATAATAATAAATGAATAAAAATGGAACAATTGTTATATATATATAGATGGAAAATTGATGCAACCTAAAAAAAGTTTAGTACAACTAGGGAACAACTAAAGTTATATTTAGAATTAAAAACACACACAAAAAGGAAAAAAGCAAGAGGAAGAAGGAACAAAAGTTAGACTTTTATTAAAATGGCGAAGTTTTGAAAATTTTATTTTGTGCATTACTTTGTTTTTAAAAATTAATAAATTTGGTGAGATTTTGAAAATTTTATTTTCAAATTTAATTTTGTGCACTTTATTTATTGAAATTAATAACTTTGGTGAGATTTTTGCCATTTTTCCTTAAAATTAGCAGGAGAATGTAATAAAAGTTGAACATGAATAAAACTTGATTAACCCTACCAAGATTAAGGATAAATATTGTTTTATTTCTGAAATTTAATTTATTTATCTAATTTTTTAGTACAACCTAAATTTATTATTTGTAAATAAAAACTCAAATATTAAAAAGTATTTATCTAAAACATAAATTAGAAGCTCTACGTGGCGCCATCTGACACGTCGACCCACTCATCGACAGCCCGTCTTCTTCCACCACCACCGTGTTTAACTGATTACTCATCCGACTCTGTTATGGAAAAACGCCATTGATGCACCGAAGAAGCTATGCTTCCCACTACAACTACAACTTGCTTCTCTGCAGCTCTACCAAGGATTCTCATTCACCCATTCTTCCGATCAGACTCCACTCTCTTACAGCTCTCTACCCAGAAGACGCACGCGCCAATTTGCGCCACTCCAAACGATTCCCATTTGCTCACTTCGGAATCGGAATTGGTTTCCAACTCCAAGGCCGCCGTTAAGCTCCGTACAGCGCCATGGATGAAGGGTCCTCTCTACTCTCAACCCCAAGAAGACGTCGATCTCGCGAGCCCTGAAAGAAGAAATGACTCCGACGCTCATGGGGGCGAGAAGTCTTATAGGGCGTTGGTTGATAAAAGAATTGGTAAAACAGGAAGGCACGCGATGCGACGAATTGCTAAAAGCATCGAAAAGCTTGAGAAAGATGACGATTCGGGAGAGACCCAGATGAAATTGGAGGAGTTTGAATTTGGGAATTATTTGGAGGGTCTTGAGGAGTCTGGAATTCGGCAGAGAATGCCGTGGGAGAAGGATGATGGGATTGTATTGCGGAGGACTAAGCAGAAAACAGTCAGTGCGGCGGAGTTGAGTCTTGACAAAGCATTACTTGGAAGGTTGAGGGGTGAGGCTGCGAGGATGGCGAAATGGGTGAAGGTAAATAAAGCTGGGGTTACTCAAGATGTCGTGAATAAGATACAGTTTATGTGGGAGAGGAATGAGCTCGCTATGCTGAAATTTGATGTGCCTTTGTGCCGCAATATGGATAGAGCTCGAGAAATTGTTGAGGTAAGGTTGGTTTTGGTTAATTTTCTCTTGTTATTTGAAACCCCTTGTATTCAATTAAGTGAAGACATCGCGAGTGAGGAAATGGGCTACTTTTAAAAATAGGGAAACTGGCTTTGTAATTTCTATTGGTAGCGTTTCGTAAAAGGTATGTTAATTGCAATGATCAAATAGTGCTAACTTTATTAGGAAGATCACTACTTTATGTTGCCATCCATTTTTGGACTTCAGTTTAATAGTCATACGTATTATGGTAGGATATATTTCTATGGTTCTGGTTTCTCTTTCTTACTTCCTTTTCATCTCTTACAGATGAAAACTGGAGGTGTGGTTGTCTGGACTAAGAAGAACGCTCTTGTTGTTTACCGTGGTTGGAATTACCCAATGCCTTTGAAACTTAGCCCAAAAATGCAAGTAATCGGCTCTTGCTCTTCAGAAAAACTGACGCCCAAACAGAGTCCTAAGAAGCTGGAAACAGACTCTAATTTTTTGCTTGGTAAACATTATGAAAGTGGTTTAGATCAAAGAACAGATAATGATGGTGAGTCGGAACAAGCTTCTACTTCTTTCTTGGTACAACATAGAGATTTCCAACGAATGAGTGGTTCACTCTATGAGAGGGAAACTGACAGACTATTAGATGATTTGGGCCCTCGCTTTATTGATTGGTGGATGCACAAACCTCTGCCGGTTGATGCAGACATGCTTCCAGAGGTGGTTCCTGGTTATATGCCTCCCATTAGGCGGTGTCCACCCTTTACTAGACCGAAGCTTACAGATGCTGAACTACTATATTTGAGGAGGCTTGCGCATCCCTTACCTACTCATTTTGTCCTTGGTATAAATTTGTTGATTTTTCTTCATTCGGTAAAATGTTAATGAGCTCTTTTGATTTGCAATATTAGCAGAGATAGGAAAGAAAGTGGTAAATATTAGGGTAGAAGATTATGAATGGTTGTTTTTTCTGATTAAAATTTAATGTGGAAGACACTGCAAACTGAAGTGATAAGTGAAGCTCGCAAAACAATGACATGTCAACCTTAATTTGTTTCTTTTTTCTTTTTCCCCCTTAGTTGGTCTAGTAGACTAGTACAACTTCTAATATAATAGTGTAAAAACGTGTTGGCATACTTAAGGATGATTAATGATCATAAGAGCTGAGCCAAATCCAATATTTCTTCTCTATTATCCCACATAAACTGTGTGCATGGTTACATCTTCTCATGCATTGTCATTTGTGAATACATATGATATGATGGCTCCAACTCTCCATCTGCACGTATTTATATGTTTACCTATTTTTTTTCCCAAAAATTTGAAGGGAGAAACAGAAAACTTCAAGGGTTGGCTGCTGCCGTATTAAAGTTGTGGGAGAAAAGCCTGATAGCTAAGATTGCTTTGAAGTGGGGAGTTCCAAATACAAACAATGAGCAAATGGCTTGCGAACTTAAGGCAAGTTTTCTAGATATAATATTTGTTCTAGAACTGTAAAAGTTATGAAACTTCGAGCCTGAAACAGTTGAAGTTTTTCTAATATATTGGAGGCATTATCCTCAATCTAACATCATCTTGACTAAAGTAGCAAAACTATATTCTGTATCTTCTACGGATTAAATATCTTAGAATTGTTTGCAAGCTGCAAACATATTAAGATTCTATAGTTAATATTTCTTGTGGCGCCAACCTTTTGAGAGGCTTTTTGATGCTATAGTTTACAATGTTGTATCTTGGTGTAAATTTTCTCCTTTGTTTCATCACTATAGCTACTCTTCCCTTCTAATTAATTGGAACTGCTTCTTGTAATCCCAATAGTTGAGTTTTGGTAATTTCATACATCAATGAAATGGTTCCTTCTACCAAAGAAATATATATATATAGTTAATATTTCTTTTCATACGTAATAAAGTTTTCATTGAAGGGAAGAAAACTAACTCAATTTCTTAATTTCTTGCTTTGAAGACTAACTCAACAAATTCAGTTTACAGTAGAGCACGTACGCATCTAAAGTGTGGATGTCTGGATTTAATTTCTGAAAGGGCTGGAGACATCTGGTTATTGACCAAGATTACGTTTATGGCCTTTTGTGTCACCTGCTATGATTTAGTATGTTATGCATAACAGGGTGATGTTATTGCATTTAATAACTATTACTGGTTCAGAATCTCACAGGGGGAACATTGTTGCTGCGCAACAAGTTTCTCATCATCCTTTACCGAGGCAAGGACTTCCTTCCTGTTGGAATTGCCAAGTCAATCATTCAGAGAGAAATGGAGCTCCAAAGATGGCAACTTCACGAGGAAAATGCACGGCTGAAAGCCAGTGAAATTTTTTGTTTCGACAATGGGAACATGGAAGAAGAGAGAGACACGGCTGGAACTCTGTCCGATTTTAAGGATATTACAGTGGAGTATGAAGATTTGACAACTGAAAATACAGAATCAAAACTTCAAGCAGATGCTGAAAAGGGAAAAATTATTAGGGAGCTGAGGATGCAAGAGCAAAAGCTTAGCATTGTAGGGTTGAATTTCGATGTGCCAATATCTTAATTGACTGTCCTTATTGGCTTACATTCCGATCGGCTGATGTTTTTCTATTGTCGGGATTTTGCAGCTTAACTTTAAGGTAGAGAAGTCAGCAAAGGAGTTGACAAAGTTGAATGCATCATGGAGGCATGCTGAGCCAGATGCAGACCAGGAAATGATTACAAATGAGGAGAGAGAATGTTTTAGGAAGATCGGATTGAAGATGGATAGCTGCTTAACACTTGGTATATAAATCAAATCCCATCCCGTTCATTTAGTTGGACTGTTGTTCAGTTGCATTGCCTAGTCCCTGACCACCTTTGGAATTTTATTGAAAACATACAAATCTGCTCCATTTTACTTTGACGAAATCATAGGATCACAGAGTAGTTTTGCACTCATATTCCTATCATCATGCATAACTTGGACCAACCTAAGAAGATGAAAAAATGAAATAAAAGGGTTAAATTTAGTATGGCATTATTTTTTCTCCAGGTTTTATGCTATAGTTTCGGTTTATTGGTGACTTTAGGTAGGCGTGGGGTCTTTGATGGTGTCATTGAAGGCTTGCATCAACACTGGAAGCACAGAGAGGTCGTGAAGGTGATTACCATGCAGAGAGCTTTTAAGCAGGTAATTTATACTGCTAAATTTCTTGTAACAGAAAGTGGTGGGATTTTAATATCCGTGGACAAGCTCAAAGAAGGCTATGCCATAATTATTTACCGTGGAAAGAACTATGGACGACCTCGACATTCAGTGTCCAAGAATCTCTTGACTAAGAGAAAAGCATTAAGTAGGTCCTTGGAGATTCAGAGAATTGGAGTACGTGAAGCTTTTTATTTCTTTTGCCCTTCTGTTCTCTGTTCTTTTAGTATAAATTCTCCTGTTTGTGTACGACTACATTGATTCTGCTAACTTTCCAATTTTCATCGCAGTCACTGAAGTTCTTTGCCAACCAGCGAGGGCAAAAAATTTCTGAATTACAACTTCAACTGGTGAGCCTTAATCCTTTTCATACTGGAAATGTCTTAAAGAGAAGATTGCATGTTCTTAAAGTTCAAATTTCCAATGTTCTAAAAGACTGTATTTTGCAGGAGAATGTGCATAATAGTGGGGATTAATTTGTCAGAATTAGAGTCGAGGCCAATCGTCGGTTGATGCACAATTTCCTCTTCTACTTTTGAAATGTGGGTGAAACAGGTAATGCTGATTGGATCTAAATAACTAGCTGTATCTCCCCAAACTACTACGTCTTTTACATCTATTTGTTTTTATTCGTACATTAGGTCCATGAAGAACACATCAGATCTCCATGTGAATAAAGTTTGTTAGGCAGTGACCCCACATTCGATTATGGATGCTTAAAAACTGTGAAGACAAAAGTGAAGCTAAGATAGAGAGGAAGAAATCGTTTACAGGTTGGTGAAGCATAAGTGGATCGGTATCTGTCTACTTCAGTTCTGGATTGGATACTTTAAGTGAGATTATAGAGAGAGAGTTTTGGTCTTCCATTTATTGACACGAAATCATATTACGGCTAATTTTTGTATAATAATCGACAATGATATTCTTTTATTTCTACAATACATGTACATAAATCAGTGACTTGTAGATGTAATCAAAATGTTTCAACAATTCATTACCTTTCTACTTTGAATCCACATGGGAGCCTAAATTTTGCAAAACATGGAAAGCATATGCTTTCTTGATATGGAAAGGCTTACCTACTATGGTTCAAGGAGTCCCCCCCCCCCCCCCCCCCCCCCCCCCCCCCCCACACACACACACAACATTGACTGGTCAACCCATTGAACTAGTACTGACCAAAATTTTACTGAATCTTCCTCAAAATAGTCATCAAATATACATAACTTTTGGCTTTTAGAGTTAAATTGAATTGTTTTTGTTATTTAATAGCCTTCTTTTAGTTAATTGATGTGATATACTCTTCTGTTTCAGACTTTCTGTTTACTTGTATTTCTTTAATGTGATTCTATAAATTGATAATGTGTTAAAACAGCTAATACAAGAGATTCTGAGTTAACCCAAATTGCCCTCAACTGTCAGAATGGTTGCCATCTTCAAACAATGGTGAAAATTATCCAAAAGGAATCATCCCTGGGGGTGAAGATGACTATCATATTGTACTACTTTTCATGCAACTGAAAATCAGCTGCTCGTGTCTGTTTTTCCTCTCTGTATCGTAGGAACTTCAGACAGTGTTGCACTGGAGATGCTTCAATCTACAAAACGAACTAAAGTTTACATTGCTGTAAGAGGTACACATCTGTTATCAAGTTTTATGATGTTATGTAGTAATTAATGCTCGAGTTTATCAACATGGAGTAAGAGATGTTCTTTATATTTTCTGGCAGGTTTTAGTGGGACTTTGATCAAGTTACTTATCATATTCTTTGATTGAAACCTATCACATTCTTTGAATTAAATGCTTTACAATTTTAAGTGGAGAAGGAAGACAATATGTGATGTTGTGGAGGGTGAAATTTACCGTCTAGTTCGAGGTCGTCGTTGGAGTGAGTTTGCTAGCTATATAAACGAGTATGTTAAAAATAAGTTGAGAAAAGTTGTTTTCTGAATCTTGGCGGAAATATTTTTCTTAGAGTCTGGTTGAAGAGCTCGAAAAGGAAGTACAGACAGAGTATATAATAGGATTCTATAAGATAGAAGAAAGAAGATTTCTTAGCTTGAGGCTTCCAAGATTTCTCTCTCATTCCTCCTTTGGTAGGACACTCTGTCTGGTTAACCTTACACTTTAATGTGGTCACTGATTGGCTTTGGTTTCAAGGATGAACTCGTGAAGGGTAAAGACAAGGTCAACCAAGCTCTCAGCAAACAAAAATGGGTGGGACCAAAACCTTTCAACCTCTTTGAAAAATCAAATTTATGTACTTACTTGAAGAAGTTTTCATGAGCAGTCACTGTAGTTGGTTAAGTGCTAAAGGCATCTTGGTTGTACAGCCTATTGAGTAGGTCATGTTCAAGTAAGGTTGTGTTTACTACTCCTATAATCTCTAGAAACAAAAGGGTGTGGACTACTCCTACAGAACTCAAGGACACGGTTGTACAGTCTATTGAACACCGAATAGGTCCTGTTCAAGTAAGGTCGTGTTAACTCCTATAATTTCTAGAGATAAAATAGGAGCTATGAGTTTACTTAAACAAAGGGTATGGAAAGTTGTCCAAAGCCGAAAAAGCAAATTGTTTGTTTGCTTTTCTTTTTCTCTCTAGAGGAAGTAGTCTCGTATCTTAGGCAATCTTAACCTACATAATGAGTGGCTGTGATGATTTGTCTTGATTTATCTCCAATAGTGAGATCTACTTTCAATAGGGCTAAGATGAAGGGTAGGGAGTGAAAGATCTAACTTCTATATTTGTTTATCAAGACAAATAGAATTAAAAAGGTGAATACTCTCTAAATTACCTTCATTGTCTCTTTGCATCTCTATGATCAGAAGAAAATGGAATACATTCTTAAATCTAAAAGACTTCATGGAAGAAGATGCCAAGCAAATTCTAGCCATTCCCTTAAGCTTGTCCAACAAAGAAGATACCAAGTGTGGCACTATGACAAACAAAGGAGAATACAACAATAAAGACAACCTTTATTGTTGCTTGCACCGAGTCTTGAAGAAGCTTCAGGATCAATTGTGCAATTGGTGGAATGACGTGAAAAATCAAACCACCCGCGTGTGGTGGTGTAGTGGATTTGTGATACTCCCTCCCTGATTCGAGCTCTGCAGGCGTGTCACCGAGGCTTCCCCCTTCCTATTTAGGAACAAGTCTCGCTACGTCGGTTACAATGTCGACTGGTTGTCGACACCATCCGTTATAGAGATACAATTGGTGAAACTATACGACATCGATTTCGGGTTATAAAAAAAATGTGAAAAATCAAAATTCTTAATAAAATCAAAACGTTAATTCACCCGGAGGAAAACTATTATAGTTAACATGAATATCATATTGTAAAATGGAGATTGAGTTCATAACTAAAGAATTTCTACCGTAAAAGCGATGCAATTCATGAAAGCTTAATTTTTTTAAAAGAGGTCGATCAAATACTATTATCAACTGGTAACAATTTTATCTTTAGTGGGTCCCACTATGGTTAAAATATTATGCAATTATAATTGAAGGGTGAATACGGTTATGAGGAGGTAGGGTAAAAAAAAATACATAATTTACAGCTGGCAGTTACATTTTTGCATAAGAAAAGCATAAATGGGTGTTGTGGAAATTATATTCCTTTTTGTCTATGTGGGAAGGAATATTTCATCTGCTTCCCTCCAAAGTTTGCTCCAAACAAATAACTCTTTATTGGATTTGTACCCAAGTTGCCCTTATCCCACGTGGACCATGTTTTGGGACCAAGTCTTTTTTTTTTTTCTAGGCTTTAAAAAATATCTATTAGTTTCAATTTTTGCCCCATTTAAAGGTTTCAATTATACCCTTCATTTTCTTTTTATTTGTGTTGAATAATAAAGGCCCTTCTTTCACTATTTTTACTAAAATGTTTAAGGGAAATAAAAAAAAAATTGGGTAAAATCAAACCTTTTAAAATGTTGTGATAAGATTGAAACTAACCATATTGCACAAAAATGCCCATAAAGTGTTTGGTTTCAATTTTACTTTTACACCTTAAAAGCTCCCATTCTGCCTCCCTTATTTAATTTTAAAAATATAAATAGGATTTTAAAATAAATCCCATGATGGCAACTTAATTAGGAATTTTATTTTCTGTGCGACGAAATGTAGTAAAATTAGTTAGGTGGTCCAGACATTCACAATTATCCAAGAAAATTAATTACAATACAAATAAATAAATATAAATTGCGAGCCCTAAATATTTAAAATTTTGTTCGATAACTTTTTTTTTTCTGTTGGATAATTGTATTTCAAAAGGTAAGTTTGTTTGTAACAACTTTCTTATCTTTTTTCAAAACTTTTTAAAAATGTATGTTTGAAAATTTGGTCCAATTTTGAATAAAGATTAGAATAGTCTATAACATTACTTTCATCAATTTCTAACCTTTTGAAAAGTATTGGTGGTAGAATAGGAGATTAAAAATAATGAATAAACAACTTTTTTTTTTCCTGAAAAAAACTAATATGATTAGGATGCCTCAAATTGTTGGATTGTTGCTTCCATGACTAGAATTCATATTTATGTCCAAAAAAAAAAGGGAAAAAAACTAGAATTAATATTTGTTCAGATTGTGTCCAAAACATGTTTGTTAGATTGCCTAACTATGGGAGGATTATTGTTTTGCCTAACTAGTTTCTTTGAACTTCGAAGAAGGTGATATTTCTAATTAAAACTATATATAAACTATCTAATTTGAAAGTGATCAACAATGTTTAAAATCTATATATCATAAAAAATTATGACTATTTTTCTCGTTTGTTCTTTTGTAACATTGTTGATATAAGTATAATCAATTGAGTTATTGATCTCTCGAGATTTTAGACTTATTGAGAACTAATTAAACTTTGAAAAGTTACACGATAATCCATGTTTATAATTGTTCTCTGATGAAGTAACAGAGATTTTCTTTTTAGTACTAAAAAATAGAGATTTTCTTTTGTTTTTAATAATAATATGGTTGCTCCACTGTGACATTTCTAAATTTTATAAATGTTTGTACATGTATCACTTGAGTTTTTTATATGAATCATAAGTCAAATTCTTGTTGGGACATAATTTATGAGAGGACTAAATGTGTTCTCTTGAACTTAAAGTTTATTGACATATTTAGTGGAGGAGTGTCGATGCATCCATTTTCAAATGTGGAGTACCTTTGAGAAGATATAAGAACCGAATGTTTTTTTATCCATTCTTTCCTACTTTATCATTTTATGACAATTCATATGGCTTCAAAGTTGATTTTTCATGAGAAAACGAAATATATAGAGACAGACAACTATTTTGCTCATGAAACATTTGCTATATTGTCCAGAAACTTCTCAAATTCTAGATGCAATTTTTACTGAGGTCATTATCAAGTTTATAATTTCATCTCTCTTTTTATTTTCCTTTTTTTTTTTATTTGTCCTTTGAGAAAAGATCTCTATTGTTCAAGATGGCTTTTTTCTGTCTAGAGGAGTATTAGTTAGGCTTTGTTGATTTAGTGCCTTAGTTTCACTATTTTTAGGGAATTATTTATAACTATTGTCAATACACTTTTAGATCAATGAAGTATTGTTTCCCCTCATTGAGTTGTATCAGAATTTATCCATTTAAAAAATGCTTCCACCAACAAACAAAAAAAATCAAGAAGGTGAACTCTACTATTTATTAAAAAAAAATGATAAAGTTTAAGAATAATCCATAAACTAGTTTGTAAATGAAAAGAGAATATGAAAAAGATGAAGAGCACTCAAATGGGGTAGCATGGAACATTTTAATAACAAAAGGGGAGAAAAAGGACAAATTTTTTAGAACTTTGCGACGAATTTTTCCTTTTTTTAATTTTATTATTATAAAAAGAATCTTTGAGTGGGGTGCATTTTTCTTAATTTTAAAGAACCCTAGTCTCATACATTAATATTTTTGGAGAAAAAAAGTGCAATATCTAAAAAAATCCATCACGGCAGGAATTCCGATGGCAAAATCGAGAGAGCCAATAACAAAATTCAAAAGGCATAATTAGCCTAATTATTCTAAAACATGGGTATATTATTGAATTGTTATATATATTTATGAAGGTATCCATGTTTGAACATTTAAACTATGCTTAAATTATTTCAGAATCACATATCAATTTTTCTTTTTCTTTTTCTTAAGTGGTGAAAATAATTGATTTGATAAAATTGATCGCCTAATCAACTCTAAAAAATCGAATTCAATCATGATCTTGAAAATTATTATTTTTATCTCATGCTCCATCTTCTTTCCACATCATGATTTACATTTCCTAAAATCGTGCTAGTATAAAGTACACACTCACATAATGACCCATGTGACATTTTTCTTTATTTTAATTATAATTTTATTACAATTATCTTTATATTTACGCACCTCTCCTCCACATTCATTCCCACTCTATTCTCACTTCTAAACGAACACACGTGGAAACCTGGATTAAATTCGAAAATTACCCCCACAACAATAATTACACCCATCTTTTAACCGCTATATTCCAATTTTTACCTCACTCCCAAAACATGCTTTTCTATTGGTTAATCATTATCGTTTTTAATTAAGATTTAACGCTAACGGTCTTCTTTTAAAAAACGTTAAATTTTAATATCCCGTTGATGGATTGGTCAGGGGTCAACGTCGCGTGGCCGTTACGTCCTTACGCAAATACGGCGCACGCTATCAAAATACGGCGCCAATAGTAAATTACTTTTAACAATAATAAACATGTTTTAATTGTAATTTTATTTTTAATTTACATCTATAGTATTCTTATGAAAATAATATTAGTAATAAATTTTTTTCCTCTTTTTTTTTAAATCATATATATATTTTTTCTTTACATCGTTACCCTCTTTCTCCTCCCCTCCGTTGGACGAAATTTATTAGGAAAAATAAATGTTATGAAAATCAAAGAAAAGGAAAAAAGAAAAATTAAGGCAAAATTATGGAATTTCTGCGCACAGATTTACCAGAGAGGAGCATCTTCTACTCGGGAATGGCGACGAGCACCGGACGCCAAGCTCGTCGGAGAAATCTGTAACGGAATGTCGACGATATCGGCCTCAGGGAGCGGCGAGTGGTGGAGGTACCGATTCCGGCGGCGCTGGTGTTAGACGCCGTTAACAATCCCTCCTGCTCTTCGATTCTCCTATCGGAGACCTTATCATCTCCCGGCGGCGAGGAGACGAACAAATCCTTGAGTTTCCTCCTGGCTCTGACCTCCTTCTCATTTTTCTCGGGAATCATATTCTCATCGTCCTCCTCGTCGTCGACATCTTGAGGATCGGCGGAGTTATCTTGATAGGGAAATCGGCGGCGATCGGTGCGATTGAGGAGCATTCTTAGGGTTTTTCGGCGGCGGCGGCGGAGGTGAATTACGGGGCTAGCGGTGGGGCTTCGGGTAGGGCTTCCAGCAACGGTACATTGGGAGGCTAAGAGCTTGAATTTATGCAAGGTAGCCATGCGAGGCGTAGATTTGAGAAGAGATTCCTTGCTTTCTCTCTCTAAAACTGAGAATCAATTTTTGTTGATGAGAGAATTTGGAGATTGAAGAGAGAGAGAGATCTGAAGGGATCAGAACTGAGAAATGAGAAGTGTGAATCGATCCTTTTTCGGCTCTTTACTCTTTGGAGTTGGAGAGAAGGCAGCACTCAGCACTCAGCACTCAGCCCTCAGCAGCAGCGAATAATAACATTTTTCTTTCTTTAATATTTATTTATTTATTATCTTCTTTGGAGGGTTATACGCACAGATTGCCATTGCTTACACGTGGCGGGTCCTAGGAACTTGCATCCAAATCCTTCCAAATTTTACATTTACGTTTCGAGACACAAACCTCATTTCCTAAACCAACCCTTTTAATTTCATTTTCCACTTCAAACTTTTAGATTTACTCAAATTTAGTTTCTCAGATTTCAAAATATCTATTCCCATTTTTAATTTAAAAAAAAACTATTTTGGTATTTAACTTTCAAGTTATGCCCTATCATCTACTTCAACCTACTTTTGTTACTTTGATAGTTAATATACATATTAATATTCACCAAACAACAAATAATTATAAATTTATAAAAACAAGAATAAACATTTCCAAAATTATATCAAAATAAAATGATTTTGGGACCAAAATTAGATAATCATTACTGAGGAGATAAATGCGACAATTTGAACATAATTTAACTAGTTAAAATATATAATCTTCGACTTATAAGTCAATGGTTCATTAAAAAAAAAAAGAAAAAAAGTCTAAAGGTTTTGAACTTCTACTGACATGTCTGAACTAAAAAATTGAATAATGAAAATCATTTTTCATTAACGAAATTTAAATAAATATTATTCACATAGGACAAAACAAGAGTGGCAAAATTGAGGGGTGGGAAAAGAGAAATGACATCATAATAGGTATATATAATAGACATAAGAAATATGTTAAGAAAAATAAATTTTCTTAATTTGACAGTAAAACTAACGAATTTTATTGACCCTAAAATTTCTTTAAATAATTTAGAAAAAGGGAAAATAGTTGGTAGGTTACATATTTTCTACATTTTAAAGATCCATGAGATTTTAGTGAGATTTCTTTGTTACTTAGGTTTGAAAATTTTATAATTTATCCCCTAAAATTTTCAAAGATGCATTTCAAAACTAATTTTATATCATTATAATGTTGATATTGACAAATATAAATAGTTTTACAATACTCTTTAGGGTGATGTGAATTAAAAAAAAAATAGAAAAAATAAATCTTCTTTCTCCCCCTCTCCTTGACGTGACATGGTAATACATGCTCATATGTCACTTGTTTTCGCACCATATCAAATCAAATATGGACCAGTTAAAATCAAAATAGTTCAAAAATGTGATTGAAATTTGAGCAAATTAGACACAACTATCAATATTTCTTCATTTTCTTATTTAAAATTCTTTCACAAAAAAGTTCGATGAGATCAAATCTTACTGAAGGCTTCGACCAGTAGACTCAAAATTTAATTGTGCATGAACAAGTCAACTACCAAAAATATGAATTTTTCTTTTTTAATGAGAAGAATATGATGCCCATGACTTGTGCCGAAATTGACATAAATCTAACCATAATCAATATAATAAATCCAAATTGAAACGATCAACAAATTTTCAATTAGTTTGCGCAATCAGTCTCTTCAACATTTATTGTTCAATTAAATTCACTTGGTTTGATTTATTATTTGAATTTTGATTAGCACTCATAAAACAAGAAGAACCAGTCAATTTATTCATCACTCTGATACAATTCAAGTGACTAAAGTATATATTCTCAACGATAATCTCCCTCACATACAGAAGTAATAGAAAAACAGAAAGACCAAGTCAATCAATAACGATGAAGCACATTTAACAAGCCTTCATCTGCAACGAACCTCCTCTGTCCAACGTTCACACTTCACACCACAAAATTCAAAGAAAAAAATGAATGATTCAATTGGCATATTAATTTGAAAGAAAGATTCATATGGCAGGGCCCCGAATAATGATTGTGAAACCCTAACACAGACATTCCACACACAAAAAAAATATATGTATCAATCAAATTTCAACTGTTACATAAAATTACAAGAAACGTTAATATCATCAATATGAGATTTTCATTTATTTATTTACTAATGCCTCTGATGGTTAAGCTATATGTGTGATTAAAGAATTGAATGAAATTTGATTGGCAAAAGAAAAAGAAAAGGGGGAAAAGCCAGAGGAGACGGAAGTGCGAGTAGTGTTTGGAGAAATAGAAGAAAGACCAAATTAGAAGTGTTAGTTCAAGTCAACTACGCGTCCAACAACTTCCATTTCTCCATTTCAGTGAATTCGCAAAATTCACACCATCCAAATCCATAACCATTAACCAACCTCTTCATTGGAAATGGCTTCCAGAGTGTTCCCATCTCCTCTTTTTCACCTTCTTTCGCCTTTCTTGCTCCTGGTTCTGCTGAACTCTGCTGCGTCCTCTGATTACTTAGAATGGTTCTTAAACTGCGAACGTCCCAACTGCGAAGGTAATATTTCGTTAGAAATTCCTCTCTTGAGAAATAACGGAACAGGATTTTGTGGTTATGCTGGGCCAATTAAGCTCTATTGCGAGGCAAACTACGCAACCATAGAAATTTGGGGAGCAAAATACCAACTCCTGGGTTTTAGTCAGAAGGATCAAATTCTTATAATAGCTGAACTTGGCTTTTCAAGTCGATTTTGTATGCCAGATAAGAATAGTCCCATCCAAGCGATGATTCCTGTATCTAGTGACTGCGAGCATCCCGAAATCCAACGCAAACCTACTTGTCCTGGAGCTGAATTGAGATATATACCATTTGAAAACATAGCCGCTAATGCTGATCCACATTGTGTGTTCAGTGCAGTCGTGCCAATTTCATCATCGTCGTTAAAAGAACTTGATGATTTGAAAAAGGTGGCACAGGATATCAAAGCAAAGTTTCACTCTAAGCTGAAGGTAGATGCTCAAGTATGTAGAAGCTGCAGCGTTCCAGTTGGTGTTTGTGGTTATGGCTTGCCTTCCGATCAAACAAGATGCTACTGCCATGCTCCCTCTACTGGGTTTGAAGTCTGTCCTTCCTCACCGTCACCGGTGGCTGAAGCGCCAAAAACAGCACCTGCATCCGGTATGTTGTTGTTTTCCCTCCAAAATTGATGCAATAGTTTTATTCTATCAAGGTCTCATCCGGGGCAGTAGTCATTAGTCAACACTGTGATCTATTTTGAACTAAAGCCAACAAGTCTTGGTGACATAAAACTCAACTTCATCAAAATGTCTACCCAAAGGAACAAAGACCATCATATCTAACACATTTCATGATAGCTCGAGGGTGATGATATGACATAAATTATGGGATTCCTATTTTTTAACAACTATGATTAAAAAATATTAATACATTTACATAGGAAGGATAATTTCTTCTTTTTCTCTTTCTTTTTTTTCTAAAGGTCATTTGAGAAAAAAATACTACTAAATTAACCTTTCAAAAATAAGGTATCCAAACATGTTCTGAATTTTAATAGTTTCGAAAACAGTCCCAACAAGCCCCTAGATTTCCCCAGAAAATACATCTTCCTCAGACATAATGGTCATTTTGTCTAGCTTTTCGCAGAAAAGACCTCACGCTTCTTAGCAACAATATCTCTAGTAATGATCACACCCAAGAGCTACTCTTATTTCCTCCTTTTCAGCCCACTGATAAAAATCTCAACAGTATATATATATATAATATATATCTTTTAAAAAAAAATAAAACCCAAGAATAAATCTCAACAATATAGCTCAAACATCTGGAGATACATCATATTTCTTGAAAGTTAACATATATAGACACCACTGGTTAAGATTCCCTTCAGTATTTTTTTTCCTGGTTACTTTTCAGCTCACAACATGAAAACCACAAAATTTTCAACAATTATAATATAAAATAAGAAACAAAAACTTATCCTGAGTTCTAAAAATAACATTTTATTCATAAACATTAAGTTAAGTTTCACTAAGAAGATGAAGTCGTCATTTCCAGTCACTGTATTTAATTTACAGAGACTCTTTTAGGTTGACGGCCGGTCTTCGTCTAACTACATTAGGCATACATGTTTGTTTTGGAAACTCAGAATATTCGTTTTACACCATGTTATTGACAAATTATGATTATAAAATCTAAGTCAATTACCTCAATCACCTTTAAAATGGTCATTACACACTGAGGGTTAATGTTAGAAGTCCGAGTATAAAATATAGCTGTGTATACATTCTTTTCAAATATTTTTGGGTCTTTGACCAAAATGCAAATACGAAAGGTCCAGTAATCCAGAACCAGTTTTTGATTTATAAATTTGGCCAAGAATTCAAAATTATTTTTGTAAAAGGTTAAAAAATAAAAACAAACGGTAAGTAAATAAGCCTAATATTTTAGAAACATAAAACTAAAAACAAAATTGTAACAAAAGAGAGCTCATATATATTTATATTTTTTTTATATATTGTTGACATTTTTCATACATATATTCATATATATCTTCAAGATTTGAATCAGCTGATGTTTTTTCCGGGTTTTGTTTTTATGGCTGGGGTGGATCTTCTACTCTTTGTTGAAATTATTTAGTAGATCATATCCTACAATTTCTTATTTTCTCCCTGCCACTTTTTAGTTGGCGTACTCCAACTTCTATCCTAAGATACTTAAATTCAAAAATCCAATTGCCACATGGTTGATATCAATCGTCCTTATTCTGTAGCAAAGATTACGGTGCAAAAGCAGGGGTTAAGTAGGTGATTGATGAGGTTGTGCCAACTTTAGTGGCGTTCACTTGGGTGAGTTGTTGAGTTTAAACTTTTGAAATGGAGTCTGTAGGTAGAGAATGAGATATTAAGACAAATAGGAAGTGTACATCTGTATTCAGATCAAATTATAGCTGGGCTATAAACGTTAATTGACTGGCGTTGGTATCCTAGCACTTATGGAAGCTTCTGTTTGACAAAACTTCACATCCCACTTCGTTAAAGTCCTTCAATGAAATCATCATTCCTGATAATAAACTAAACCATTTCATTCATTCATCTCTATTTTGTACCTTTGAGTTCACAATCCCCTGTAAAAAATGCCTACCAATCCCTCCAAAACCTTGCTTCTAGTCCTGATATTCATAGAAACGATTCTAATCCAACCATTGATTTCATTATGTGATGACGAGGAGGAATATATGAACTGCAACTCGTCATTGAAGTGTCTCACATATCCAAATCTCAGCTATCCTTTCTGGGGTTCGAATCGACCTGATTACTGTGGCCATCCAAGTTTTGAGTTGAGTTGCAAAGATGGAGCTCTACAGATCATAATCAAGTCCATTGCCTATCGTGTTCTCGAGATCAATACCGACACACAGACTCTGAAGGTAGCTAGAATAGATTACTGGAACAATATTTGTCCACAATACTTGAAGAACAGCACGTTGGACTTGAATCTTTTTTACTACAGCTCAAATACTAAAATCCTAAAGATACTCTATGACTGCCCATCCTTGCCCGTTAATCTTCCTGGTCAATTTAGTTGCAACATAAACAGCTCCAGTTATGTTAATCTCATCGCAACACAGAATGCTGATAGTGGTATCTCAAACGCGACGAGATGCAACCATAGTGTTGATGTTGCAATCTCTCAATCAGAGATGCAAACTCTACAGAGCAATCTAAGTGGGCAAAATCTAATAAAAGCTCTTGATGCTGGATTTGAGTTGCAGTGGAAGATAGACAATAACGTGTGTTATCGGTGTCGAGAATCAGGTGGGCAGTGTGGTTCAGACCCAAGTTTGGGAGAATTCACTTGTTATTGCTTAGATGGAGCTTTTAAAACCACTTGTGGATCAACACCATCAGGTATTTATCATTGGTGTTTCTTTGGAAAACACAGATTCTACTTTTTGGTTCACATTGATGAAGTTGCATCACATAAGGCTTCAACTGTCTCTTTACCCTAACAGATGTTAATTCACTTCTCCAAAAAATGTTTCTAGGATTTCCTCAACTTCCCATTAATTCTCCTATGAACTTTGAAATGGTTTCTATTTCCTTGAACAAAATCCTGAATTCAAAACTGAAGAACAGAACTGGCAGAGCAACTATCTAAAATTATTTTAAAATCTTCTAAGGGTTCTTTCCACTAACCCTAAAGGACAAGTCAAGATCCACTAGAACGCACTTTGAATCCCACCACCACTCAATTCAATCACCAAATGCCAAGTTATTCTTTCCATTTCTACGACGGATTCTTAAAACTCAACACTCAGAAAAGATAAAGTAATGGGGAATCAAATCATTTATTTACTGACTTACCTTTTCGTCTCGTCCATTCGCCATCTTTCTCCTGGTTTACTCGACGACGTCGCGTCCTGCCCTCCATTGGAAACTTGGAGGGCGAGATCTGTTCCCATATTAGCGCCATCTCCGTCCAAATATATATATATATATATTTTCTTCTTCTTTTTTAGGGAAGATTTAGGTTATATATATATTATTCTAAAACTTCGAGGTTCTTATGGATTTTTTAATTAGCGTTCCGTTAATTTTGACGAGGGGAAAAGCCAAAGGTAGAAAATTTAAACAAATATTTATAAGAAATCCCACCAAACGGTATACCGACAAAGTGGCGGAATTTCTTTTATTAAATGGTTAAAAACTTAAAACTAAAAAAGAAATTAGAAGTCAAAAATAATATATAAATAATAAGGAAATAAAACACATCAATGAATTATGATTTGGCTTTTATGAGGTTTGGATTCTTAATGATTTAATCTCTATCCATTTGTAATTGCATATATAAATTACTGCTTATTTGATAATAGAAATTAATTAATTTTTAGTTAATTTAAAATAAATGCCATGTAACAGATATCACCTATATATTGATATTTCTTGAATTGGAACATTTTGCAGGGAAGAAAAGGCAATCCAATTCCAGGCCCCTTCTAATTGGTAAGTTCAAATCTCTCTCTCCCTAAGCTGAGTTATAGGTTTGAATTTCCTTAACAAATTAGAAAAGAATGCCAATTTTTACTATATTATAACCCCTAAATTTTTAGCCACATTTTATTTAGACTTTCATATATTCTACTTTAATCTTTAAATTTGGTATAAAAAATTATTTTTGCCCGTTTTGTTAATCTTTTTTATTAAAAACTCCACAATTTCTTAATTGATGTGATGAGTAATTGTCTACATTGTAATATTTGAAGCCACAATATGTCATTTAAATGTATAATTCCGAAACATATTTAAGTTCTTATCATATTATTAAAGAAAAATTAACGAGAGTATAAATTTTCTTAGTTCAACGACATGTAGAGTGGAAATTCAAACTTCTAAGTCGATGATTACAATAATAGCCTTTCAACAATTAAATGTTTAAAGGGTAAAATGAAAGAAATGAAGTTAAACCAAAAAGATATGACTATGGCAGACATTGTTTGTGTTTATGTGATTAGGTGTTTCAATTGGAGGAGCATGTTTGGTTGCAATAATCTTAGGATGCTGCATCATCTTTTACTTGAGAAGAAAGAAGAAACATCCCATTCAATCTATAAGCAGAGAAGCCCCTTCTCCTCCTCCTCCTCCTCCTCTGTCTGATCATCTTAACAAAGACCTGCCACCTCCTCCTCTTTTGAGTTCCTTTCAGAGTCACAGCATTCCTTCTTATCCCTCTTCCAAATCCGACCTCGAGAAGGGCGGCAACAACCACAAAATTCAAGTATTTAGCTATTCCGAACTCGAAAAAGTTACCGATAAGTTTAACCGTTCTCGAGAGCTCGGAGATGGAGGATTTGGCACCGTTTACTATGGTATGAAAATATTACTTTTAACCTTCTTGGTAAGAAGTAAGGTTAGATTAAACTTTTAAGGTTTTGTGTATCTGGTACTTGTACTTTTGAAAATATTTCTAATAGGTTATTAAACTTTCGTGAACTTTGTGTCTAATAGGTCTAATCTGTTAGCTTAATGCTTACATGTATCATGATGTTTGTATTATGGTTAGCTGATCTCAAGTAGATTTTTGTTTTTAGTGGCGTAAATGTTAAACTCATGAAGTTAACAGTAGGTAGTGATCTATTATAGTACTAAATTGTTCAAAAATTTATTACACTAATGTGATTTTGTGTAATCAGGGAAGCTTTATGATGGCCGTGAGGTTGCTGTGAAGCGTCTATATGAACACAATTGCAAACGTGTGGAGCAGTTCATGAATGAAGTGGACATCCTTGCCAATTTACAACACCACAACCTTGTCAAACTCTACGGCTGCACCTCAAGATTCAGCCAAGGCCTTCTCCTTGTCTACGAGTACATTCCCAACGGAACGGTAGCCGACCATCTCCACGGCTCGCGGGCAAAGCTTGGTTTGCTCAGTTGGCCTCTTCGGTTGCGAATCGCCATCGAAACAGCAAATGCACTTGCATACCTCCACCATTCTGATATCATCCACCGTGATGTCAAAACAAACAACATTCTCCTTCACAACAACTTCACTGTCAAAGTGGCTGATTTTGGCCTCTCAAGGCTGTTCCCTACTGATGTAACTCATGTGTCCACTGCCCCACAGGGCACCCCGGGCTATGTCGATCCTGAGTATTACCAATGCTATCAACTCACTACTAAGAGCGATGTGTACAGCTTTGGCGTGGTCTTGATTGAGCTTATATCGTCCCTACGAGCAGTTGACACGGATAGGAAACGGCATGATATCAATTTGAGCAACATGGCAGTGAGTAAAATACAAAGTCGAGCATTGAATGAGTTGGTTGACCCGAAGCTCGATTTCGATACTAATGATGAAGTTATGAGGATGACAACATCAGTTGCAGAGTTGGCTTTTCGCTGCCTACAACAGGAAAGGTACATGAGGCCTTCCATGGAAGAAGTCGTTGAAGTGTTGAGGGAGATTGAGAATGATAAATCCATTGCTGGGATGGCTGAAGTTGTCGATATCGGAGTTGCTGCAGACGATGTCGAGCTTACAAAGAACACAACACCCTCCCTTTCGCCAAATTCTGTCATAGTTGACAACTGGGTTAGCAGCTCTACCATCACAAATTCCTTGTGATTCTTGAATCTTGATATTTGCTTATTTTTGTTCCTTCATCTGGGTTCATATTTGGATAAGTACATATTGTGTAATGTGTATAGCAGTTTTTGGATAGCTGACACTGTAAACCATAGCCTTCATTTCAACATGGGATTAAAATTTGATTTGTCTTTAAACTTATAGATTTCATTTTTATTTTTCTATTTTGGATAAGTATGCTTGTTTTATTTAACATATTTCTCGTCTTTTATAAAAATATATTTAAATTCTTAATCAAATTTCAAGAAAGAGACAAGATTCTAAAGACTACTCTTCTAATTATAACTTTAATTTTAAAAATGTTTTTTAAAATGTAGAATAATGCCTTTCCGAAAACAAATGTGGAATAATGTTTGAAAAATTAATTTTAATAATGTTAGTTGGTGTGGGCCCAATTTGGGGTGAGAAGGTGACATTGGATAAGGTTTTCAATACATCCTAGATGTGAGTATATGTTTTTTATATCACATTTTCGGCAATAAATAATAATAGTGAGGTTTCGGGGTCAAAAAAATTAAAATAAAATAATAGTGAGGTTTACCAATGAAAAAGACTCGTCTAAATACACACAAAGGAATATTTAGAAAGCAAAAGTATAATTCCCTCAAAAAGGATTTATTCTATTTAAAGACTAAATTAAATAATCAAGAGTGACTTATAGCCAAAATGGCTGAAGCAAACAATAATGTTGAATTTTTCATTCATTCATGAACCTTTTTTTAGATACAAATCCACCATCGTGTGAATATATTTCTGAACTACAATTCATGGACTTGATCTGCTATAATAGGTTCCTTCACATTCCACTATTTTCAAGTTCCTGGGCAATAAAAAGGAAAATCGGACTTAATAGCAAAGGTCAAAATGTCAAATGTGGTCCCTTCCCTCGTTCTTATGTTTTGTAAACATTTATTGACATCACCGTCCATTCCAAATTACTCCACTAACATACTTACAATTTTTATTTCACCCTCTTTTTTTCATTTGAATCTCATATTCTCTCTCATTCTCCCCCTCCCTCTCCTTTGTTTCATTCAAGGATAGAAAATTGTTTATAGCCTAGAAGTATGGATTTCAAACTCATAAATTAACGAAAAATCTCTCTCCTCTGTTTCATTTAAGGATAGAAAATTGTTTATGGCCTAGAATGTATTCGCGGGGAGAACAACAAAACGAAAAGGGAGAGAACAAGAAAACGAGAAGAGAGAGAGGCAAAAAAAACAAGAAGAGAAAGGGAGAAAAAGAACGAGAGACGACAAAGAGAACGAGAGGGAGAGTAGAGAAACAAAATTTAATGAGTTTTCAAAATTGAAATGATGAATCTTTTTAATTTGTGAATCAATTACCAAATCAACAAAAGAGAGGTACGTGGATCCACTTAAATCAACTTAAATGCAATCCTACGTGGATTTTTTTCCTTTTTATTATGGAAATCTTTTCCAAAAAGGAAAAACAAATCCACTTAAATCAACTTAAATGTTACGTACTGCAATCCCCCAGACTAACAGAGAAAGAGGAGAGAGCGATTAACGTTTTCTTTCTTTTCTCTCTCATTTTTTTTCTTCAATCTCCGTTTGATTTTTCCCATGCTAAAAAATTTTTTAGTAAAGGAGAGAGAGAAATGGAAGGTTGAAGAACCAAAAAAATTTTTAGTAAAGGAGAGAGAGAAATCGAAGGTTGAAGAACCAGAAAGAGAGATGAGGTAAGAAAATATGAGATTCAAATGAAAAAAGAGAAGGAGAGTAACAATTTTAAGTATGTTAACGGAGGAGTAGGACGAACATAAACATAAAAATGAGGAGATGGACTACCTTTCAGGCCGAAACCCCAATAAAAAGCATAGAAGTAAAACATGATTTCCCCAACTATACACTTCCAATTGATTCACACCATGATTTTTCCAACCCAGTAAAAAGGTGAGAGAGAGGCACACAATTTAATCACCTCCCCCATTACCTTTTTGTAGAGAGAGAAAATAATTTTGACAGAGACATAAATCTGTGGGTGTTTCCCATCTATGAGATTCACGTGAGCCCAACAACAAAAGATAACACAGAAAATGACAGTTGAAGGGATGAAAATAGGGCCAGACTCCAGAGTTATCTGTGAGGCTGCTTTATTTGACAACATCATTCAACTTTCTCTCCAAAACTTCTGAGCAAATTTGACCCATCATATGGTAGAAAGACATGAGATCAGATAACTGCTCTATTGTCATCTTCCCCATCACATTCCTTGCTGTTCTTTCTCTCTGTTCATTTAGCTTCAGTTTCTCTATGTAGGAACTCCCATTTCTGATTGTTGCACCCATCTGCTTCAGCCTGTTCTCCTGTTGCACGCTCAGAGCAGTGTTTGACTGAAAAACAAACACCATTACAACACCCAAATTTCAGTTAACAGTTCATAAGAATGAATGGCTCAAAAAGGAAATAAAAATTGTGCTTTTGAGTTTTGACTTGATTAATATGATGATGGTATTGGTACCTCGAGGAACTCTGCTCCGGCTTCGAGCTCGGGCTCCTTCTCTGGCTGTGCATCTCGGCCGGTTGTGTATAAGTTCTTGGCAAGGGAGAAGCTTCGGACTATGATCTTCCTTTTCTTCTCCATCTCATTGTTCAGCTTTAAAGCCATTTTGGGTACTGATAATGTGCTGCTGTTTAGCTTCTTTTGGTATGCGACCACTGCCTTCACAAATTGCTGCACCAATCCCATATGTAAACTTCAGATAAATCCACAATTCCCCAATAGTTACAACTTACAGACATGTCATCCATATTTTCATAAATTAAAAATTTTCAAGGTCGATAAATTAGAATTGATATCTTTTTAATGTCAACAGGTTGTAGAAAGATGTCAATAACACATGCCAACGATGTTATTTGTTCCTATCTAGATGTCCAAGTAGTTCTACAATAAAATACAAAAAAAATTGTCATTTTCTCAGAGTCAAGAGCCTTTCCAGATGTCCAAGTATATCTATAATCAAATGCCAAAACACGTCTTTACTTTAGAGACAAAAGACAGAGGATGGGTCATGTGTCAGAGTTTGAAAACGGATGAAGATTTATGTAAATAAAATAGTTTTTGTAGACAGTTTTAAGACTAAAAAAGAATACAACTCAGGTTGGTTAAGTCATCTTGATTTACAGCATTCAAACCTAACATCAAGGTCTAAAACTTATTTTATTTTGTTGAGTTAGATTCTCAGATGGCTATTCTATTTTGTTCTTGAACTTTATATAAATTAAAAATTCATTTTGGATGAGATAACCTTTGAGATAAACACGTCTTAGTCTCTTGTTAGATACGTGTTTGAAGCTACATAAGACCTCTGTGGGTTTCAGAATTTTTTTTTTAATGAAATGAGTATTATAGTTTAGAACCGAAACAGAATTTAAATCTAAAAATCAACCAATTAGAGGTAGAATGTTGATGATACCTGATAAGCAGCGGGGCATCCGGGATAATCAAATTCATCAGAATCTGGGCGTCTCATTCTTTCAGGATGAAACTGAAGTCCCATAATGAACTTGCCCTCTTCGGGATTGTAAGCATCAGGATCATAAAACCCTTCAATCAGCCCATCAGGAGCAAAAGCCATGGGCACGAATCTCTGAGCCAATACCTTAACTCCCTGATGATGATAACTATTTACCCGAATCTCCATCTTATCGTCTTCCAAAGAGTCTCTGAACCAGTTGTGCAATGGCGTATTCTCCACCACATTCACCCTATGCCTATGGCCGTCGTAATTATCGTAATCAATATGAACAACTTTTTCCCCTTCCAGAGTCTTCTTCCAAATCTCTCTGTCAATGTCCTGATAAAGCGTGCCTCCACAGGCGACATTGAGAACCTGCGATCCTCTGCAAATCCCTAGATAGGGAATGTTCCTCTCGAGGCAGAGCTTGGCCAATCGCAACTCGATTGTGTCTTTCTCTTTATCAATGGCGGTGTCGCTGGCGTGGAGCCTCCTGATCTCCTCGAGTTCCTCCGGGGAGAGGCCGGTGGTGTCGGTCTCGTACAGAGAGGGATCGATGTCTTCCCCTTCGCAGAGGAGAACTCCATGGATCGGCTCGAAACTGTCCAGCAGCATGTGCACGCCGGCGACACGGGGAACGATCACCGGCACGGCGCCATAGCCGACGATGAGATCGAGATGGTACTCGCCTGAAGAGAAAAATCAAGATTAAAGGAATGGGCGGATATGGATTATTATGTAATGCATGCATGCGAATGGGAAATGAAGAAACGCACCGACGAAATCGACGAATTTGTTCTTGCGAACGCAGCGGCGGGAGACGACGAGAACGCGAGGAAGGATGACGGAGAGATCAGAGGCGGCCATGAAAAGGGAAAAAGAGAGAGAGTAATAGTAAATTTGTAGGTTTGTGTTTTGATTGAGAAATGGTGTGGAGGAAGCTGGTTTATATAGGACCCCAATTATGGCTTTTGGAGAATGAAAGGAACAACAACAAAATTAGGATTCACAGTTCAGATTAGGAATTAGGATTTTATTTATTTAACAGCTAATTAAATAATTAATTAAAGGAAAAAAGGAAGAGATAAAAACCATATTCGTTGCGTTGCGTTGCGCCGCGTAGGTTTGAAAGTTCCCCAGGTTTATGGTTTGTGAGGCACGCGTGGCTGCCGCTGCCCCTAGTGTTTTCTTAAAAAAAAAAAAAAAACGTTTTTCTTAATTTAAAATTGGGAATCGTTTTGATTGGATTTATATATATATAATTTTTATATCCACGGGTGTACGGCCTAACTTTGACACGTCTTGATATTCGATGGGTTCAAAATTTGAATCCTTTGCTTCAAATTAACTCATGAGCATTGTTTGAATTTATATTTAATCTTTTACAAATTTATTAAAGAAACACTACATTAAAGGGAATTAGGACGCTAAAGGTTACATCATAAAATGGTACCACATATCACAATTAGAATCCACAAATGAACACACAGGTTCGCTTTGGCAAAATTAACCTACTTTTAAGACAACCTGTTTTCTCTTTTTCTTTATAAAATCATACTTTGATAAATTGAGTTTTCCTACGAATTCAAATGACACATATATATACAAAACGTTTATCTAAATTAAATAAAGAAATAAAGTCAAAAGTCAAAGAAGGAAACACAGTAAATAATATCGATTCCTCTATTTTCTTAAATCCTAATTCAGTTTTTGACCTGTATCTTATTCTAATTTCTAAACATGTGACTTAATAGGAAAAAAAAACAAAACTCTTAAAACTACCCCTATTAAATTATGATAATTTTAATTAAATATTAGATATAATAAATTTTCGAATTTTTACAATTATGTTTAACAATGGATGTGTGCGTGGAGGCGGCACCGTTTGGTGTGGTGGAGCCATGGCCCTCACTCTCAGGCCTTATCTTTTTTTTTTTTTTTTTTGCAAATTAATTTAGGCCTTATTTTGGTTAACATTTAACAATGAATATGAATCTCTCTACTCACTCGCATACACGTAAGTAACTGCGTATGCGTTTGTTTTACAACCTCAACCTACACATTTACGGTTTTTATTTTTTCGTCAAAAAAGAAAAAAGAAAAAGGAGTGGTTTTTGTTTTGTTTTTTTAAAACTTTTTTTTAGAAGAGTTCTTTTTTAAAAAAAACTTACAGCTACACATCCTGAGTTAGCTTTGAACTGTTGTTGACTTTTTAGTATTTTTTATTTATTTTTAGTATGTTATTTAGTATTATCTATTTGTTACTTCCAAAGAAAGAAGCATGGTCTATTTATTAAATACATGCAAAATAGACAATTTATTTTATTGAGTTAGTTGTAAATTTGATCTCTTAATTTTGAAGTTTGTGTTCAATAATCTAAGTTTTACAGTGTCTTAGAAAATTTGTACAATAATTCTTATTGGAAAAATATTTATCTAATGAATTCTCTAAAAACTTCCCTAGTAAATGAAATATACATACATTTGATCAAAATCCAACCATAATGAAATTTGGACGTCTCAAGTTCGAACAATTTCCAACACTGTTAGACATATTTTGTCGCGTAACTAAAACATCGAATATTAGTCGTTGCAATATACACTCGCAGGAGTTTAAAACGATGTTACACAGAATCTCGCAGTTATAATCTTTCACTAACTCAAGTAACTCAGTCTGAGTGAAACTTTTATGGTCTTATAAAGATTTGGATTTTCTCTCCATATAGGTAGCGCCCCACTAGTTAGAATCTACTTCAATTCGAGTTTGAGAGTTTTTATTATGCGGTCCAATCGAGTTGGGGCACGATTACCAAACCGTGTTGGTTAATCAAAATCACATAAAAAGTGTGCTTTGAGTAGTAGTCAACTGGGGTAGGGAAAATGTTTTTTTGAGTAGTTAACTGGTGTAGGTAAATATGGTTGGCCTTTCTAGTTTCTAGTGGCGTCTGGAAAACCAATAATGAAGGATTGGGGTCGACGGTGGGGCATTCCATATGATTAATAACGAATCTTCATTTCTTAATCATTCATCAACCGAGACGCCATGCATCAAAAATATTTAAATATATTTAAAGGTAATTACCGCTTCAAAATCACTTTTGTCATATTTAAATCAAATCTTTTTGAGAAAAAAGATTGGAGGTTAGAATCTACACGCCGGATGTTGTTCATTAGAAAAATTAGTTAAATCATAATTTAGTCTATTCTTCTAAACAATGTATCTGTCTAGTCTCTAAATTAAAAAAAAAAAAAGTTATATAAGTAAAATCTAAACTATGGTTCGTTCAAAATTGTTTAGTTCATTTTGTCAGCCTTCAATTTTGATAGAGCCTCAGGATTAAAAATATAACAACCAAATCTAAAGGTTTAGCAAATAGCAATACACATGCAATCATAGTAGGACCACATGTAAGATATATCAAAGATATTATTATTATTATTATTATTATTATTATTATTATTATTATTATATTATGGGAGAGAAGAGAAAAAAAGAAGTCAAAAACTATGAAACGCACGCCCACTTGTAAAAACGTTACATAAAATATTTGACTTCAATAAACTCAAAAAATAAAAAAATAAATATATATATGACTTCACTGATTACGTGGAATTTGTCAGGCGTCTAATCCCATAAGCGAAATGTGTTCGTTATCCTATACATGCATCTTATTCCTACCAGAAAAAAAAAAAAACAAAAATCAAATGTCGGGTCAATGTAACCATATGCGACATGTTGTGACAAATTTAGTCAAACTAAATCTATTTTTTCTTCTTCTTTTGTTTCACCACTTCTTCGTCGGAGATGGATGTAATATCGTTGAACTTCGCCAAACTATCTATTAAAGATGATTATTTTATACAATCCTTCCCATGATTCAATATTATTGGACAAATTGCACAATCTACCTTGGTTATAATTACACTCCTAAACTCTCAACTATAAAAATTAAACCCTCAAACTTCCTGATAAAATTGCACCCTCTAAATTTTTAATTGTAAAAATTAAACCCTAAAGTTTTACAAAATTTGAGACAATCGTCACAATTGTTTTAGACTCTGTGCAACAAAGGGCATTATTCTATTTGGTTTGTTTACCATTCCAATTTATATAAGAATGAATACTACGATTCACATTTCGAACGATGCATCTTCCTCTCCAAGATTTCAAAAAGGTACTTTTAGGATACGAAACTAGACATGCGAGTTTCTTCTGTCAAATGAGACGCACCTTTCTAAAAATTTTAAGGTTTAATTTTTTAAATTGGAAATTTAAAAGGTGCAATTTTATCACTTGGGAAAGTTTAACAAGTTTAATTTTCACTGTTAGTTGTAACAATTGAAAGTTTATGGGTGTAACGGTAACAATAAGATGTTTGGTGCAACTTTTGATAGAGAGCTGAAAATTTGAGGGATAACAGGAAGAAGTTCAAAGTAAAATTGTCCTTTTTTCTAACTTAACCAAACATATATACTCGAGTTTCTGCATAAAAAGGTGGAGATTTAAATTTACAAGTAAATATGAAAAACTATAGAGGAAGATGCTGATTCATATCTAACAATTTTAAGAGTTGGAAACCCCAAGTTTATTTAATATACACTATAAAATACTAGTATTAATTTCCTCTGATTTTCATGGCTTTGGAATTTATAGATTTAGCAATTTGCAGAGAGCCATGCATCCAACTGCAAGTATTTATTTTCTACAGAGTAACAATTAAAGCTGCCTGCCAAGTTGCAGGATTTTAAGGTGACCCACCAGCATCTGCAGAAATTAGGCCACAGAATCAGTAGGTTCCAATCCAAGTTTTGACTTTGAATTCAATCATAGAATTTAAAACATGAAAAAGGAAGCTTTCAACTGAATTCATGAATTTAAGACCAAGCAAAGCAATCTTCTCCATGCAAGGGAGATTCCGGTCAAGATGAACAATATCATACTATTGTGGAATATAGAGAGATTTGTTGTCCTAACACATGCCACGTATGACTTTTCAAAACTATTTCCTAAACGTCATGAGATGTTGCTTTTTACCTTGGGGACAAGAAAGAGTTGTTTATCTTGAACAGGTTTGAAACATGAAAATGAAGCTTAAATTGAATTGGAATTCAAGAAAATTTTCAAATTATTTGTCCTGGTCAAAATCAGAGAGAACATTAATCTCTTGGAATGGCTAATTTGGAAGGAGATTGTAGCAACTACACTGTTAAAATGGCTTCAAACAATGCAGTGGCAGCAAATAAGACTGAAATAGATGATATGAAATGAAAACATGGCAACATATCTCACCGGGAAGAAGATCCCAATTCAGGAAGCCTCCTTGGCCTCTAGCATTATTGAACTTGTAAACAGCACCAGAAGCTGGTTGAGAACATAACAACAACATCACCAAATTGAGCTTATTGTGTGTAAACACGAATGTTCACGTCGGTTATTGCGATTTAAAAACGATTACCTTCATAACCTCCAACAACAGGATCTTCTGCTAATAAAAATGGTGCATCAAGAACAATGTACCTGCAATTTGTATAAGAAACTTCATTGAAAATCCAGGAATGAATCCTAAAGTGGTAAAAAAGACGTGAAAGGTTACTTGAAGCAGCCAGAGCCAGCAGCCAAATGGCCTGCAAACCCGGTCCCGAGTCTCGTCTCTGCCATGCTGTCAATCATAAGAATCAAGCCTGATTTTCTTTCCAGCTCTATTATTTCTAGAACTCCAAGGACTCCAAACTTGGGTAACTTGATGTTTATGGCATCCACGAGGTTTTCGTCGATAATCTTTCGAACATCGGTCGAATTCCGACAGCTTTCATCGGCTGCAACGGGTACTCCATACTCTCTAGCTAAGTTACTGACTTCGCGAAGGCCTTTCCAGTCATCTCGGGCTACAGGTTGCTCAAAAACAAGAGGAACTATCCCCATATCTGCCATGGAATAATCATTTAAGACATTTTATCAATGACGGGAAGGAATAGAGAGCATAATCATTGAAAATATACTACATAACAGAGAGTTTTAGCTCATTTTCAAATCTTGAAAAATAAATATTACCCTTCAATCTCTTGAGAAATTTTATTGCTTCGTCGGGCGTGTATCCTTCGTTTGCATCGAACATGAATGAGCAGCAGGGTTGAGCTTCCTTTATGGCTTCAATAGCTGCAATTTCTGCAGCAAAGTTTTTCCCAACAACAAGCTTAAGAGTCTCAAATCCTTGATTGCAATACTTTGAAGCCAATAGTGACGCCTCTGCTGGGGAAATAATTGGGACCTGCAGAATCATATATCACAAATAATGAAAAATCTTCTTCAAGAATCAAGCAAAGACACTGTTATAGCATAAAAACTTATTGAGCTCAACTGTAATTGCAGTGGTTAAGGTACTTGTGACACCACCGAATAATCTCCAGAGTGGAACATCGATGCTATTTGCAACTGCATCAATCAATGCCATCTCCACCCCAGCCCTGATCTTTAGAACACAGAAACCGCTTAAAGAGTTGCTTTTAATACAGTAACCAGAGCCGATATTCAAAACTGAAATCATTTCATCAATATAAATTATCTCTATATCCTTGCAATGGTATAATATGATCTACTTTAAATTTAAGTCAAGTATAGTTTTTCTTCTTAGAACTAAAATACCTCATTTTAATAGAGATGTGCTTTGTCTTATCTTACGATATGGGGCTATGTCATTGTCCCCATAACAAAAGACTCATTGGTATAAAGAACTCGTCAAAATTCGAATCCCTCACCTCGATTTGCTTCATCAAAAGGGGAAACATGAACTTCCATTGGTTGGCTTAGTGGTATTGGGACCAGTGAAAAAGTAAAAGAGCATCGAGGAAATGCATTTAAACTATTTAAACTATGATAGTCACCTACCTAAGGTTTAAAATCCTATGAATTTTATCTAGCAACCAAATATGGTAGGACCAACAGGTTAGCTGTAAGTGAAAGGAGTTAGCTCAACAAGTTATAGGATCAGTTGAAACTCATAAATAAAAGAAGGCTACTGTTGTGGAATAATGATGCGATCCAAGTGAATTATATTCCCATCAAACTTACTAAATAAACACATCTACTCCATTCCTTTCCATGAAATCGCTCTAAATTAGCAACACTTCACTCACCGGAGCAAACTCCCGGGGGGATAGAAGTCCGGCAATATCATCAAACACCGAATTCAGAGTCGTCGGCGGGGTCCGCCGGAGGTAGCTGCAGATATCCTCAGCCTTCCCAAGAGCTGTTTCCAGATTGACATCAGTAACAAGAGGTAGCACTTGAACTTCCCCCCAACCCACACACCCATTACTCAGTTCCACTCTGATTGCAACATTGTCCACCATTTCAAGCTTCGTTTCCCCAATATGCAATGGCGAATTAAGCCCAACACTCAACGGCCTCCCTTCAGCCCTCTGCACATCCACCCAAAAAGTATCCGCCAAATTTTTGAACCCGAAACTTACCCTTTGGGCAGGGGCAGCAGAATCTGCAACTAGCTCAACGCCGCCGCCATGGCTAGAAGCGATGCAGAGCCTGGAAGTGCTTCTGGGAAGGCGTGGAAGAAGCGCGGAAGAAGAGGGGAGAAGAGCAGCAGACAGAAACAAAGCCATTGAGTTCGCTACACTCTCTAATTGGAGTTGCAATAGTGGGTTCTTTTTCTTGTCATTTTTACAGGCGGAGCTTTGTGGTGTGGAAAATTGGAGCAGATGATTAAAGAAATGGTGTGATAGTGAGATCTTGTGGACCCAAATGAAAATGAATGTGAAAAACGAATGAGACTTCATACATTTTGATTTGCTTGGGAAAATGTCCTTTGGTGGCGTGTGAGGGCCAGAGTCGCCATTCACCAAACCATAACACAAACATGTGAATAAATTCAAAGATGACCTGAACTACAACAAGGAAAAATATGAAAGTTTCACTTTTTGTCTCATTATTCGAAAAGAAAAGACGAAATTGTCTTTTAATTATTGTTATTTATCTTTCTTTTTCAACAAACATTGTGGACAATATTTTAAATGTTAATATCGATAAAAACGTCGAGATCTCAATTACATGAAAATGTATTTTAGAATATTTTTAAAAATTTTATAAAAATAAAAATTTGGTAACAAATATTTAAATTAGTCGATAAACTTTTCACAATTTCTAAATAAGTTTTAAATGATTAATTAATATTATGTTGATATTTTATTAATATCATTTATATTTTGTCAAATTTTTTGCAATATCATAAAAATATTAATTTATTTATCATATTGATGTTGAACCTACGTGTACATAAAAATGTCGATTTGTCAACATAAATTTAATGGATAAGAATTTCAGATGTTGGTAGGAATTAGCAGTCTTACACTTACTATGACATGTTTTCCTTCTAGAAGAAAAAAAGAGTTTAGGCCTTATTTAATAAAAAGTAGGTATTATGTTTATTGTTTTCATATTTATTTAATTAAAATGATTCATTGAATAATTTTTGGATTATGTGACAAAATTTTGAGAAAAAAAAAACTTTTATATTTAGAATTTAAAACTTTGAAATGTAGAATTATAAAACAGATAAAATATAAAAAAATATCAACATAATATTTTTAACTTATTTAAAAAATGTAAAATATTTATTAATTTAAATATTTGTTAGAAGTTTTCTTTTATATATAATTTTTTTTATTAATATCCATCAACATCAACGTTTTCATCAAATTGAGACCTACATTTCCAACCACATCGATACTTAAACCTTATAAAGCAATAAAGAGATCCTTAAAAATACACTAATTATTTTCATTTTACATGTAAGTAAAGGAACATTACTTCTCATAATTGTGTAGTCCCCCTTTCCTATCACTATTGCAAAAAATAAGATACAAAAAAGAGAAAAGGTCAAATAACAATAATAATAATAATTCAATGAAAGAATGTAAGCTTATTAGAAATGGTAACCTCATTTCATGTAAGAGACAAAAAAAGAAAACAGGTTCTTCACTATAGACTATACTGAGTACGGCATGCCTCAATGGGTGGCGCCGGCGAGAAGTGTCCTATATCAAAGGCTCTGAGAATCCTCCTGGTTTTTTACTTTGCCTCGGAGCATGTCGGTGAAACTTCCTCGCATGATCCGCCGGAATCTTGTGTCCTCAGCCGCTGGCGGCGGGCCTGCCGGGGCAGGATTTGGCGCCTCAACTGGTTCCGTTTGAGATGGCTCCAATGTTTCTTTCTTTCCCAACAGCCCACCGTCGCCAAAGAAACTGCTGACTGATGAAGCAATTCCCAGATGTGCGCCCATAACCTTGCTGATGGTTTCAAAAGTTCCTCCTGATCTCTCCTTCATTATGATTTCAAGAGCTTCCTTGTGTGCTGGATCCAGAGCATCTAAATCTCTCAAAAGGTTTTGCATCGTGGGTAGGAACAATTCTCGTATGCTCGTTGGCGATAGCTCTAACACAACCATATAAATTGTATATAAGAAAGTTTCTTGACATCAGCAAAAGAGTGCATGTGATTTGAGCATCCAATTTACAAGGCTCGCAAAATGAAACGAACCTGTAGCATCCAGAGCGCGAATTGCCTCACAAAATGCATCAGCTCGCTCACGGCGACGCATCAATGCACTTGAAGTTGGTGGTGTGGCTGAGAGTTGGAAGATCTTGGATAAAAGATGTAGCATGTTAAAGAAACAAACAAAAGAATGGATATATAAAATATTCAGAAAGTATCAAACAGTCCTGGATAGAACGATATTCAGAAAGATGGTCAAGGATATAATCTCGAAGTCTTTCTGTTGTGTGAGGTACAGCAACCACCAATGCACGGATCACAGCTATTGTAGCCTCGTGGGATCCATCTTCAAGGAAGGCATCCATTTGAACCCTTATCTTATCCACTATCTAAAAGGTCAAAAAAAAAAAAAAAACCAGCTTAGCCTCTGAGAGTGTTCAAGAAGTATAACAATAAGGTCAATTTTAGCAAAGAAAAAGATACATACAATATCACTCTTAAAATGTTGTGCAACAGCTCCAAATGCTTCTATGCTTGCATACTTCACATTCAAGTTTGGGTCCGATCCCAAAGTAACGAGAGCAGGCAAAATGTGAGTAGACGCAACTTTTGAATCAGTGTAAGGTACCTGGCAATAAATTATAGTTGATTTAGCTTTCAATACGATATGGAATTAATAGTTTTCCAGAAGAACAGTTAAGCTTACAATAACTTTCAGCAGACGGGCAGCACTGATCTTCATACTTATGTGAGAGCTAACAACCATCTCCCACAGAATATTAAAAATCATACCGTGGTGCTGTTCAAATGTGCTGCACAATGGAAAGAAACCTCAGAAAGAAAACTACTTACATTAACTATATATAGGTATTTATTTAGATACAGACCAAAAGAAGCGGACTGCATCCACAATCTCAGTATATTGATTTGCTGGCTGATTCTCCTCCTTAGTACCTTCAACTAATAGTTTCCTCAAAAACTGCACCAACTCTTCGTGTTTACTAGGAGCACCCAACACACCAGCTAGAAGAACTGGTATAACACAAATTGTTGCAAGTCTCTCACCCAAAATGGTTTTTGGTTTAAGACCTTCAATAAATAAACCATCACTACAGTAAGACGGTATGAAGAAATAACACTTAAATCATACTAAGTATTCAATAATATTTAGGGAAGAGTTTCATTCTTTACATGTACTTAACTCAATAAAGTCAATTTTGACCTTAAACTTTTCATTTCATCCAATTGAATCCTAAACTTCAAAAGGTAAAATTAATAAAACTTTAAAATGAAATCAAAATATTGCCCATGAACCAGCCAATAGACACAAGATCCAACTAACAGAACACCCAAATCAAGTCATAAAAATATCTGAACCCAACTATAAATGTAACCAAATATAGCCACAAAAATTAAGCCACTAAAAAAAACAATCAAACCCGATACTAGAACACCAAACCTGAGCTAAAAAGCATCTCAATGTAACCACAAAAGATAGCCCCATCCATCACCAAGAACAGTGAACACCCAGAAAAACTGGAAACTCAATAAATGGGAAATATTAATTTCACCACTTATTTAAGTTCTGGCTCAATTTGATAAAATTAGAAATTTAAGGTTAAATTTGATGACTCAACAAAGTACACAGGTAAAATTAGTTTCCCTAATAATTACATAATGTATTTGATGACAATTTACCTTTGATTCTTGAATGGATAGTTGAAGGGAAAAATGCCAAGTCTGCACTTTCTCCAACTGCTACCAAGAATACAGGCAGCATTATATGTGTCAAATAAGGATCACCAAAACGTTCAGATACGGCCAATAGAAACTGCATAATCAAAAAAAAAAAAAAAAAAAAAAAGAAAGAAAGAAGAAGATTAGAGAAAGAGGGTAACGCACAAAAGTTGAAGAATGGCATAGAGAATGATGAGGTACCCTGGTAATTCGATTTCTTAAGTTGTCTTCTTTCTGAGGTAACAAACAGGCCAGCTGTATTAAATCAGGAAAGCAGTCTACATGAATCCATTCAAATGCTGGCCATTCGATGCATCCCCTAGACCAATAGTATCACACAGACTCAAATTGGTATGAACCTCATTTGCAAAATGTTAGTTGAAATTTTACAGAAAGGATCACGTTCCAAATGTATAGAAAATGAACAAGAAACAATCACGAGAATATAGCAGAACTTACCCTGCATACAATTCAAGCAAGGAAGTAGAGATCACGGTTCCGGTTGCCTGCGTTACAGAAGAAAATGGACAAGTTTCTATTGCTTTTTGGTGCACAAGAGGAAGCAATTCTGCCAGCATTCTCAGTAAAACATCAACATTCCAGCGTTCTCGTTCACCTAAAGCACGAAGATGCGACTCCACCGATCCTTCAACACCCGAAAGAGGTGGACAACGCTTCACATTGAACAGATAAATTAGTGACAAAAAAAAATGTGAAAGTTCTCAACACGGACGGAGATAGAAGAGGGTGAGATAAAACACACCTGAATAGAGCCCAAAATATGAGACAACAATACTCTTAAGATATGGTCTAATTTGTTTCCCCACTTTATAACTGCAGGAACCAGTTCCTTCAATGAAGTTTCCACAACCACACCGGCCGGATCACAGATTAGCTGGAACATCATCTCCTCTACCTGTAGACAAACAAGATTGAGTATTATATAAAGAAACTAGTGTCCTAATACTTTCTTTTTCCCTCTTATGAGTCATCCTATGGATGGCAAGGGGAAACGGCTCCACTCCCCAAACCATTTTATCAACCTGTTCTAGAGCTTACATTGTAGCAAATTCTCTCAAGTCAGAATTCTTCTCCATGATTGCCTCGTAGCATATTTAGTGAGGCTGACCTTGTAATATTTGTCGATGTTTGGAAATAGTGGAAGCAGCATAGCAAGATTATGAACAGCAGCCTCCCGCACAACAGTTGCAGAATCTTCAATCAGTTGTTGCACAATAGACAGAATAAGAGAATCACGAATCTCAGGCCGAACAAATTCTACTAGCTCTCCACATGATTGAGCAACAAGTAGTCTACGCTCCTCATACATGTGATTAATCTGATATCAAATTGAAAAGATAAATAAAACATTCCTTCAAAAAGTACACAAAAGTTACTAATGATATCTCCTCCTGCAAAGTAGACTGCAAAACTCACTTGTTCCCAGCACTGTGGGAGCAACTCTGTTTCTGTCCTCATCTCTCCAACACTCTTAGCAAGGGTAACACATGCCTAAATAGTAGACAAAAGCTTCAGTTTGAATAAATTTAAAAAGCAACCTCCAATAAAATAGTTGAAAATATTATAAAAAAAAAAAACCCCACATCCATAATGATACGTCTTTGCTGTTCATCTGGACGTTTGATTAAATTAAACAGCGTGTGAGTCAAGGAATCCCTAGTACTGCTATCTGGATGACGCTCAATTGCACACATTATAAGGGGAAGAAGCTCCTGAAAGCCGGAACAAACGTCAAATCAGCATATGGAACTGAGAGACAGATTTTTAATATATCACATAGAGACTGAAAAGAACCTCACGATGATTGATCAAAACATAAGGAACTATCTTTGGTAAGGCATCTGCAAGTATCTGAATAGTCCCTAAACCCTGCGAACAACAACCATAGTTCAGACATCTAAGTTCAAAAGATGAACATGAAAGATTTTGGATAGGGAATAGAATTGCAGCCAAACCCGAGGAGAAGAAAACATATGTAGCCTGATTCAAATGTTAACTGGCTAAGGAACTGATTGATTACCTTTTCAAGAACAGCTTCATCTCCTAGGTTGTCTGCTTTCACAGATAGCACATTGTCACCTGTCAGTTGCTGACCATTTAGTTTGGAGATGCTTTCTTTATTTTCCATACAATTATTATTATTTGATGAAACTATTGAAAGTTCATGCAAGACTTCCTCGGATTTGCTCAGGTTGTTACCAGAAATTTGAGTGGGCAGTGACAGAGTATCCCCACTATCTACAACCACATTACCTGCATCTGACACATGAGATAAATTGTTTTTGTCTTCATGTATCTCAACAACTCTTTCTTCCGGCTTCTCAGTCACTTCCTTCAAAACTATTTGTTCTACAGGATCCGAAGAATTCATATTTTTTGCTTTTAAATTCTCAATTTCAATTTGCAGTAACTTTATTTCCTCCTTGTATGTTTCAGACGACTGTAGTTGGCCAGGATCCGCATCATTAACAACTGAGTACGAATTAGAATGAGATCCCGAACTGTGCATTTTTAGTGCAGTGATTTCAGATCTGCAGTCATTGAGTTCCTTTCTCTGGTGTTCCCAGGATTTCTTTAAATCTTGTACCTAAAGATAAGTGCATGTAATTTTATGAATTAGGAAAAAATTAAGCAGCAGCTCCAAAGTGTAATGAGGGGAAAATACCAGTCTCTCTTTGTTCTTAATTTCCTTCTGCATGGTCTCTAAAGACTTTGTTAATGCACCTATCTGACCCTCTGCCAAATCCTTGTTTCTTAGCAAGCATTCCTTTTCATGATTTAATTTCTTGTTTGCTTCAAGCAAAGACTCATTCTGTCTGATCATTGCAATTTTTTCCTGTAAATAAGACACCTAGTAGTTATACAAGACTGAAATTCAGAAAACAGGAAAATCCAAAGTTATTTCAGTACTATATGTAAGCCTCAACTGACCAAGGACAGTTAATTCTTCTGTTTTTTTTTTTTCCAATAAACAAAAAGACTAATGAAAGTACAAAAGAGATTGTAAAAAGGCAAGGCCCAACTAACAAGGAAACTATACACACGTATATCCCCCCAGCCACTGGTAATCAATGAAGCAAAAACACTTCAATTTAGACAACACGTTTGTCGGACACTTCGACACTCCAACACATGTTAAGCATAATAGACACACGTCAGACACTAATTGAATAAACCAAATACGAGCTCAACACTTTGGCTTGTGTATTGTCAAACACTTGTTACCAATCCCAAGTATTTAAAGTGACACATACTTGTTAGACAACACGTTTGTCGGACACTTCGACACTCCAACACATGTTAAGCATAATAGACACACGTCAGACACTAATTGAATAAACCAAATACGAGCTCAACACTTTGGCTTGTGTATTGTCAAACACTTGTTACCAATCCCAAGTCTTTAAAGTGACACATAGTTGTTATCAATAATATATATGTGTGCGCGTATATTATACTATATTCCAAGTATCCTTAATATCAATAAACCAATCTAAGACAATATGCATATTCCTCTCTAACAGATAAAACTATAGAAAATCTTAAGAACCCTATTAATTCTTTCTTTCCTGGCTGGATTGAGTTATCAGCCTACTTGAACTGCATGCTTGCAACCACGCCTCCTAATATGAAAACTTCAAAAAGTAAACAAGAAGTATTTCTAAATTTGGAACAAAAAAGCTTTGAGATAAACACTTTGGATTATTTGAGAAACCTTATTAACCTAGTCACGCAATACATTTCACTTGAACTGTAGCTGTATAACATGAAGCAGTAGTGTCTGACTTTAACTATTGCTTTGATGGAGCAACGTGAAAGGTACAATGGGATATTAACATTTATCAGAAAAATTATCATAAAAGCAACTTGCACACACTTGTACCAGGAATTACCTCAGCAGCTTCTGTGGTGGAGGATAGATATTGATAGTAGTAGTGACGCAGGGCATCTGATACACATGCAGGTGAGTTCGGCCAAACATCAAGGTTTTGGTCTGTAACCTGCATGGGAAAGGGTTAATATATAATTTCAAACACCTATGGATGCCTAAATACAGGACACGCGATCATAAACCTACCCCTCAAGACAGACTCTTCGTTTTTCTTTCTTTATTATTATTTTTTTTAATGAAGATAGGACATTTTAGTACAATTGAAAAGCGGTTGTTTAGTCCTTTTGGGTGGGGTTTCCTCTACCCAGCTCTTAAGTGGTTCCTTTTGTCTTCCTCTTGGAATATACAAGTTTCTTTATCTAAAAAGAAAAAGATAGGACATTTTTTTTTGTTTTACCAAAAAGAAAAAGGAACAAAAGAAGATAGAAGGAAAGAAAACAATTCCCCTGGAACAAATAATTACAGGCCGACTGTAAATATGACATAAGTCACAGAATAAATGTTGAATGTGATTATGTGGATAGCCACTTAAAGTAGTAATTGGAAATATGACAAAAAGTATAATACCTGTCAATTAATTATTGATTATGATAATCATCTCAATTAATACCTGAGTATCAAATCAACAATTACCATAAAAAAGGTAAAAGCAGACAAATTGTTAATATAAAGTTAATTGGTGATTGGTGAGTTTAAAACAAAAAATTACTTTTACAAATATATATATTTGTGAATATTTTAGCAAATTAAGCCATCCAAAGAAATGTTCCTATAATTCTGGCAGGAACACAAACATTCCTTGCTCTACACTCAAACCAGTTGTCTGTGACATTAAACAGTTACTAAAAAGCTCGAAGAACAACTCAACAACAATAAACCCATAATCTTGCATACCTCTTCATAAAATGTCATTGCTGTAAGTCGATACCCTGCTATAAGCAGATATTCCTTCACAGCACAATTTAGATCTTGACGTTCATTGCTTTTAAGCGGACCCAAGTCAGAGGAGGGATTTCTCTTTTCTTGATGAATCTCTTGCCGACCTCTAAAGGTAGAATCAGCCTTTGAATCTATTATATAACGATCCAGATAAATAACTTCAGGAAACAGTTGATAGCAGATAAGCATTAACTGATCAAATAATTAATATTACAATAATTATCCACATACTGCAGATGGATATTGATTCAATACTAGTCTTACTGTCATATGACTTATACCCGCTTGGGTTTGAGTTTTTTTCTTGTTTCTGAAAGCCTATTTCACTTTGTTGAAATCATAAAGCAAGGATTTCGGGCGTCCACAAGGGCATCCATCACCCCAGTTGATAAAAAGGCTACTATCATTGCCCTAAAAACCTAATTTCTTTTTACATATTGTAGCAAGCCAGCAAGGTGGGGCCATTAATGGCGTGCACTAGAATTTTCTATCTTATTTTCAAATATGCTAATCTTTTAAGGGGCACTAGAACTTTCTTTCTTTCTTTTCAATAAAAGCTCAGGTTTTCATAAAAATGGCCCTTTTTTCAGTTGTCAGTTTAGCATTGCCTTAGTATTTAGTAGAAAAAAACCAAATTCAGTCATATTGATGAGAACAAACTTACCACTCAACTCAATTGAATGGGGCTCAGTCTTTTTCTGCAATTCACTCTTCAATTTTGAAATGTCTTCTTGAGCTAAGCGCAGCTCATACTCACCGATAGCTAACTTTTCTTCTATTGCTTCTTTCTCCTCCAACAAACTTTGAGGGTCTGCAACTGCTCTCCAATAGGAAAGAGAGAAAAAGACATTGCATCCAGAAACGAGATTAAACAACAATATCATGAGTGATACTCAATGGTAATTTAGTCTTGGACTGTAAAGAAAGCAGAATAACTCTAATTTATTTAACAAATTCCTACTTAACCATACGAATAAAAGATAAATTGATGTTAATTATTTTTATTAAAAATATTCATTAGAGAGCAAGAGAACAAATATAAAAAGCGAGATAAGGTACCAACCCAAAAAGAAGCCAAAGGGATTACATAAAAGATCCTTAAGTTGGCATTTAAAATTACTAAAAAGACAATTTGAGTGAACTCCAAAAAGAAGCCTTAAATTCAATGGTTTCTCAAATCTCAAACTCTCCTTTGCTCCTTAAATATTACAAGGTTATTTCCAACTTTACCTCCCAAATTCACAGACTTGGAATGTATTGATCTGTGATGGCAGAAGAACTTTCATAAGTGACAGAGAAGCTCCAGTTCTGTGGAGGGCTTGGAGGATCTAATTAATAAGATTGGACAAATGTTTGAACGGGGTGAGGAATGGATGATGGAAAAAGGGAAGGTGATGGATGCATATCAGAGAGAGATGTGCCTGACTTGCCATGAGATTCAGGATTAATGCAACTCAAAATCGAGAAATAAAGCTTGAGATGCCAATTTTCATGGAACGGTTCAAATGGGTGGATATATCATGCTGAGCATAATTGTTTGGTGAAAGAGAAGAAACTCAAAGGAATGACGCAGTGTATGGAGGGCGGAGCTCTAACTTGGCATCAGCGAATTCAGTAGGAAGAAAGCAAACAACCCTTCAAGTATGGATCAAACTGAAGAGAATATCATGAGCTCTTTGAAATATTAACACACCACTTATTAACGTTCTAAAGCATGCATTGGAGAGGCTATTGAATAGGTTGAAGAATAAAATTCGGGAAATAACTCAACATTTCCTACACCCTCCTGTAGATAAAGAAAGTCTAACATTTCCTATTTTACTAAAAGATAAGCGCTAGATATTTCTTTAACATTTAATTTTAGGACTTCATTGAATTACCTTAGTATAAATTGATTATGGATAATTTACCAGACTCTAAAGAAAGACCTATTGTACTCAGTTGATGGTTAGGTAAAAGTCTAAGTAGAGATAGATCGGATGCAACATGGATATAACACATCGTTTTCTCTTAGAAAAGAATTAAGTTATTTCTCTCTTATTTGTGTGGTTCTTTTTTCCTAGAACAGGATTTCTTTCCCAGCAAAGTATTTCTTTCTCCGTACAGGTCTGGTTTTAATGTGATCCTGATTAAAAAAAAAATACAACTAGGTATGGCCTCTGTTTCTCCATTGGTATCCGAGTTGAACTTTGAGTTGTCTACGGCTATAATCGAATTATTACTTGTTCAAGCTTATTCTCTCTGCCTCTTTCTGTCTAGCTATATTTCGGCAACTTCTGTCACATTATCGAAGATCCATAAGTATTCAACTAGTTTTCTCAGCCGTAATCTCTATCCACTACCTTACGTAACACGACAGTTAGAAATCCTGCATAAACCTTCCGCATAAGCTATAAGCAACACATGCGATCAAAATTAAGAAAAACATTAACCACCATGGTTAGCCAGTGGTCAGTAAGCTGGATAGAGGTGCACACAAGCCTATGAGACGAGATTAGTCGAGTTGTGCATATCAAGAAAAATTAAGCAAAACGATCTAAAACTATGAACCATTAAAAAGACAGAAAATTTTAGGCTCTCCTAAATGAAGCCAAATCTTTTCTGATAACAATACGATTCATTTCCTCCATTTATTGAACAAAAAGAGAAAATCCTAATGTCAGGTCTAAGGATCAATGTAGAATCTCGTAACAGCTTGTTGCTGGAGGCCGGAGGCAAAAACTGGAATCGAGAATCTGCAAGATCCCGGTCTCAATTTGTATCGATTAAACAAATTATCAAAATTCCAGACAGCAAATAAAACTAATGTTCTGCGTCAATGCACACTGTCGAATTACCATTGTTACGAGCATAACAGAAAGATTTGAAGCTCGAAACTTAAGATTGAGCGCCAATTATAAAACCACCCTACTTCAACCATATTTGAAAACAGTAGAAATCAACTGCCAACCACATTCCCATAATTTCTGTAACCTAACCGGTAGAAGGATGACGAGAGTAAATACACAAATGAAAAATTGGAAATCAGGAGAACAAGAAGATGGAGGAGAAAGAGAAACCTCGAAGAGAATTAAAGCGAGTGATTTGATCAGGAGGGAAGTGAGCAGGATCGGAGAAGAACTCCTTGAGGCGAATGGCATGCGCATCCCGGCCATCGTCGAGAAGCTCGTGTAGCAGCTCAAATGCTGTTAACACATAGTTCTCCTCCAGCAAAAAGTTGACGACGCAATTGCACAGCGACGACCTTTCCACGTCCATCGAAGTTAGCCGCAGAATCATTCACATACTACCTCAACTCAACGACAGCCATTGTTCCAGCTCAAGCTCCAGCTCCAGCTCCATCTTCATTACGTCGAAATTGAATTGAATGAGAGAGGAAAAAGCAGCAGCGAGCTCTGGTAGATCTCACCTCCCCACTCTGATATGCGTAAATCGGTAATTTTTCGATCGTCGTGCTTTCCCAAGAAATTCATCTTTTCTTTCTTTTCTGTTACTTATTTTTTGTCATGAATGGTACAGTTTATTCACATTTAAAATTTAATCCAATTAAATCAAAATGAATTATTAAAGATGAGGTGGACAAGTAAAAAACAACAACATTTAAATATATTTATACAAATAGCTCAACTAGTTAATTCAATCAATTTTCGATTTAAAGGTCCTTGAATTGAATCCTCGTCGATATAAAGACATTAGTTTTTCAATTTAATTTTGAGAATGTCTCATCTCTCAATTCTTTAATTGTAAATCGATCAGATTTAACCATAGATTTACAAAATTTTTAATTTCATCCATTTATATTAAACTTTGGTAGGTATGGTAATCTTTATCCTAAAATTTAAAAGTTGTTACCATTTTTACCTTAAAATGTTGGCAAAAAATACTCTTGTGTATCAAATAAATTATAAAATATATATTTATAATGAAATTAATATGATGCTAAAAAAGTAACGTTAGAATTTTATTCTTTTTTATTGAAATTTACTAATTTTGGCAGGGTTATTTAATGGTTAATTTTATGCTTTAATCAAACTTTTTTTTTGGTAAAACTTTTTTTCATGAAAAATTAAATATAAAAATTGTAACACTTATCCAAGTTTGAAATTTAATTTAACGAAACTAAAAATTTATAGTGAACATCGATACAACTTGTAAAATTTAATATTAAGAAATGAGTTTCTTCTTCTTTTTATTTTTTAAATATATTTAGAACTTTTGTAATTGCTAAGTATCCTATAAAATGAATTATGATTGGATCATAGTGTAAGTGAATAACATATCTATTATTGTTGGGGGTGTTTATAGATTGGATTGGACTGGGTTAAGAGAGTTATTTGAACCTACTCGAAGGGTTGATCAAATTAGAGAATCGTCAGAACTGAACACGACAATCAATCTAACTCAACCCAACTTTTATATTTTCCAATGAAGTCGTATTGGATCGTCGGATTGAGACGAAAGAGGAAAGAGAAGAGAGCCGAACAAACAACAAACAGATAGAAAAATGAGTCGAACAAAACCCTATATATATATATATATATATATATATAGTTTGTTAAGGATCCCAAGGGACGGTTCATAATAGTCATGGACTACTCTTTTCATTGCCAATTGGTTTTGAGATAGAATCCCATGAATATTAATATGGTATCCGAGATCAAAAAGCTCAAACGAGCCTCCAGTCAAAAAATGGGATCCGACCAAGATCGATGGGTCAAAAAAAGCAACGATCTTGAGAGAACATGTTAAGGATCCCACAACATATTAATATAGTTTTAATTCAATATTGGGTTTGGTTCGATTCGCATTTGGTCGATAAAAAAAATTTCCTAAATCGAAAACCAAACTGAATATTTGGTCATAGAAAAAACTATAAGAAAGAATTTTGGCTGGTCTATTTTCTTGCTATCTTTTAATAAAATTAGCTTGGGGCCATCTAGTATGGTATGGACTGTGTGGACTTGGGGAGCAGGACGTGGCGTTTTTCATGTCATGGATTTGCTAAATAAATTATTATTATTATTATTATTGTGACGTGTGAGAGGCTGCATCTGCCAAGTGCCACATGCACTGCACGCTTGTCTCCAGAAAATCAAATGCAAACAAATTTGCATTTATATTCTTCTGATGCTCAACGACAAAAATGTCTTTGCCATAACATTTGTCTTTTCTCCCTTCCCTTCCCATATTTTTCCTGCCATTTGTGCAAATCACTTAAAAACACAATGATGCTAAATAAACTATTCCTTTGAGATTAACTTTTAGGAATTATCATAAATTTTCGTTACCCCAATTCATAATCTGTTAAATTTATGTCTTATCGATCATGAATGCTTCTAATCATGTCCGATTATTGATCTAATCTTATCCATACAAAAATTTATGTCTCCTCATTGAACTCCCAAGTTTTTTATTTTTTTATTTTTATTTTACTTTTATTAAAGTGTTTTCTAACTAATAAAATATGTGCCACATGTTTGTAACCTTTGCATCCACGTACTTTTTTTTTTAATAATAAATAGAAAATAAATAATAATAATTTATTATTCGCAAATATTTCCTTTCCCTCGCTTCTCGCTCTGTTATCTGTTTCATTCTCGTTCTTCTTGGCCATGGCGTTCTCCACTTAAACGCATTCGCCAGTCTCAGCAGAAGCAGAATCCCCATGGCCTTGGCTCCCAACTTTCAGGTAATCCATTTCTGGTAGCATTCTCCACTTCATATTGGCATTTTAGTTTGAATAGAGCAACGACGGAGCATGGAAGGAGGGTTTTAGTTTATTTTCCTGTCGGTTTTTGAAGTGTTTGGTTTGAATCAGCGAGGATTGGATGAATTTGTTTTATAGTTTCTTAGTTTAATCTGAAGGAATAAGCTCATTTTGTGTTTGGAGTCGATTTCGAATTGAAAAATCAGGAATTAACGTTTTCTTTCTTGAGGATGAATAGGTGGAGATGGAGAGAAGAGATTTTGAGAGCAAAATCAGAGGTGGATTAGTCAGAGCAGCTATTAACCAATATGGAGATGGAAAAGTAGATGGTATTTCATGGAAGAAATCACTTCCCAAAGACTCCTCAGAGTCAGAGGTATGCATCATTTTTAAGAGCTTACAGGTTTAGCTTTAACTGGCCTGTACTGTATCATCATGAAAAGTTTTACTGGAAAGAAGTTGAAAGTCAGGGTAAACATCTCTCTTATCCAATTGCAGTATTCCTCCAAGGCAAGAGAGCTCCAAAAGGCAAAGACAGACATTGAGCATATTAAAGAGAGTATAAATGCAGCAGATTCCTTGAAAGCCCAAGCTCAACTTGAGCTCCTCAACGCCAAAAGCACAGTGAAAAAGCTCTCTTCCCTTTTTGAGAAATCAAATGCCACAGTGCAGGCGCATAAGCGGGAACTTGAAACATTGAAGAAGTCGGGACGGGTCCAAGAACCGCGGGTGGCTGTTGCAAGCAGTGAGAATCATGAGTATGCAGAGCTGATGCAGGAATTGAAATTTGCAAAACAAGAATTAAGCAAACTCAAGCTTGATGTGGCTTCTGTTTTTGATGAGAAATTGCAGGCAGAGAAGGAGAAAGAAGAAGCCATTTCGAAATTTCAATCCTTGTCAAGTTCCATTGAAGAGCTAAGGAAGGAGATTGATGAAATAAATGAAGAACAAGTACTAGTTGAGTTAGCCCAGATAGAGGCTTTGAAAGAGTTTCAAGAGATTGAAGCCCAGAGAAGCATGGAAGCCAATGAATTCTTACGTGCAATTGAGAACAAGAGGAAACATATTAATGATCTTGCTCAAGAGGTTGAAGGCTTAAAAGAGCTAGAAAACAAATTGAGTGTCACAATGTCAGATGTAAATGTGTTGCAGAGGGAACTAAACTTGGTCAAGGAATTAGGCATGAAAGCTCAGAGAAAAGTTATGATGACAGAATTGGAAAATAAACCTCAGGTAGAAGAAGATGAGCTTTTGTTGCAATCAATCACAGAAGAACTCAAGACTGCAAAGAAAGATTTGGCCTCAATACGAGATGAAGGATTTCAGGTCATGACTTCGATGGATGCCGTACGGAGGGAACTGAAGAATGTCAAGGAAGAAATTGCTAATCTGAAGAAACCCGATGAAAGAACCGATTCAATTGTTCAAAAGCTGAACTCTAAGCTGCTTAGAGCGAAAGCCAAATTGGAGGCTGTATCTTCAGCTGAAGAGAAAGCTGAATCAATTGCTTCTAATCTGTCACTCGCTATAGATCAAATGAAGAAAGAAACGGAGGCTGCAAAGAAAGAAAAGGAGCTTACTGATGAAGAAATAAAATATACCAAAGCAGAGATCCAAAAGACCGAATCGGAAATCGACTTGAATGAGGAAAGATTACAAGATGCCTTGCGAGAGCTTGAAGCAGTGAAGTCTTCTGAGGCCTCGGCGCTCGCAAAATTGAAGGCACTTACTGAAAGTACAATGAGATCTAGAGCTACTGCAACCAAGAATAGCTCCTTTATCACTATCTCTAGTTTCGAACACGAGTATTTAGCTGGTCATGCGGTTGCCGCTCAAGAAATTGCTGACAAAAAGGTTGCAGCTGCTCAAGCTTGGATTGAAGCCATTAAAGCAAGTGAAGTTGAAACAATAAAGAAATATGAATTAGCCGAACTGGAAATCAACGCGATGAGAATGGAAGAAGAGAAACTGGCATTCAGGGCAAACAGATCACTCTCTGCAAAAAGAATGGTGGAGAGAGAGTTGCAGAACTGGAGACAAAAGCGCGAGAAGAACGAAGAAGAAGCTGAAAACTTGCAACCAGCAAATCGTCAAAAATCCGTTAGGAGAAATGGGAGCATGACACCATCAAGGCGACTCAAGTTCCGGATATCGTCCTCACCATCACCTCACATGATGAATGGAGCTACCTCATTTTCAATGAAGAAGAGAAGGAAGGTTGTGAAAAATCTTGCCCAGTTCTTCAATGGCAAGAAAGCCGAATTGAATCTTTGAATTGACTGAAAGCATCTTTCTGCTGAATGAGATTGTTTGTATCAGAAGCTCCAGGGTCCCATCAACTTTTGATTCTGCTTATTGGAGAAAACTAAATTCCAGAATCCAGATCAAAACAAATTCTGCCTTGAGGTATTTATCATTATGCAGCCTCATGGCTCTGTACACTAACTGCAGACTGCAGTTTCCTGTTCTCTTATGACTTATTATCATACACAGAAATCTGTTTCTTGATCCAAACAGAGTTTTTTTTAGTCATTATTTAAAACATACATGTTTTAATCTTTTATGCTTATTTATTTATTTTTAAATTTAGTCATGATTTAAAAATTTTTAATTTAGTATCTTGAAGGTGATGATAAATTTATTTTAGTGCAAAAATGAAGATAAATAGATTCAAACTTATGACCTAGACATGTGTCAATTATCGATAAGCTAATTCTATCGATAATTTATTTTTATTTTTGTTTTTGTTTTTTTTTAATAAAAAGAAAAGCACAAAAACAAAAAGCACATCAATGACAACTAGCATGTTGAATGGAAAGTCCGACATCTTCATGCAGATCTCTGACTCGCTGGCGCTTCCTCCAGCCAAATGCCCTAGACGACCTCCTCCACCGTAAGTTTCGTCGTCCCATGCTCCAATCGATTGCAACTTCTACGGCAATAGCCAATAGGTAAAATTAAGTTCATGTTGGCAAATTACAATCTACGGCAATAGCCAATAGGTAAAACTAAAACTAAGTTTATGTTGGCAAATACGTAGTGAACCGGCAAATTATTGATAAAGATTCAGAGAAGGGTATAATTGAAAATGATTAATATGTTAAGGGATAATTATTAATATGTTAAGGGATAAATTTCAAAAAGGGCCAACATATGTAGGCAATATGTCCATTCATCATTTGACTTGCAGGATTGCAGCCTCTCCAATCCCGCCGTACTCATCTTCATTCAAAACTTTACACGTTTCCACGAATGGTGGAAACAAAACAAACTTTGTCTGTTTCTTACAACTTCTTCCACTACAAACAAATTTTAACCTAAAAATTCCAGCAAATTTCGATCTACAATCAGCCCAGCAAGAATCGCCTCCAATTACGCTGAAATCACTCCAAATGGACCATCTTTAGCATTCACAAACCACAGCAGCCTTCTTGTTTTCTTTCCCAACAGTCAAACTTACTGGTTCCTGATTCTGATTAGGAAACTTCTGGCTTTCCACTTTGGTACTTATTTGAAGGGAAACACTCTTTTAGATTGTAACAACAACAAAACAATATGGTTTTACTGGAGATTTGCTTTGCTTTCATTGTGAGCAACCATTTTTCATTTGTGTCTTCTCTGAATGAAGAAGGATTGGCTCTACTTTCCTTCAAAAACTCGACTTTCGACGCTCAAGGCTTTCTCCGAAACTGGAACTCTTCTGATGCGACACCGTGTTCGTGGAATGGAATCACTTGCACAGAACAAAGAGTTGTCTCTCTCGGTATTGCAGACAAGAAACTCTCTGGTACTCTCCACCCTGCACTTGGGAAACTTGCGTCACTCCGCCATTTAAGCCTCCGAAACAATGAGCTTTTTGGAAGCTTCCCGGCTGAGCTCTGCAACCTGGTAGAGTTACAAAGCTTAGACCTCTCTCAAAATGTCTTCAATGGTTCCATTCCAGATGGGTTTGGTTCCCACTTGACATCTCTTCAGAATCTCAATCTTTCCTTCAATGTGATCCACGGTTCGATCCCTCAGAACTTTGGCAACCTGTCCAACTTGAAAGGTACTCTCGACTTGTCTCACAATGTCTTTACCGGTCCAATCCCGCCGAGCCTAGGCAGCCTCCCTGCGACCCTTTATATTGATCTCAGTTACAATAATCTCACTGGCTCAATACCACCACAAGAAGCTTTCCAGAACCTTGGACCAACGGCTTATGTAGGCAATACCTTTCTATGTGGACTTCCCCTCAACGTTTCATGTCCATCCGTAGTGCCAATGTCGAACCCCGACTCCAAGTCTTGGTTCCATTGCCCATCACACGGGAAAGGTGGAAAATCTTGCTCCATATTCGCACTTTCTGCAAGTATCATAGTTGGTTTCTGCCTGGTTATCCTGCTAGTTTTGTGGTGCAAGAGAACTAATCCTCCTAAAGGGGGTGTAAATCCAGATGGCTGTAACTTCAGAGAGGCATTGATGTTTAAAACAGAGTTTTCTTGCTTTGCAAAATATGAAGTCGAGCCCCTACCAGCAAACATGGAGAAGTACAACTTTGTGCTATTGGACCGGCATGTCGACTTTGATATCGAGCAACTCCTGAAAGCCTCAGCTTATCTTCTAGGCAAGAATGGGAATGGGATTGTGTATAAAGTGGTTCTTGAGAAAGGGCTAAGTCTGGCTGTAAGAAGATTGGAAGATGGAGCTTATGAAAGGTTTAAAGAGTTCCAAACTGAAGTTGAAGCAATTGGGAAAGTCAGACATCCAAATATTGTTGGCCTTTTAGCTTACTGCTGGTCTGTTCAAGAGAAGCTGCTCATACATGAGTACATACCACAGGGAGACCTGGCCACTGCAATTCATGGTAAATTTTCAAAACCCTTCTCAACAAACGGATCAATTTTACATCAACAAGGATGGGTTAAATTACAAATTAAAAAGTTCTATATAATTTGATTTCTTTCCTTAACCTTGTCAATGAAATGATGATGTGACATGCTTATTAACTAAATGCATATTCAATCGGCTTGTCATGCCATCATCAAACTTGTTTACAATTTAACCAACTGGATTCTTCAACTCATATTTAGAGTGAATTGGAGAGTGTAATTTCCAATATTCCTCAGTAATGCTTATGTTTCTAATAACACATTCCAATATCCAACCAGGAAAAGCAGAAATTTCGTACTTCAGACCACTTTCTTGGCCCGATCGTGTGAAAATCATGAGAGGAATAGCAAAAGGATTGGCACACCTTCACGAATTCAGTCCAAGAAAATACGTCCATGGCGATTTGAAGCCCACCAACATTCTGCTCGGAAACAACATGGAACCTTACATCTCGGATTTCGGACTCGGACGACTTGCTAATGCCGCCGGAGATTCCACCGGCTCCCCGTCGGAGCAAACCGCGGCCGCCACGCCGCGGCAGCAAAACTCTCCGTTCCGATCAAACTCCATGTGCTCCTCTGTGTCGATAGGGTCCTATTATCAAGCTCCCGAAGCTTTGAAGACCGCAAAACCGTCGCAGAAGTGGGATGTTTACTCATTCGGTGTGATTTTACTCGAAATTATCTCTGGAAAGTTGCCGGTGATTCAAGCTGGGTCGTCTGAAATGGAGCTGATTCAATGGATTCAACTTGGTATTGACGAAGGAAAACCCAGATTGGATATCTTAGATCCGTCATTGGGTGAGCATGTGGACAAGGAAGAAGCCGCAGCCGCCATTACAATAGCTGTTACTTGCACCCGCAAGAGCCCTGAGAAGAGACCCTGTATGAGAACTGTCTCTGAATGTCTGGAAAAATTGGCAACTTAACGAAATTGAAAGTTCAATGTGAACTTTGAATATTATCAAATCAGAGATGATTACGCTGCTGAGAGATTGAGAGTTTCTATTCTAAACTAGTGTATTAGAAAGTATCTGCACAATTTTGTAGAAACTAAACCCAATTGTTTTTGGGACATATATGAAAGGTTGAGAATTTCTATGGGGTGCAATTATCGCTTTGCTTGACATGAATACCATTTCATGTGACAACTCTGCGATAATCCAAATTAAGCATTTATCATCACGCCACTATAAATTATGATAGAGAACCATAAAGCCGGGGCGTAGATAGGGAAGAAGATAAGTTAGTCCTTCATTGCACCAAACTTCGCAAAAAGAAAGAGAGAAACAGAAAAGGAAAAAAATCAAGCAGCTATAGCTACGGAGGGCAAGGAGATGGAGATGGAGATGTTTGAAGTTGGCCCATGTGAATCCGCATACCAAATGGGGTTCTCCATTGGCGAGAGGTTCTCTGATACAATAAAGAGCAGATTGGACAATGACCTCGTTCTTCGCGACCAGCTCCTTCCTTTTGCTCAGACCCCACAGTCGCAGCCTCTTATCCAAGCTCTCTGCAATAACAACAAGAACAAGTTTCCCAGATACTGGGATGAACTCATCGGAATCGCAGAAGGAAGTGGTGTGCCAATTCTTGAGGTAATAATACAAACTCTAGATTTAAAGACAGAGAGACGAATGCAAGTCGAGGTGTGAGAACTCTAGCATCCAGTGGATAAAGTGAGATATTTTGTTTTTGCTAATTTTAGAAAATGGAGTTAAAAAAGGATAAAAGATCAAGTGTGGAAATAGTACCTGGTTTTCTGTTCTGTCTGTGATGTCTTGAAAATCAATATGCAGATCATTCTAATCAACTTCAGGAAGGAGATTCTTCCCTTTCTTCAGAAGGAAGTGCCTTCAGTTGTTGATTGTTCAGATGATTGTTCTGATATTCTTGTTGTTAGTGATTCCATGGCCATTGCAGCACATAATGAAGATGCCAACGTTGCTCTGGTTGGCCACACGTAAGTTCACAAAATTGAACTCCCAGTTTTATCAAAAAGCTCACCAGACTTGAACAAGTTCCATCTTTTTGTACACCTCTGTAGCTATTTGGTCAAAGCAAAACTGCAAAATGGGCTATCTTTTCTTGCTTATACCTACGCAGGAGAGCTTCCGAGCTGCGCTTTTGGTTTTAATGGCCATGGACTGGTAAAGTTTTCATACCAGCACCATTTGAAGGAATTTAAAGAGCTCTACATAGATCTTGAGATATTGAAAACTGATAAATAACATCTTTTTCAATGTAGGCCAATTATTTTGATACCGAACGCTAAAAAATAACACCTTTCCAATCTTTTAGGCATTCACCCTGAATTCAGTGCCTCCGACCAATGATGAGGTTGCAGCTGGGGCAATCGGACGGAACTTTATCTCCCGGGACCTCCTTGAAACTATAAGCCTTGAAAATGCGATACTTGTAAGACCATGCAACAATGTCTTCTATTATAGCTGTTCTAGCTTACCGGAGCAGTTCCGAAACATAACACATTGGATTGGATTCTCTTTGCAGAGAATTCGCTCAGCAGAAGTATCCGTCGGGCACAGTTATAATCTGATTGATGTTCAGACAAGAAGAATTGTGAATGTAGAAACAGCATCAAGGTTTAGATTTTCAGCCAAGGAAATTGGGGCTACTCCATTTTTCCATGCAAATATGTATACCCATCTTCAGATTAACCAGGTAATAATCAGAAAAATCCACATATAAAGCAATGAAACCATGTAGTAATATAAGGTCTGCCTTTTCATTGAAAATGAGTAACTTGCATTCTTTAGCAATAAAATTTCTCCTCCGCACCTTTTCCATGACATTGCAATTTGAAATAGTTGCTACATAGCAGGCCAAAGATAAACCTGCCAAGTGATCATTTAAGATAAGGTTTTAAAGTCAAAATGAATTGTTTTGGAACGCAGGTACAAGATGAAAACTCTACAAGCAGGCAAAGACGAGCTGATGTCCTGCCAAAAGGATCAAGAAGCGAATTCCTGTCGATTCTTGGAGATACGGATAACAAGAAGTATCCTATCTATATGACAGGTAATTAAATATAAAGATGATTCAAATTGCCTAGTCCTATCAAACCTACATTTGAGCTCTTTTTTTTTATTGATGTCTTCAGGTCCTACGCTTTACACATTGTGTACTGCTCTAATTGACCTGGACGAACAAACTCTATCAATCATTCAAGGAAATCCGAAGAAAAACGTGATATCCCATGTCTTCTCCTTGCCGTTGGTGGGGTTGAAGAAACCATAAGCACACTGCTGCCTCCATATGTTACTAGTACCCAGGAAAGTTAATTCTGAGCTCTTATACAGGTTCATAAAGACCCAGCATATGGCCATCAATACATCTCATGGATGCAACCTGAAGCAAGTAATGACACTTTAAAAGCCTTTTTAATCATTTACGATCCAAGAGGAAGGAGGAGGGGAGTTTATACCTTTCCGTGTATTTCATACTTTATGGAACCATCTAGTTCAGCTCCCAATCCCATTAATTTGGTCACTGTGCTGTTAATATCTGTCACCGTGAATGATAGCAGCGAAGAATATCCCTTCTGCTGCACGATATGGTCGCTGTGACACTAAGTTAGCAGCTAGAGCATCCAATCAAGGCTAAAGCATCTAAATATGTGAAATTAAAGCCTCACATTTTAAAGCCAAACTGGGCGAGAAAAATTTGTTTGGAGTGATATACAACTCAAGTTGTTGCTTGTTTTCCTAACTCATATTAAGCAGAAAACAGGTTCATGCGCAATCTAAAGACTCAATACCTCACGATCACGGCCAATTCAGAATTGAAACAATTTTATAAATAGTACTTCACGAGCAAAACTTATAACAAACACCAAGAATTTTCATGAAATGTCCAGCAATCCGGTGCCCGCGTGAAAACCAAGTAAACTACATTATTCTCGTCTTAAAATTCAACTATCCACCAGAACAATAAAACCAACATAAAGTTTTTTTTTTCTTCCTCCAAATCTCCACGATTCATTCTTCCCTAAAATAAAAAAGCTTGCCTAATTAATATAAAATGGCACCTTTGTATAGCAAACTCGTTACCCATTGGCCCGATGAACCTCTGTACGAATACAAACACATTCAAACCAAAAGAGATGCAAAGAGCATTTAACCGTTTTTCATTCTTAATTTCTTGCAGGCATAACATCAAACACAAACAAGGCGTCTAACTGTGGCACGTTTTCTTCTGCATAAACAGATGAATTGAACACATGAAATGCTTGAATTTAGCAATTATTGGAGAACCAGAAATTGGGTAGTTACTTGTTTTGCATGAGAGCGAGTTTGAGAGGCCCGGACTGAAGCTCCGCCCAACGGAGAGTGCAGACGTTAACAGTGAAGTCCAAGCCCTCTGAGTAGAATCTTGCCGCTTTGGGGACGTCCCTGTGTAGTTGTAGTATCCACCTAAACGACGCTGCTGCCATGGCTCCCTTTCAAAAATTTTCACTGCATCACTGGCTTAGCCGGCACAAGGAAGACGATAAAATATAAAGGCTAGGCTTTGATTTGCTGTGGAAATAAACAAAACCAGGCACTAAAACGTATTCTCGAATTTACATAGACAAAAATGGCCGACAGAAGAACAAGAAGAGGCAATGGAGCTGAGCGAAAGATGAGCCTCCCAGTAGACCGGCGACGGAGACTGCAAATTCATGAAAAATTATGATGGGCGAGATCCCGAAATAAGGGAAAACGCAAAACTGTTCAATTATAATTTCCTAAATTTTCGATTTAAATTTAATAAATCTCTAAAATTTTTATTATTCGTCTAATAAGTACATGAAAAGTCAAAATAAATCTTTGAACCTTCCCATTTATGTCTAATAGACCCCGCACGGATTGTTTTTAAAATTCACGAAATTAATAGAGACAAAATTGAATTTTATATGGTCATAAATTTTTTATTTTATGTCTAATAAATGTACGAAATTTTTGAAATGTCTAATATATCATAGGTAAAAATTTATTAAACATAAATGAAAAGTTTTATTAGATACAAAATTAAAAATTTAGAAATTTATTAGAACTTCTGAAATTGCAAGTACCCCTTGAAAATCCAATTGTTTATTGAAAACACTTATTAGACAAAACTCCAAGCACTAAATTTGAAATTTAATTTATAAATTTATATTTAATTTTCTCATTCACTTTAGGGTAAATTATATATATATATATATATATATATATATATATATAAAGATAAATTAAACTATTATTTATTTCAAAACTAATATTCCTTCAAACATATAACTTTAACTATCTCTTATATATGTTATTTAACGCTCCTTTTTATGCCTCAAATAGTAATCATTGGTCATATTTATTCAGTCATTTTATTTTCATTCTTCATGTTTTAACCTCATTTCTCAATATTGTAATATTTTTATGCTGCATCTCAAAAACCTTTTCGATTTAGAATGATAATTATTAATTAACGTTAACAATTTTCAAAACATCCCCAGAGAAAACAGAAGGAAGGGAAAAAGAAAAATCAAAGCAAACCGAACGAAAAGAAAAAGAAGAAAGAAATCTAAAATCAGGGTAAAGGCTCCCCTTCCATTCCGGTCCCCTGTCTTCTGAGTATTTTATTTTGGCGTACACTCCCTCTAGCCAGCGCCGATCTTTCCCTCTCACAAACCCAAATGGACCCACCTCAGCCACCGTCACCGCCACAATCTGCCGCCTCGATCAAGCTCCGGTTGATGTGCAGCTACGGCGGCCGGATAACCCCACGGCCGCGCACCAAGTCCCTCTGCTATTTGGGCGGCGAAACCCGCATAATCTCCGTCGACCCAGCCGCAGTCAACACCCTCTCCGCCTTCATCTCCCATCTCCTCACCATCCTCGCCATTACACCTCCCTTCACCCTCAAGTATCAGCTCCCTCACTCCGCCCTCGACTCCTTAATCTCCCTCTCCTCCGACGACGACCTCCAATTCATGCTCTGCGAGCACCTCCGCCTCTCCTCCTCCATTTCCACCGCTTCTGCTCCCTCTCGCATTCGGCTCTTCGTCTTTTTTCCCGAGCCGGAGAAGCCCACGACGGCCCAAAACGTTATTCATCACCCGAAGACCGAGGCCTGGTTAGTCGATGCGCTTGAGAGTGCCAAGATTCTGCAGAAGGGCCGCGATTGCTCGGTGGGATTTGATGGGGAGGGTCTGATTGGAGAGAATGAAGGAAAGGGTGTTGGAGATTTGGGTACTGGGGGTGTTTCCTTGGCGGAATCAATGGTTCTGGAGACCAGTTCCTCTTTTGGATCATCTTCTTCTTCAGCTTCTTTGGCTAACGTGCCTCTCATTAAACCTCTGAATGAAGACTTTGCATTCAGTTCGCTGGATAATGCTGTCGCAAGGTACCTCTTGTTCTTCATGTTTATGGTTTTACAAGTTTTATTATAGTGTCTCGTAGTTTAATTTAATCTCTCTAAACATCTCTTATACTTTTAGATGTGACATGCTTTTTTCTTTTGGACGTAACAGGGATTGGATTGGATGAGCTGACATTTCTGTATAATGTATATGGAGAGTTTAAATTGGTTATTTGTATTGAGGTTTGAATTGGGTTTTTCTAGAGTGTCTTGCATCTTTCAAAACTCTAATTCTAAGAAAAGAGTTAACATTTGGCAATGACGTGAATATTTCCAGTAAATAGGTTTTAGATTTGGACTCTAAACCTTTATTTCCCCTAACATCATACAGAATTACAGCATTAAGTTATCTTTGTATCTTGAGCTCTGATAGTGCAGATTTCTAATAGCTGAAAGAACTTGTAATCTTTACAGCGAGATCGCCGCCACCAGCTCTTGTTCTTCAATTGAGAATGCGGTTATGTCTATCCCTGTGATATCAGAGAGTTACTTTCATGACCCCGCTGCTGGAATTCATCCCCAGAACGCCATTGATTTTTCAGGCTATACACTAGCTCCCCGACCAAACTCTTTTCAGCCGCAGGCATTGCAGTTTGTTCAAGCAGGCACTCCGGTAGAAAGCTGCCTTCCTTCTATGTTTCCAATGGCTTCTTACTATCCAGCCCAGCAGCCTCAGTTTCTCCATTACCAGCCGATGCCGAACCATATGTATCCTCTCTACTTTTTGCCTGTTGGACAGACACAGGTTTCAACCCCTTCCAACCTACCTATGCAGTGGGGCTTGCGTGACGCTGCAACTGGGAGTTTGAGCCACGCTTTGGTTCCCGATGCTTCTCCTGTTGCTCTTTCTCAAGTAGCTTACAAGGAGGTGATTCCTGAGCCACACCCACAGAATTTTGGAGCGACACCACCTCTTGCAAATCCAGTTGCTTTGGAGCCTGCTGATGAAGTTCGGCAGCAACCTGTGAGCATTTCTAATGATGCTGCAGTTGCTCTATCTGGTGAAGTTGCTCGTATTCGTAATGAATGCAACGACGATGATCTTGCAAGGACTCAAATATACAAATCTCAGCCTCCACCACCCCTGGTTCCTTCCCAGTTGCAAAGTAAAGCTAATGCCTCGACGACCCTTCTGTCAGATGCGATGGCTCAGCTACAGATGATCAAAATCAAACAATGAATTGGGAGCCTGAAATCACAGAGAGTAAGAGATTTTGATCACCCAATTTTGTGGGATTTTTTTTTACTATATGCATACCCTTTCTGAAAATGAACTTGTTTTATAGGTGTAAAGACGAATTCTTGTTCTTTTACTTACTCTTTTTTTCATTTCATATTGTTTTCTTATTTCTTTGGTCAATATGTTAATGGGGAGAAATCATCTATATATATATATATATTTATATATTTGTGTAATTTTTCTTCTTTCAGTGTGAAGGATGCATAAAAGAAGTGACTATATTTAGTGTGTGTTCAGACTAATTTGCATCTTCTGATCTTATTAAATTTGGTTGTCAAGGTAAATTCATATGACATTAAATTCTAGGTAAGTGACTACTGTGGTTTGAACTCATTTTCTCTACCCTAGGATGGTGATGTGATTTTATGTTTTATTTGGTGTTTCTCATTTTTTAGACGGATAATCTCTAAAAAGAAGTGATTTGATGGCCTAGGTTGGTGATTCAAGTTGGTTTCTTCCTTCTTGATTTTATGTCATAGGTTTACGAAGTTTTTTTTCTTTTGTGAGATAAGGTTTACAAAGCTTGGAGTCGAGATGTTTGAATCTATACCATTTGAATTTGGATTACGCAAGAAAAAAATAGGTCGTAGAAATTTAAGTTGTGGATTTGTGATCTGTAAAAGATAGTATTAAAAAACATGAGTTTACAGATAGATGGGGGGTTTAATGAATCTGTAACGTATGATAAGTAATTATTCATGTGGAGGGAGAATTCTGTCCTTCTCTATGTATTGCAAGGTAAAATTAGAGTGTAATAAATACAAGCTCAAAAAAATAGTAACAGTAAAAAACATACAAGGTAAGACAAATAAAGTGTAGTGAATCACGTGTTTTTTTTTATTACAAAAGTTTATGTTTTTTTTAGTACGAGATGTGGGCTATATTCGGTTGCGGAGTTTATATCCATTGATAATATCTTTTGTCGGGATTCATTGATTATTCATAGATACTACCAAAGTTGAACCCAAAGAAAATGAGAGCATATCATTCCTTATCAATTATTCATTGGTTCCAGAATTGATTGCATTTTCAGGCAATGGCGCCATTGGAGATATTGGAAGTCTGCAAAATCAGTCCTTCTTCTCCGGCGGCTGATTTCTCTCTTCCTCTCACCTTCTTCGATCTATTTTTCCTTGCAAGCTCTCCCACCGAGCGCATTCTTTATTACCATCACCACTTCGATTCCTCTTCAGTTCTTCCCAAACTCAAACGTTCCCTCTCTCTCGCACTCTCCCATTTCCTCCCTCTCGCCGGAAACCTAGTTTGGCCAGACCAGTCCCCCGAACCCATCATTCTTTACAAGCCCGGCGACGCCGTTTCCCTCACCATCGCCCAATCCGATGCCGATTTCAGCCGTCTCTCCGCGGACCACGTCCGGAAGGCCACCGATTCTCATTTCCTCGTCCCACAGCTCTATTCCTCCGACGATTCTGTATTTCCGGCCATGCGCCTTCAGATCACTTTGTTCCCCAAGAGCAGCGGTGGATTTTCAATCGGCATCGTGACTAACCATGTGGTCGTCGATGGGAAAACGTCGACTCTGTTCTTGAAATCATGGGCTTCCATTTGTAAACTCTGTCTCTCGTCTCTGCCGCCGGAGCTGACTCCGGATTTCGACCGGACGGCCATTAGGGACCCAGTTGGATCCGGATGGCAAACAGCCTACGAGAAGTTTCTTGGAATATTCTTGTCGCCGACGAGCACGGGCAGCAGAAAGTTGAGACTTACCCCAAAAGTGGCCATCTCCGACGACTTGGTCACCGGCACGTTTCACGTCACCAGATCCGGCGTGGAGAATCTGAGGAGAAAAGCGACGAATTCGAATTCATCTACGCGGCGCCATCTTACGACGTTTGTGCTAGCATTGGCCCATGTCTCAATCTGCCGGATCAAAGCGGAGCGATTAGAACCGAAAAGTAAGGTCGGATTGTTCTTCCCCGTGGATTGGCGGCTGCGCGCGGGGGCTCCGGTGGGGCCGAATTATTTCGGGAACGGAGTGTGTGGGTATGGGTTTTTAACGGAAGCGAGAGAGTTTGAGGAAGAGAACGCAATGGAAATCATTCAAAGCAAGATCAGTGACGCAATTGCAGAGGTGACGGAGGAGAAGAACAGAGCTGATGAAATGGTGGTAGAGTTAGCGGCGCGGTTGATGAAGGAAATGCCGTTTTGTCGAACAATAATGGCGGCCGGATCGCCGAGATTTGGAGTTTACGAGACTGATTTCGGGTGGGGAAGGTGTAAGAGAGTGGAGATGAGTTCGATTACGCCGGACGGAACTCTTTCGATGGTGGAGAGTAGAAATGGGAATGGAGGACTGGAAATTGGGATTCTTCTTCCCCAACATGCAATCAATGATTTTTCTTCTTTGTTTTACCAAGGACTCGAATGATTTGGTTAATTAGGCTAATATGTCCTCCGCTTCTAATCTATCTTTGGATTGTTGAAATGAAATGAATACTTACAAATTTGAGTTTGTGATTTGTAAAAGTATATGTTTGGATTGTTCAGATGAATTCATGAGTTTGTGTGAGTTTATGATCCCTAAAAGTGATTATATGGTACGGTATAAATTTCGTAGAATGATTGGAATACAATTCAATTTTCAAAATTATTTTACAAATGAATTTAGTTTTTCTAAAATCATTTTTTTTTTTAATTTATGATGAATGGAAAGGAAAGTAATTTTGATAGTAACAAAAATGATTTCATGAAGAAACTTATACCCATCTACATATTAGAATTTTGTGAATTACCGCTGACATTTTTGATGGTCATATTAGAAATTATAATATAGATTTTCTTTTCATATTTAGATTTCGAGATTTGAATTTTTTTTTTTTGTTTATTTCAAATTTGTCCTAGAATTAATTTGATGTAATTTATATTTTATTTTAATAATTAGATTTGATTAGATTTCAAAAGCTTTCAAATTTGGATTCCACTGCATTCCATTCAAAATTTTTATATTAATTCTCACGTGGGCTCCATTCCATTCTACCAATTTTCTCTTATCAATAAGATTCTATGTATCTGTCTAATTATAACAAAATTCTTCTTTTCTCTTTTTTAATAATTCAAAAATTTTAAATTAATTCTCACGTGGGCTCCATTCCATTTCCCCCAATTTTTTCCCATCAATGAGATTATGTATATCTATATATTTAGATGTTTTATTCGAGGATAAACATATACATCTCCAAAATATTATTTCTATGTTTTAATTTTCTTCTTCTTCATAATTTTTTCAGTCATTTTTTTGGTACCTCACCCTTTTCAATGGTATAATAAACATGTATGCCTTTGAAAGATTATAAAATATCTAAGATTATATTATATATTCAAATGATCATTTTATAATACATTATTTTTCATTTTAATATTTCAATATACAATATGATAAAGGTATAATCTTCGAAAAGTTATATAATATATACTATTTATTGTTATATATTAAATTAGAATGTTATATATACTAAATTAGAAGGTTATATAATATATGTATATTTTTTTATGATAAATATACCTCCAATATGTTATATAATAATATATACCGGTATAACAGTTTTCTCCAGAGTGGCGTCATCTATTTTCTTATTTGAAAGTTTTTTTCTCTCTTTTGAAAGTAGCCACCCCCAACTCCCTCTTTTTCCGACAACACCCCAAGCAACGACAAACCCTTGACAGCACAAACCGCCACAAATGACTATATGCAGCAGCTGGTGATGTGTTCCCATATTCGAATAGTAGCAATGACGACATTCCTCCACGACAGTGTGACTCCCTTGCTTCAGTGACATCCCTTGCTAGATTTGTACCTTAGAGGTTTTTAACGGCGGCGACGTTGGCAGATGTTCTGAGTGTCGATTGTTGTTTTGATTGTGCACATGTTTAGAAACCGTCGGCGAGAAATACATCAATTGTCATTGGAAAGCATTTGTCATCGTCCCTTGAAGGGAGGAGGTCGAATTGGAAATTGGGAGTCAAGATTTTAGGGGAAAATATAGAGGCAAAATTTAAGGGATTTGAATGAAGCCAAATATAAATATATTTTTCAATTTCTGGATTTTGCGTTTATGTTTTTATTAAACTTATATTTCAAATGATAAATTGATAATTTTTTAATGGATTCCCTCAATTATAGGCCGATATTTAGATAATAGTGTAAACTCTCGATAGTTAATTAAGTCATTTTTATAATTTGAAACTCAAATGGACTAGTTATGCACTTATCCTTTAAATTTACCCTTAATTAATCCAAAAACACGGAGATCCAACAGTCCTGTTTTATGTCGCTGTTTCTCGTTTTTAGATCTCTAATAGAAACAATAGCATGTTGTGTTAATGACAGATAATCACTAAAAAAGAATGATTTTATGTCCCAGGTTTATGAAATTCTTTTTCTTTTCTTTTTTGAGATAATTTTTTGTTTTGTTTTGTTTTTTGAATATGATATGTCGAGGTGAGTTGAGATAAAGTTTGTAAAGCTTTATCACAGGAGGTTGTGAGTTGAGATAAGGTTTATAAAGGTTGGAGGTGAGACATTTGAATTTGGATTATGCAGGGAAAAAAAATGTCATAGAATTTTAGGTTGGTATAATCGGGTGGATTTGTGATTTGTAAAAGTTAGTATTAAAAAACATGAGCTTACAGATAGATGGACAGTGGGTTTAATGAATCTGTAACTTATGATAATTATTATTCATGTGGAGGGAGAATTCTCTCCTTTTCTGTGTATTGCAAGGTAAAACTAGAGTGTAGTAAATACAAGCTAAAAAAAAAAGAATAATAACAGTAAAAAGTAGACAAGGTAAGAAATAAAATGGAAAACGAAAGAAATAAAGAAAATGAGGAGCCTATATTTATAATGACCAAAACATATCAAACATTGTAAACTCTGAATTACAAAGTCTAACTCGTGAGCTAAGCTAAAAGTGTAGTTAGTGAAAGTAAGATCCGGATGGCAAACGCTGTACCAGAAGTTACTTGGAATGTTGACGTTGTCGTCGGGCACGGGCAGCAGAAAGTTGAGACTTACCCCAAAAGTGGCCATCTCCGACGACTTGGTCACCGGCACGTTTCACGTCACCAGATCCGGCGTGGAGAATCTGAGGAGAAAAGCGACGAATTCAAATTCATCTACGCGGCGCCATCTTACGACGTTTGCGCTAATGCCGGCCCACGTCTCAATCTGCCGGATCAAGGCGGAGCGATTAGAACCGAAAAGTAAGATCGGATTGATCTTCCCAGTGGATTGGCGGCTGCGCGCGGGGGCTCCGGCGGGGCCGAATTATTTCGGGAACGGAGTGTGTGGGTATGGGTTAATGGAAGCGAGAGAATTTGAGGAAGAAAACGCCATGTGAATCATTCCGAACAAGATCAGTGATGCAATTGCAGAGGTGACCGCGGAGGAGAGCAGAGCTGCTGAAAGGGTGGACGAGTTGCGGGCGCGGTGGAGGAAGGAAATGCCGGTTTCTCGAACCATAGTGGCGGCCGGTTCGCCGAGATTTGGAGTTTACGAGACTGATTTTGGATGGGGAAGGTGTAAGAAAGTGGAGATGACTTCGATTACGCCCGCTGGAACTTTTTCCATGGCAGAGAGTAGAAATGGGAATGGAGGACTGGAAATTGGGATTCTTCTTCCCCGACATGTAATCAATGATTTTTCTTTTTTGCTTTACCAAGGACTCAAATAAGTTATAAAAAAAAAAGCATATATCTCAGGTCCTGAGTTAATCCTCCCCAAAGGAAAAAAGACTTTGAATAATTTTGTTAAATAGGCTGTTATTTAATATGTCCTCCATTTTTAAATTTCTAATATAATATATGTTTGGATTGTTCAGATAAATACGTGATAAAATGATATATATTTCATAAGTAACATAATATTATATAGTTAAATTATGCAAGCTCAACGTGTGAATTTGTATGTCTACTGATTACACATTTTCTATTAGTCCAAAATTTTGCACATTTTTTACCCATATTCAAAATGTCGTGAGTTTGAAATTTGAATTCTCACCATGCGGTCGCACTAATTTTTTTTTTTTCTTTTAATCAACACTGGGTATATTCATAATCCTAAAATTCATAGTGGTTAATATTCTCAGCTCATTGTTCTTTCCATTTCATTCACCGCCACCACTGGATTCCAAGGTTTAATTTCATTGCCAGCAAGTAAAGTAATACAGTTACCTACATTTGAGGGCCTCCATCGGAGAGGGAGAAATGTGGGCAGAGATGGAAATTGGGTTTCAAAAAAGACTACTTTTTTCATCCTTCATTTCTGTTTCCAAAGTTGCTCATTGAAAAGTAATACCAAAAAAAGGGGGAAAAATCCACTGACCCAATCACAGTTTGCCACATGGTGGCTGTCTCCACAATAATAATTGCAGGAATGCTGTATGTCCCATCAAAAACTTGGAGCAGTTTCGGTATTAGTTACTGGGAGGAGGAGACAGGCCAGAAAAATGCCACAAAATCTCTCCCCCTCCCCACCAGATCCAACCCTGCACAGAAATATCAAAAACTTTTGAGACGCCGGTGTCAGTTTTTGCTGCAACCCACATTTTTATTTATTTGGCTTTTCGGAATATTTTGCATATTCACTTCGTCGTTTACTTTTCAGCGGGTTGTCGTCTTTCGAGGGGCCAGCGGCTTTCTTCGTCGTTTTTTTTAATCTTCTGGATATTTTTCGAGGCCTTTGACCCTCATAAGACGAGGCTTCTTCCCCTGGTATACATATCTTTGCTCTGCTTTGTATGATCTTCTAACAGAGCTCTCTCATTTTGGCTTTTTTCCCCTGCTTTTGGTTGTTGATGTAATAATGCCTTGGAGGAATGTTGGATCTCTTTCTTGTTTTAGGATTTTCGGCGTCGCCTTTCAGGTTAGTGGGTTTCTTCTAATCTGGTTTCCCAGTTGCAATTGCAAAAGGAAATTCAAATTGCTTGAACTCTGTGAATGATTGGCCCGTTATTTGGCTGTTTTCATGTGCCTGCGTAAGGTCAATTTGAAGTGTTAGTTTCAGATTGTAGAGACGGATCATGGATCTATCGAAGTTTCATATTTTTTCATTTCTTTTCTTTTCAATGAAAACTGCTCGGTAGTTATTTTGTTAACCAGGCTTTTCAATTATGAGTTCTCCAATTGATTAGAGTTGGCAATAAAATTTGCTCTTTTTTGGACATAGCTTGGGTGATCTTTTCTTGAATGGTTTTGGGAAAAATGGGTTTTGTTCACAAGGAGAGCTACTGTTTGAATAAACGTCTGAAAGAACTGTAGGGGGCTGCAGAATCTTGTTTTCATAATCCCATTCATTTCGCAGATGCCTTTGTACTGGTTTAGCTTTTCTTTCTGCTGGATAACTGTACGAACAAGTATAATCGTTCGGGGAGAGGCATTGTTAATGTACGGCGAGAAATTATTTGGGCGAAACAATGTTGTTGGTTGACTTAATACTGTTGGATATACGAGAGAATTTAAAAACGATATTTCAAATATGTATCGAATGGTTATTAGGAGAAAACAAATTTTAAACTCGAATCCAATGGTTATTACAAGGCAGCCACTTTGAATAACTTTTCTCTTTTTAGAGACTTCTTAAGATCTCTCTAGGCAAATGTTTGAAGATAAAATTTTCATCCTTGAGTTGAAGTAGGTATTTTGGAGTTCTTACATATACTTTTCCCCTGAAGGTTTTCTTCGGGTTATTTAGGTTGTATCTCAAACGGGGCCACAGCTTTCTTCCGTAACTAGCGATTGCCTTCTACCCATTAATTTCCCATTGATAGATCACCAGAATCAAGAGGATCAAAAGGTATCATTTTTTATGCTTTGTTTTTCTAATGAATGAGCATAGCCTTTTCTCTAGCCTTGTAAAGTCCGATTCTGGGCTCCTTTTTTCTTTTGTTTCTTTGCATGAAGTAGCCTTTCTCCTATCTTTTGCCCTTGTATTCTCCTTTTATTTGAGGTAAATTCCTCATTTCCTCCCTGGCTCTCTTGTATAGCTTTTCTTATTCATGAAAAGTCTATTGTACACCTTTTTTTGGGATAATTTATGACTGTAGAGGGACTACAGAATTTTAAATCATTATTCTTAGTTTCTTCTTTTTCCATTGAAGTTGTGTTATTTACAACGTTCTATGTTGATCACGCCATGGGGTCGGTTCGGCAAGCTGATGACTTGGGCATTCCTAGTTTTAGGGGGGGAAAACTAGAGAGAACTTCGAAACCGTTATGTGTTTATATAATTTTCTTAATCTAAGATGAACCGAGGGGGTTGCCCTCTATTTCCTTCTTCGCTCTGCACCTGCTATAGGACGTTCATCTATAATTTGTTGTATCCTTGAGTTTTGAGATCAAACTGTGTTGTAACACTCCATCTTTTCTTGTACTATATTCGGTCTGCTTTTCGCTCGAGAAGGGATGATCCTAATAGTTCTATAGTACATAACTTTTAGGAAGAGTTAGATAATAGGAAGGATAAATTTGTTATTCTTTGCTGTTTTCAGACAAGGTCCTATATGAACTTTCTAACATTTTACAACATGAATTTTTCGTTCTAGTTTCATCATTATCCGTGTTTGTTTGTTCTTGCGCAGGACAGCAGAATGAGAGAAGTGCAGCTTGGTTCTCACACTCTAAGATCTCATGGAGTCGCTGTCGCAAGGATACACATGCATGATTGGTGTATAGTTCTTCTTCTTGTGCTGACTGAGATCATCCTAAATACGATCCATCCATTTTATCGCTTTGTTGGGAAGGACATGATGACCGATCTCAGATTTCCCTTTAAAGAAAATACTGTTCCTATTTGGGCTGTACCCGTAAGTTTGCTTGTGTCTATGAAAACTTTTTGATATAAGCTAGAATGGAAACTAATGTGAATGTATAATTTTTTCTTTTAGATTTACGCAGGGCTGCTACCAATAGTAATCTTTCTGTTCATATATTGGCGTAGAAGGGACGTCTATGATCTTCATCATGCCATACTAGGTGAGATACTTCATCAAATTTAGTGATACTTATATGCAACTGGTTGATGGCTGATGTGAATTGGAATATCCTGTAGGCCTCCTTTACTCCCTCTTAATAACAGGAGTCATTACCGATGCAATAAAAGTTGCGGTTGGACGACCTCGACCGAACTTCTTTTGGCGTTGTTTTCCTGATGGGAAAGACGTATGTTTCTTAAAACGAGATTTGGCATTTTTCTTCTGTTTAGATATAACTTGCTTGGCTTGGTGTTAAATATTGATTTCCTTGTCTCTTAGGTTTATGATGCATTAGGCGATGTTATATGTCATGGTGATGCCAGTGTTATCAAGGAAGGGCATAAGAGCTTTCCGAGTGGGCATACTTCATGTAAGCTGCAAAACTCAACTTAAGCATCCCTAGCAAGATACAATGGCAACATGATTTTTAATATCGGGATGTGGTATCTAACCTTTTTGCAAATCTTCGACCTGATGTAGGGTCATTTGCTGGTCTCGGTTTCCTATCATTGTACTTGTCTGGAAAAATACAAGTATTCGACCAGCGGGGCCACATTGCAAAACTCTGCATTGTTTTCCTTCCCTTGCTTTTTGCAGCTCTCGTGGGCGTTTCTCGGGTGGACGATTACTGGCACCATTGGCAGGATGTGTTTGCCGGAGGTCTGCTCGGTATGTGAATTTTCCTTCGTTGCCTCTTTGCGATCGCATCTTGTACATAACAAATCAATGGTTATAAAGAGCTCTACTTTTGCAGGGCTTGTAGTGTCTACCTTCTGCTACTTGCAGTTCTTTCCACCTCCATACCACTCTCAAGGTACAGTTATTATCCATTCTTTCTTTGTCGAAAACAGAACTTTGATACTAAGGATTCATATGATTCTGGCTTGTAGGCTGGGGACCATATGCATACTTCAGGGTGTTGGAGTCGCTTGCTAATCCACCGCCCCAGCCAGCGAATGCTGCAAATGTGCGCAATGAACAGGACGTTGAAAGGCAGACTGAGAACGACGAGGATGACCGACGAAGCAACGGCAGATTTATAGGACTGTCCACTGATACTAATTCTCGTTCAACGATGGAGGAAACTGAAACTGAGAGGAAGTAACTGCTTGACAATATGTTGCTTTGGAGGCTCTATACTCTACTAACATTGGTTTGTTTTTGATTCATAGGCTAATTATAATATTATATGGTATGGTTCTTTTGTACAGAAGCTTTTTCTTTGGTTTAATTTTATGCTATGGTTCGCCTTAATGCTGTAAACGGGTCGTTTTGGCTCGATTTTTGACCAAGCTAATGCTAAACTGATCCTTTTTTTTTTAGGTAATTGAATTGACTACCGAATTGATTAAAAATCAAATGGTCCCTAAACTACTTTTTTTTACGCAATTATAAAAATGGTTAGTTTTCTTCTATTATTCTACTCGATATTAAACATTAATACATTAAACTACTATCCCAGCTGATTGTCAACATGCATATATTCAATATGATAGTGTTCTTGATATGTACAGCTTGTGGGACGGATGTAATCAAACAATAGAGACTAAATTGAAATGATTTAGCAGGTAAATTTAACCAATAAGAATCTTTAGAAGTATTCTACAGAGCCTACAAATTTAGAAAACATTAAATCCTTTTCCATTGCAACAAATACAATTGTAAAGAATCGGCCAAGAATTTCAAACCTGAATGAGAGGCCTATGTTTGGAATCAGAGTTATCATCCGAGAAATAAGAATGTAAAGATTCGAAGCTAAAGCCGTAGCCAATCCCTTGGCCGATTCCAAGCCCTAGCCCGACGCCGCAGCCGAGACCGAGCCCGAAGACCAGGTGAAGGTTGCCGCCGAGGCCAATCCCGCCGGCGCCGACCAGACCGAAACCAAGCCCGACGCCGCAGCCTACCCCCGCTCCTCCGCCGGCCTCTAAGACTAGTATTGGTTCGTTGGGCTTCCGGCGATTGGCGTCGAAAATGTTGGGGAGAGAGAATTTGTTTTGGTCCTTCCTCTGAAAATTGTTTGAAATTCCCTTCCAGTTCCATGGCGAACTGGAATCGGCGTTCATGGTAAGAGACAAGATGAAGAGAAGAAAGATTGATGTTGGCTATTGCAATCGTAAAGTGGGTTTTTGTTTTTCCTTCACATATCTTATCCCTTCCCAATTCCAATCCATCTCACCATTTCTCCCTAAAATTTTAAGTTTCTAATTTCTAATAACATAATTGGAATGTTACTAAAAGAAGTTTCCAATAGGTTCTTCAAGCGCACTAATCTGCGACTAATAACTTTTTCGAACCCAAAACTGAAATCAATCAAAGTTGTAGGTAGGTATTCATGATCAAATAAAGAAGTCTCTAATATTAATGTTTGCTCTAATATTATAAATTTTTTTTTATTTATTTAATACAATGTGTGGGATAGGAGATCGAACCCAACCTTAAAACTTTTTTTCTAGTACAACATGTTGGAGAGGGGATTCGAACTCATAACCTACTAGTTGGAGGTATATACCAATTACTGGAGGTTAATAATTGGAACAGCTATGCATTCAAACCTTTTAAAGTATGAAAAATGAAAGGGATGCAACTATATTATTAAAAAAAAAATTAAAAATACATGGACTACAAATAACTTTGAAAGTCTATGGACCAAATTTATAATTTAGCCTTTTTAACGTCCAAGAGACCAAAGAATATATTTTTTTTCAAAAGTTTAATTTGCGATAAGAAAAAAGGGTAGTCCATTAGGTCTATTATTTTGTTTTTCATTTCAATAATATGTGAAGATAGAGATTTGAATCTCCCATATTTTAATCAAATGCATGTGTCTTAGTGAGTTGAACCGGCGCTTAAATCAGCCTAATAAGAAAGGTTTATATAAATTAAGTTTAGTTTTTTAGAATAAAATTATATAATACAAAGAAAGGGAAGGGGTTGGTAATTTTTAGAAAATAAAAAATTGAGAGTTGGAGGAGATGAGGGCCATCCCAAGGTTAGTTAAAGTTGTGACAAATAAGCAAACCATTTCCCAACCTCCTCTCTCTTAAACCTAATCCCATTTTCAGATTTAGAAATTGAAACCAACACCCCAATCATTCATATCATTTGCTTAATCAACAAAAACCCCATATCAAACCCACAAAAAAAAAAAAAAAAAAAACTTTTCCACAGATAATTATTTTTATTATTTCTCCATTTCTCTCCAAAAAAATTAGTGCACTAATTTTGATCACGTGATGTCGAACCAACAAAAGAAATGTCCGATCACACAGAACAATGGAAGGAATAATAATTTTAATTGAGTGATTAACAAAACAACTCCCACCTTCTCACATGCTTCAACGCCACGCCAAAAACTTACCCTTTTCCATAACAACTTCCTCTTAACAAACTTCATATGCATATACCTATATATATATATATATATATATATATATTATATACACACACACACTCACACTCACACACGTGTGTAATGGTTAGCTATAAAGCATGGCCATTCTTCAGTTAGGGTTTATCTATTAATTAAGTTGTTTGGTCTGTAGCTGCTGCTGAAGGCTTCTTCTCCGGCTTCGTAGGGGTGAGATTTTGTAAGGACCGTTTTTCTTTCTGTTTACGCTTCTGAGGGTTCAAATCATTTAAATTTGTCATTCTCTTCTTTCAAAAGCATCCCAAATCCATCATTCAATGAATTACTTAATTTTAATCTACTCACTTTATATATATATATCTTTGTTTATTAATAATGAATGTGTTGAATTCAACTAATCCACATGCCTGATCTGATCCGGGTTATTGAACTAATTTTGATTATTATAAATTCCTATTTCCTGGTTTTCCACCAAAATCGTATATTGATGTTGTTGATATTTCCTATCTGGTTGACGTGTTAACTATATTAAAATTTCGGGCTGAATAAAATAAGAAAAAAAAAATTAAGTATATTATTTTTAAGTGGTATGTAAAGAAATGTTAATTCAATCATAGAAATGAATTGAAGATTTTAAAATTATGTAGAACCCAAATTGGCATTGGCTAGTAAATAATATATATTATAAGAACGACTAAATTGAAATCAAACGGCCGGGGAGATTCGTAATTTTACGTAGTTTGGTGTAAAATGGCAGTTGTGTTTGAAAACTTCTTCTCAGCCTGGGTTCCAATGGAGGAGGAGGACATGTCGCCGCCGTTGCCGTCGAGTCTTCCCGCAACTCCACCGGAATTCGAGAATTTCGGCGTGCATTTTGCTTCAATGTACCACTCGATTTTCCCGCCATTATCAACATTGTCGCTTCCGAGCTCTCTTTCGTTCACGCCGTCGCCGTGCTCCTCCGCCGTGGACGACGACGACCACAGCCACAGCCACACCGACGAGCTCCTTTTTGAGGCCGGGCTTGTTCTGGAGAGCCGAGAGCTGTGGGAACAGCACGATCTGTGCCTCCGGCGCCTCCGCGAGGTGAGTAAGGAGGCGGATTATCTCCGGCGAGAGAACGCCCAAATCCGATCGGCGAACGCGGAGCTGGTGAAGCTTGTTTCCTCGAAGATCGGCGTCGACGATATAATCAGTCCGACGAGTGTGATACGGAACAACAACAACCAGTTCGAGGGGATGATCAGGAATCGCCGCCGTGTAATCGCTCTTCCGAACAGCATCTCCGTCCGGTCTGCAACTCCGGCCACCGCTCCACTACTCAACATCCAATCGGTAGGTTTGATTAATTTTCCTCAACGTCTTTGAATTCGTTCTTTTATGTTCCCTTCCCATTTAATTGATAAAAGTAGTTTTATTTTTAGCCCTTAAAAATAACAAAATTCTAGTAGCTTCTATATCCATGTTTATGTTAATTAAAAATTAAGAATTAACGAAGAAATGGATAAAATATTTATTAGTTGAACTAAAATAAAAGATGGATGTATGTATATATCTCAATTTTATGAATTTATCAATGAAAATATTACTAAAATGATAGACATTCCTGAAGAAAACATAAAAGTAAAAAATTCACAGAAGAAGTAGAAAAAGGCATTAATAAATTCGCATTTCAGACTTTTAAACCATTTAAAATTTAATGTTAGGTTAAATATTTGTTTTAGTAACGTTTTTGGTATTTTCTTCCACTGAATCCCTTATATATTTAACATTTTTCAATTACACTTTTTTTTTTATTGATTAGTTTTAAAATTCAGTGAGTAAATTAGTAAATATATCTAGAAAAAGAATTAGGAAAAAGGAGGAAAATTTATAATTCCTTCCAAATTCGCATAAGTTTCAATGTTTTCCTTCTCCTTCTTTCTTAGTATTATATTACATAAATTTCTCATTAGTCAATTTTAATATTGAGTATTGAAAATAGTATAATTAAACAATGTTAAAACATAAATAGTTTAATTTGAAACTTAGGATTAAATTCACCGAAACATCCAAACTAAAGTGTTCCTCTAGCTGTATTATTACCATTAATTATGCTCGAGAGTATTTTGTTAAAACTTTTTGGTGTATATACAATCAATGATATTTTGACGGCCATGGGATATACGGCAAACAAAATTTAATTAAAATATTGGTTATAAGAAAAGTGGACATAATAATTTGGTTGTGGGCAGCGTCGGGTGTGCGCTCCGGCGAGTGGCGGCGGAGGGAGTGGGAAGAGAGAGGAGGAGGAGGCGGCGGCGGCAGCGATGGAGTTGGAGTTGTACAACCAGGGGATGGCGAAGACAGAGCTCTGCAACAAATGGCGAGAGACCGGCGGGTGCCCTTACGGCGACCATTGCCGGTTCGCTCATGGTGTCGAAGAGCTCCGGCCGGTCATCAGACACCCACGCTACAAGACACAGATGTGCAGGATGGTACTCGCCGGTGACACGTGTCCTTACGGTCACCGGTGCCATTTTCGTCACTCTCTCAACCACCGGGAGAGATGAGGAGGAGGAGGAAGAAGAAGATGAAGAAAAAGATATACTCAAAATATTAGAAGAAATAAATAAGAGGGAAAAAGTTATTTGGTTTGGTTTTGTGTAGTGTATATAATAATGGGCCTTATATATATCTGTTGTTGTTATTATTATCATTATTATTATTATTTTGATTTATATGTGATTTAATAATGTTGTTTTCTCTTTGTACTTGAATAAGAAAAGAGAATTATATATCAAAGTTGATGTTTGTCATAAGAAATTTTTTTAAATGTAAAGATTGAAAATAGGTATATACAAATTCCATAATGAACTACCACAAGTCTTTTTAGAGACTGATCTAACACTAATACGCCAAACCCAGTAGTTGATAACTTAATTTGAAAGTTCATATTGTTTTGTTAGTTGAATCTATCATTCTAATTAAGATTTGATTAATTTGTGGACTGATAATTGGTGGTTTTTTTTATTAGATCCCTTAATTGTTCATCACATCGCTTCTTTTTGTGAGTGATTTTGGTTGAAATGTATTTTTGAAATCTTTTGTTTTTATGGTTTCTGAGTCGTATATCCACATTATACATCAACTTTTGGTTAATAAAATTTAGCAACAACTTAATTAACATGGCTTAATTGAGAATTACCTTACAAACTTAGGACGTGTGAAAGTAGTGCAGATGACATATGAGGTTGAGCCCTAAAATGATTGGTATGTTTAATTAAGTCACAATATATTCGTAGATAAGAAAAAATAAAAAATAAATCATTAACATCCCATGACTAAAAATAGCACAAGTGTGTTTGTGTTAGGGAGAGAGCTCTAACAGGCCTTGGAGGATCGAACCCATGTATGTGGCAAAATACGGGGATGACTTGTGGCTAGGGGTGAAAGGCCAACCAAGATGTCGAAATTCGGAGAGACAGAGAGGGGACTCATTCGTACCTGCTAACTCTTAGGATGAGAAGTAGGTCCCTTGTTTTTGGCAGGAATAGTTCCAGCCTTTTGTTGCCCCAGTGACACAGTCGCAAGTGTTTTGGGACCTACCACATGAAGTTTTGGATTCAATCCCGGTGCTGGTCACTGTATTGCTTAGTCTAAACAATGAACTTCAATTATAGGGATATCCATACTGTAAGCCACACAGTGTCGATTTCAAAAAAATACATATACATTTTTCCATGCCTCAAAAGACAGATCGATCTTGATATCACAGCACGACACAACTTTTTCCTTCATCTCTTCTTTGTAGCCTTCACCTCCCTATCTGAAAGTCAAACGCAGCCTCCTATTCATTCATTATTCCTATAAATGAAGTTATGAATCTAGTTAGCTCAGAAGAATTAGAAATGCAAAATGGGTTACCCTAAGATATCGTATAAAATGAAGTACAAATGTCAACATGGAGCATAGCTCTCAGTAAAAAAAAAAGTGATAATCATATTCCGCACATATGAAAATACTAATACTCCAACCAAAAACTCTTGATCAATCGATTTACTTTCATAGAGAAAAATTCAAAGAATTATTGAGCAAAACGAAATTCAAAGTTTATAACAGTATCATCTATTCAAATCCAAACTAATCCAACTCAAAACAACAAATGAGTGGGGGAGTTAATTAGAAACAAAAAGCAATAGAGAAAAATTAATTAAGTTCAAGAAATGTAGGGTTAATTAGACAGGTAAAAATGGGGTGGGGAAGCAATTAATTAAGAGTTAATTTAAAAGTGGGGGATAATTAAGGTGATGACAGAAGTATAGAGAGCACAAAGGAGTGAGATGCCAATAGCCATATGCATTCCATCATCTGTGCTCTCTATCTTCTGTCAACAGCCTTAAGCTTATATATCACCATTAATTCCCCTATACACAAAATTACACACCCAAAACAAGAAAAAAGAAACTCTAGAAGAAAGAAGTTGTGGAGATATTTGGATGGATGGTTTATGAAACTCTTGAACAATAATGTCTCTATTTACAGGAGGGGCTATGGCTTCGTGGCATCCATTTTGAACCGTGAAATGAATAAAGTGTGTGTTGGCACACACCACGCTTTCAAAATCATGATATATTATTCTGCTCGCACACTTTTTTTGATCGATGCCTTTTCTAGAGATTAGCTATAATATCTTCGTAAATGAATTTGGAATTAAACTTGGATTGAAAAAGAAAAGTAAAAAAATTAAAGTTGTGGCATTTTTTGTTTGCAAATGATGCGTTTGAATAAATATATATCTTCCAAAATGGAAAGGAATCGGTGAGAATAAATGTGGTTAAATGGATGAAAAAGAATGCATATGGTAAGTGCCAAGTAGAAGCATGGAGAAGGGGAGGGAACACAGCAATAATTCAGAAAATCCCCACCACTCAACTAAAAAGCTTACCTTATCCCATTATTCTTATAATTTCTCCCCTTTTCCCCCTTCACAAGTTTAAATATTCCTTCCATTTGTCACTTCCCCATATGCCTTCCCTTTCTGTTTATGTTTTGACATGTTTCGGACGAGAGTTGCTAATGTATACTAGTACCGAATATTAGCGGACTAAAATGGTCAATTTTAAAAGAGTACGTGAGCTAAAATGAACATCTATCGAAAGTGACGAGACTAAAATGAACAAAAGTTAAAATTATACGGATAAAAATAGATGTTTTGTAAATACTAAGGACCAAATAGTATTTAAATCTTATTATTATTATTATAATTATATTATTTTGTCTTTGAGAAGTTTGGGAGTTCAGTTGCGACTGGCCAAGACATTACTTAATTAATTAATTAATCTCAAACAACGTGAATATTTTTGCCCTCTTCACAACTATCGAGTACAGAATTACATTAATTGAGCTAAAAAAAAGTCCTACCAAACCAATCAAATGAATTTGCCCCATTAAAATTAGTTGGTTCAATGTAACACAATCTCGAAGCTACAAGTATTTCAATTAAGTTTATCTACATTTAAGTAGTTCGATCTACTTGCATCGATTTTTTAATTTCAGTTGACTCAATTCATTTGAAAAACCCTAAAAATTTTAGAAACAAATATAAAATAACATTGTTTAGCTCATAAGAATTTGTCTCCCGAAGACGACGCAGTAGCAAGGATATGAGACATTATGATATCACCCACCATAAAGTTTTTTGTTCAAACCCTATGTTGGTCATTGTACAATCATTTATAAGATATCTAACCAGAAGTTTACTTATGTTCGAACAGAAGATCTCGAGTTCGAATCTCCTCACCTCAATTATACCAAAAAAAGAAAAAAGCGTTAATTGAATAGTAATAAGAATAGATGAAATGGATTGATTGTATAGTGAGGAATAGGATAAGATAAGAAACATGAAAGAAAAAGAAAGGGTTGCCATTAGTGGTAAGTTTGTGTTGTCTCATCAAGGTGAGCCAAGTGGGTAGGGCAGGCTGTCCTAAGACATATCCCATTTGGGTGCACAAACTTTGGTTGAACATGAAAACTATTCCCCATTTGGAAGCCCATAACCTCACCTGCATCTGCCCTCTTTTTTCCCCATCCCTTAAAAGTGCAACTTCTTCCCTCCCCACTACTGCCTTATGAAGCCAACACTATCCTTTTTTTTTCTCCTTTTAATACAGAAAAAGGCTAAACATATTGATATAATTTAAATACTCAAATCGAAAGTTGCAGCGGGAATCAAAGCCCTTCGACTCCTTTCCTTTTCGATGTGGGAACCCCAATACGTGAACCCCACATCACATGTGTCTTATATCGTGAACATATAGGTGTGCATTTTCAATTATAGTTTAAAAGAATTTGAATTCATAGCCTCTTGATCAGAGACAAGTTAAATGTCAATTATCACTGAGTTAAGTTAATGTTGACATGTGTATAATTGAAGGTGTTTAAAACATAAATGACTATAAATTGAAAATTCATCCTTTCAATTTGAATCATTTGAAGAACGAGAAAAGAGCTTACAACTAGCCTATCATCTAGAGCCAAGCTTTGATAGCGACTACTCATCGGTCAATGATTCTCCCCCTAAATTCAAGCTGAATTAAAAAAAAATCTTTGGACGAGTCAGAGTAAGCATTGGAGATCACCACCCACCAATCACATACTCCTACAAGCCGATGGATTTGATAGCAGTTCACCATCATGAGAAACAACTTGGCATTAAGTTAGAGTCACACAAGACCGCCTGTGAACAAAAGTTGTTCCATTGTAAATTCTTATTGTGATGACATGCTAGCTACTTGAGTAATAAAATTCCATCGAATCGTTAGAAATTGTGGAAGTAAATTGTGATAATCGATTTTTCTTACTTGACTATAGCTATGTCGTTGAACTTAAAAAAATAAAACTAAAATTACTTTACTTAGAAGTTCAAAAGGCCAAAGTTAATAAACTTACAAATTTCTCAGATATTTAAAAAAGTTGAAGTCTTGATCCAGTTGGGTTTGGTGCAGCATTAAAAGAATAGAGAAGAATTGATGAAAAGCATTGTATGGAGTTGTCTTTATTCTTGAATAATAAAAAAAAATGGTTTTCTTTGTTGAAGACAAGACTCCATCTCATTTCATATCCTCCATGGCTTTTGAGTTCTCTTTTGTGGTTGCATTTTCAATAGTAATTATTTCTTTTCCCCTTTAATAGGTAGGGGATCTTTCCTTTCCTTTGTCACCACCATGAATACCTCAAGAGAAGAAATTAAACAATATGAGAATGTAAACATCATCTCAAACTTAATATCACAATTACTTAATTGGCTTCCACCCAATTAAAGAATGTGATTCTCAATCTCTTCTCTTTTGTTGACTATTTTTCTAAAAGCTTGGCTTCAATTATTGAATTACTTTTTTTGGAAGAATGCAACCAGAGTCTTTGTGTGGATTGAAGGTACCACAGACTAAATATATATATATATATATATATATATATATATATATTTTGTATCATCAATGCCCATTTTCAAAAGGGTACTGAAATTTTATTCAAGTTTAAAATCTTGCTTTGATTATAGGTGGAGTTACTAATTAAAGCTTCTATACTTTTAAGGAACCAGTTATTAGTTATGACTTTTTAACTAATAATATATATCGATTATCTTAATCAATAACTACTTGATGGGAACATAGATGACATCGTAAAATACATCACGAAAACTTGAATTTATACCAGTGGGTTGAGTTGGGCTGTCCTAACAGAGTACATTGAACCTGGCATATTTCGCCACATGACATTAATTCACTTAATTTCCTTTGGAGGCAGCCACTAATTAGTTTTGCCCCCCACTCCTTGGATGGTTTCGGGAAGACCACATAAGGAGTGCCTCAATCACATCTTCAAACTTGGAAGACTAATGCTAATTAAGTCTCTTTATACCTTTTTTATTTCTTTTTTCTAAATCTTCGTTATTCTTTGTTCACGTATCTGGCCAAGCCAAGATAACTTCAACAAAATGGAATGACAACCCTGCTGGATTAACTACTACACCAAAAGTCGTTCATTTATCAAACACAACTTCAAAATAATGAATTTGGACTATCTTTGTACAAGTGCAAACTATAGAAATGCAACTCAACATGCAAACAAACTGAGTCACAAATTCAGCAGCTCAAGCCACGTTGACCACTGCAATTCAACCATCACATTCCCAAAATATCTCAGCTTTCCCAAGCCAAAAACCATCCAGATTCCAGCAATGATCATCTCTGAGAACACCGTGACACAGAAATTTCCATTACTTAGTTGGGATGGATGTTCCTTTCACAAAGTTAAATCTAAGGATTTTGTTCATCTGATGGACGTTCAGGTGAAGCAGGGATCAGTTGTTCGTCACCATCGGTTTCAGCTGATACAGGATCGTTAGAAGGAGGTTCCTCTCCACCATCATCATTAGTCTCTGGGTAAAAATTAATGGGGAACTTTGTAACCCTTGGTTTATCGGATAGAATGTTTCTCTGAACTCTATCAATCAAGACTTTGGATGGAGGTTCTTCTCTGAGCTGCTCGTCATCGTAATCATTGTTTACATAGTAACCGACACGGACAAATTCCTCACCCATATATGAGCAGGTCAACAGAAGTACAGTTACACCGATGATATCTTCTTCAGGAATTTTGGATGGGTCTGGAGGATCTGCCTGGGTAACGATCCATGTGGGAGGGATAGCAGGGTTAGCTCTATAAACAAGATGATGCATGATAACAATATACGGAAATTGGTCATGGAAGTTTATCAACACTACCTGTAATACAAAACGATAATTACCAACATTGACAGGTCCCACAAGAACACACTCCAAGAGTTGATCATAAGTCTCAACCTCAGCAGACCCCACGTAAATTAGTTTCCATTCCAAATCTGAAGCAGAATGAGAAAACAGTCGACACAGAAACATTCGGTCAAAAGGGTAGACATCTATACAGTTGGCTGGACATCTAAAAATGCGAGTGCAATATGATACATTTTGTATAACCGAATAGAATGCAGATTTGACTTATATAACTCAATTTTTATAAACTAGTTGGTTAATTTTTTTTCTGTAAGAAACAATGATATTCCTACCAGGGTTTTTAAATTGTGGGGTGCACTAAAGCACAAGAGCCCTTCGAGGCTTACATGCAAAGTGAAGGCCAAACCAAGAAGCCAGACCAAACTAAGACAGTGAAAGAATACGACATAGTCCTGGAAGTTCAGGATTATTTTCGGTAAATTCTTCACTAGCCTCTTAGGTCTGGGCACTTGTGATCCGGTTGGAAGGGGCAAGGTCCAAAAAGAACAAATTCTTTATCCGGAACTCTGTTGCATGGCATTTAAACACTTTAGACAAAGTTCAAAGTTGCAGCCCTAAATTTCTTTATCTCCTCAAATTCTTTTAATGTGCAGCAATAATGATGAATCGCTCAATCACACTTTTCTCCACTGTAATTTTGCTTCAAGGGACAAGAAACTTCATTTGTCATCCTTTTGATCTTGCTCGGTGCTCACCAAGGTGGAAGACAAGATTTTAGGCTCACAGATGGGTGGTTTAAAGATAAAGCAATAATTTTGCAGAAAAATACTTGTAGAGCTCTTCTTTGGCTGCTATAGAAAGAAACTAAAAGATATTCCAAGGTTGGCTTTGACACAACCATCAATCCATAGCTAGACTAGAAGTATCCGTTTCAGTTATAAACTATTTTAAGAAGTCCGACAAAATTAAGTAATCATGTCATGGCCAAGTTTAGCTGATTGAAAGCAAACCCCGCCCTGTCATTTATTCCATATATTGTACCAAACAAAGTAATTCTCATTCTATTCCCCAACTTCCAGTGAACATATACCACCTAACCTAAGTTCTAAACTACAACCATCAAGAATGTTCTTTACACACATACCACAAGTACCTTGGAGAGCCTAATCAAATATTGACCTCACTGCTAAAGTATAGACCGTTAACAAATAACATACTCTCTTCCGGGATATCCTAAAGCTCAACAATGAAGTAAAAAGTTGGAGAACTAAAATGGTGCCATTTCAATATCCAATAAAAAAGCATATAATCACCAAACGATCATCTTTTTTGAAGTTTTCATCATAACCCTCTATCAAAATAATGTTTTAACTTGATACCGAGGAAGCCATTGCAGCCTACCTAATGTCACTATCATCACACAGATTTAATCATACTCAGGATATGCCAAAATTCTTAGTTCGTTATATCAACATACATAGGGCCAACAACATCAATTACCTACCTTCAGTCCTCCTTAAAAGAATAAAAATAAAAATAAAAGTTACCAACCTACAGTCTTAGATGCAGTAATACTGCAGATGGAAAATATTACGAATCTTGATAATCATTGACATACTGAGTAACATGCAATACAACATAGAGAACAGGGTTCTAGACTTTCAAAATATATCTACAGCCTCATTTTCAAAAAGCATGCTTATAAAACAACATATAAGTAATTGTTCTGTAGGTCAAAGTGCAATCTTATAGGTAAAGGTTAATAAAAACTTGGACCAAAATGATCACAAGACACACCCAAGACGAAAAGAAGGTCAACTTAGTTAACTAGGCATTTTGCTGATTTCAAATATCCAGTTCCACAACATTTATAGTTTGCACCAAATGATAAGGGTACAGTCTAGAAATAATTTCAGCTCCCTCTCCCACAAGCCACAAATCACTAGCATGATATAAATAGTAATGAATCGAGACAAGGTATTTTTTTTCAATATTAAAACTAATATCAGGATATCAAGCACATAGCACTATCAGAAAAGCTAACCACATTTAGTTTATCTCTTCAAGAATACTGCATCTTTAATCCATTGACCAATTCGACAAGATTTTCCAATTGAACCAAATTTAACATCATACATGATAACTTTCCGATAAGAAACAGAACTCATTGATTAATGAAATGTACAAGAAGTAACCCCCCAACCCAAATGAGTTACAAAGAAGCTATCCAATTGGATAAGATTGAAGAAGGGAAGCAGTTACAAAAACCTTTTGAAATAGAGCTCCAATAAAGAGGTAACAAAAACCGTAATAACCCAAACGTCTTAGACAATTCGAGTAGAGAGATTAACTGGATACAAAAAAATTGAAAGGTACAAATATAATTCACTGTCGATCTAAAAATCAAAGGAATATAATACCCCCAAATGTTAAAAGCTACATTCTCTCACAAATCCCAGATATGACCTCTTAAACTGTATCTTACTACGAACCACATTTTTCATTCCATCAAGTAATTCGGCTGTTGAAAGCAGGATTTCCTCGGACCAATGAGGTAATATTGAATACTTCATATTCAGATGAGCAATATTAGAAATACAATTCATTTATCAGCTCCCTCAAAGTCAAAGACTAAAGGACTTTGGTTTTGGGGTGTTCCCAACTATCCCAACCTTGTTTGTAAGTTGCCAAACCAAAAACTCATCAGAAAAACAAACTAACAATAGTATAACTATTGCCAGCTTGCATTTTCACAGTAAAAAATACAAAGTTTCGTCGGTGAATCATAAAGCCAACTAATACTGTAAACCCGAAAAAGTAAACCCTAATAGGAACCTGATTGAATTAGTAATAGAAGGGAAATAATCAGTAAACAAATACAGGAAAACAAAAGTGAGAAAAAGTAGATGGAGAGAATACCATATTTGAGAGGAGTCAAACACTCGTAGGAGATCTCAAACTGAAGGGGGGTAGAGAAGGGCGATGGGTTGTCAAGAACAGCGACGTTCGTGATATTAACAGCGCTCATTGTGTTATAATACGGTAGAAACAGTCTGCTGGCATGGAAGTTGAGAAATGAAATCGCTGAAAACCCTACTCGCCAATTCCAAACGTCAATCGAACTTCAAACATGGCGGAATCGGAAATTTTGAAGAAGGAAGTCTTCGTAGCAAGCAACGAAAAGAGGTCTCTTTTTTTTTTTTTTTGGTTTGAGTTTTTTGTTTGGGGGGAGAGGATGATACAAATTAAAAAAGGGAAAAAAAAAAAAACAAGATACCGGAAATGTGGGGCGGTCACCGGCGATAACCGGTTGCGGGATTTGGCGGGAGTAAAAAGGGCACGAAAACCATCGGTCCGCTGTGGCGGCGTCTGGCGAGCAGGGTTGATGAAATTCAGGTAATCTATGTATCATTACAAATCCAACGGTTAAGAAAATGTTTCTTTTCTTTGTTCTTTTTAATAATCCTTCACATTTTTTTATTTAATGTCTATTTGATCCAAACCTGATTTAAATAGTTTTAAATGATCATAAATCATTTTGCCGTTCATACCAATGAACTATCTTTACATGTTTAATGTTATAGTTTTTAAAATTTAAATTTTCAAAAATTTGATGATAATCATCTTCATATTAAGTATATTAGTTGTACAATAGATATACTTAATGTATATAATATATTAGTATATACTTCATATCATATACACACGAAAGATAAAATCAAAATAATAGAAATAAAAAAAGTATGATTTAAAAGTTTTTGTCATATTTTCAAAACTAAATTTAGAAACACTAACCACTAAAATTAAAAAAAATATCATTAGTTAAATGAATGCATCAAACAATTATAAGAGTGGAATGGGCCTAAATCAAATGGTTTGAGTTGGGTGCATCTGACTCAAGCCCTATTGGGAAAATCCACATTGGGTCTATCCATGACCCATGATTCATGGGCTCTATGGCCTTAATATGGGTACTCCATAACTTTTTTATATGTTTTTTTTTTATTAATTTTAAGGGGTAGTATACCATGTATGTAAAGAAAAGAAAAGTTGAAACTTTTGTCAAACTTTTTAAAAACTTACAAGCTGAATTAGGAACTTTCTTTAACTTAAAAAAGCTTTTTCACTAAATTTTCTATAGATTCTAGTATTATGCTATATAAATTTAATCCTGAGCCAATTTTAATATGCATTATACAAACAACAACGTAAAGATTTATAAAATCAAAAGGGGGACAAAACACAAGTATAAGGATTAATTTTACTTTTGGTTTCACCTCAAACCAATGAAAATAATTGTCTTTAGCTATATATCATGATTAATCACTTTTGATGAAAGTCGAATTTGGTTACAAGACACGTCATCATTAGTGAGTGACTTAACCTCGTGCGTGTTTCCTGTGGAGAAAGTTCAGAAACAATAAATGTCAAATCTCTGAACTTGAACAACTCTGCATCAAAGTCATCGAATTAATTATTATCAACATTTGAAATGGTAGTCGTTCAACCATGTTCCTATCCCATAACATATGTTACGCCTAAAATCATGGAAGTAACAGTTGAATGGAGTGCACGACTCCAACGGTTATCTTCCCATTGTAAATAAATACCTAGGAGAGAAAGGAGGGAAGTATGCAACCATTTTGATTTCAAACCTACACTTTAGAACCATGTACTGACAAGAACTTTGGAGTGCTAACTCCTTGTTTTGCAAGACTCTTGATCGTTATTTTCGAGTGTTCTGAGAGATGTTAATGTTTTGATCGAAAAATTTTGAGAAAACAACTCTTGTCTTTAAACAAAGACTTATTTGCACATCTTGTAAATTCACGATGTTTTCACATCTCTCTATCCATTAATTTATGCATATCTATATACTTCAAGTTCCTAAGAGAGGAGGGGAGGGAAAAAAGATGGGGTTGAAGGGGAAGATGATGAGAATCCCAGTGATCTCACTTATTAATAAATGCGACAAATTAATTAACTGGGAAAATGGGATCGATGCTGCTGCTGCTGCTTGCCTCACAAACAACAAATATAAATAATACAGAAAGAGGACAAGAGAAGAAGACATAACCTTAAAAAGCAGTCAACGTTGTTTTTATTGTGGGATAACGTCAGCAAAGCAAATCAAAGCAAAGCAAAGCAAATATATATATATATATATATATATATATATATATTATGTGAGCCTGAGGTTTGAGGAGCAAAGGCTGCCAAAGGGCCGTCCATCTCTGTCCTGTCCCTCTACTTTAACGCCTCAACCCAACCCACCATCATGCATCATCATCATATATATTTTTCCTTTCAAAAGCTCACAGCCGAGCTGAGAACTTTTCATTTCTCCTCCGTTGTTGAGACACGTTAAAAGATGAATAAACTATTATTCGTGAGTTTGAATAATTGCAAGAATTCGAATATAGGATCTACCATTCTGACATATATGTTAAGATTGAATAAACTATCATTCAATCCAAAAATTTAAGTTTCTAGATTCAAACACACACCATATTAATATTAATTTTTCGTCTTAATTAATTAATTGATCTCATTCTCTGTGTCATGCCCTTCCCCAAAATGGGAGACCAGCAGACAGCACAAGTCATTCCCCTCAAAACTGCAAGCTACTCTTCCCCATCCACTCATTAAATTAGTCCCATCTATCATCTACTTTCCCCTCCCATTTTCCCAAATCTAATTAAGGGCAAACCATCGTAGTTAGTCTAAAAGAATTAAGGTAAATTTTCATGAGTTTAGAGGGAAATGTTTCAAATCATGATGTTACTTATCTATGATTTTTCTTTGGCATCCAAATGTAGTAGGATTAGGAACGGTTGTTCCATGAGAAAGAAAATTGAAACCAAATGAGAGGGAGAAGCATGTACCAAGATTTTGTATTTGAAGGAAAGAAAAATTGTATGAAAAGATGTGTGGGTGAAAACAGAATGGGTTGATGAAAGTTGGAACACAAAACAAAACATTGAGTAAATAATTAGAGAAAAAAGGAAAACACAGCATTAATATAGTAGTAATGGGGGAAAAAGGCAAGGCGCAGTGTTAGAATAGAAAGAGGGACATGTTGTGTACATGTCTGAAGCATCACTGAAACAATTATTCTGCGTGGCGTGCACCTCCTGATCCCATTTCCATTCTCCAATATCCAACTCCTTAATTAATTAATTAATTATTATTATTATTATTCTATTAACTCCCAACAATAAATCTAATCTATATGTAACATCCTATGAAACACAAAGATTATGATTAATTTGCCAATATGGAATTCATGCCAGGTGCATAATAGAAACTTTTGAACTAATGGCCCATATAATGGATCTAGATTATGTTGTAACAACATGCAGAGTGGAGATTCGAATCCACATCATTTTAATAGAAGATTAGTGTCATAACCATTCTAGTTTTGTTTTAAAGAAATAATTTTAAAAATAAATGTAAAACAATTCATAAATTTGAGAATATTAATTATTAATTAAAGTAAATCCCAACATTGAGATGAGTAATTAGGGAAATAAAATAAAGAAAAGTAAGAGGCGGACGAGCTCTCTTGGAAAGTCTCAAACATGGCCCAATGTCGTACTTATCCTCGTATTGAAATTTGAAAAATGTCTAATTAATTAGTTTCTGAATTTTTAATTTTGTCTAATATTAATTTATTATACATTTTTAAAAATTCAACAACATATTTGATATAATATTAAAAGTTCAAATATCTATTATTAGATATATTTTTAAATTAACTTGTTAGCTAGACACGACATTTAAAATTTTAAGATTTATTTTAGATACTTTTGAGAGTACATGAAGCATTCAAAAATTTGCATTGCAAATAGTGAAGGGAAGAGACAGAGATTTGTGGTGTCCACGTTGTGGTACCATATTGTTTAATCACCAAATTAGGGCTTGAAATTAAATGCAATGATCAAGATTCTCTGTTGCCGGGGACAACCATCGAATAAGTACTTCAATTAAAGTTCATTCCCATTGTACTCCAGAGTGAGCTATATATATATATACACATCTCATCTTTAGTCTTATGCTAATTTCCCTATTTATTGTATATTCTAGCTACTTAATTCTAAAACAATCATTTATTTATATTAATGAGTTCTCACCTCTAAATTTTCATATTCATTTTCTATCATGACCTATAATGTGAGTGACAATGGACACATCTTATAGTTCTACAATATCTACTCTTGGTATAAGTCTATAATTTTACTTATCTCATCCCACTGAAAATAATACTCAGTCATTTATATACTTAGTAGCTTTATTTTGTCTAATCCACGTGGGACTCTAGCTATACATTCTTAATAATTTTATTATTATTATTATTATTTTTAATTCTACACCATGTGGGATGAGGATTTGAATTCCTATATGTTTTAATCGAAGAATATATGTCTTAACTAGTTAAGTTTATGCGTTCAAGTTGGTGCTGCAAGGGAGGGAGTAAATCTGAACATGAAAAATTGATTACCAAACTTAATTCGATAAAGTGAAGGAAAGAAAAATAAAATACCATCTTCCATATATTACAATAACCACTCTAATACGAAGTTAAAATATAACTTCTTTGGTTTAAAATAAAAGGTGTTATTGTCACACTAAAATCAAAATATAGGACTACAAGTATAAATATAAGATTGACCTTACCTCAAAATCAATTAGCAATGAGAAGGGCAAATCTCTTGATTTTTTTGATGTACGATTCTTAACATGTCCATCGAGATGGTAGACTCTTTTGGATTCATCAATTTTTGACCAGATTAATTTTTTTATTGGATGCTCGTTTGAGCTTATCAGAATCTAATGTCATCTAATATTCATATTAGTTCTATCTTGAAATCAATTAAAGCCCATGTACTTATAAATTCAAAAAATTATCACATCAGATGCAAGAATAATCTATGAACATAATGAAGACTTTTATAAAAAAAGGATATTAGTGTAATGCAAATTAGAGTGAGTAGCATATTGGTTTGATTTCCAATTCGAGCTCTTGAAGTTGGAAAAAAAGTGTGGTTCTTCCCAAATGCTGCTTTCACTTTTGTTGTCTGTTTGAGAAACAATAACGTTTGACGATAATACTCCAAAAAATGAAACTCCACAATCTGTGTGTGTCTGTTGAAATCGCATGCGCTCGCTGACCACTACCTCTCCTTCTACTTTTAGAGGGAGACCAAACCCTTTTGCTTTTTCCTCTTATTAAATTAAAATCCACAACTCGAGTAGCATTCAAAAGCTGCCCCATAAAACAAAAACAATTCAACAAAATTAAATTAAAAGCCCCATCCACACCTCCACCTTCTTTAAATCTTTATAATTAAACTCCCCCTCTATAAATACACACTCCTCACCAACAATTTTAATCCCATATCCCATATCTTTGTAATCTTTTTGTGAGTTCAATTCATTTGCGAGAGAGTATAGAGATCATGCATTACCAAACGCAGCAGCCGTGGGGTTGTTACGTGGGGAGGGCCGCCGCCGGGGAGGATCCGGTGGAGCGGATACAGCGCCTGGCGGCCGAGAACGCCGTGGTCATATTCAGCATGAGCACGTGCTGCATGTGCCACGCCATCAAGCGCTTGTTCTGCGGGATGGGGGTCAATCCAACAGTGTACGAGCTCGACGAGGACCCGAGAGGTGGGGACATGGAGAAGGCGCTCATGAGGCTTTTGGGAACCTCCTCCGCCGTCCCGGTCGTGTTCATTGGTGGCAAACTCGTTGGCGCCATGGATAGAGTCATGGCCTCCCATATCAGTGGCTCTCTCGTTCCCCTCCTTAAAGATGCTGGAGCACTTTGGCTCTAACTCTGATTCTAATATATAGTCTCTCTTGCCAATCAAGAGAATACGTGTATTGAGAAAGAGTTTGAAGAATGTAATTTGATCGTGCATCCAACCGTGAGGAGAGACCACCACGATTTGTAGCAGTCTGGTCAACTTATTTTTTCCAGGAGTTAGGTGCAGTACTGTTGTCCTTTGGACATACTAATTTTAATCAACTAATTATTAACGTTGAGTTTTTATTATTTTTGTTTAATCCTTTGATTAGCAGAGAGATTATCAATGTAATTTGCCGATCTCCCTCCTCTGTATAAAAGTGAAAATTTGGGAAAAAGAGAAAAAGGAGAGAGGTTTTATTTACTGACAAATTAATCAAGTGATGTTTTCATTACATAATTGTGGGGGTTTATTTTAATATTATTAATATATGTAAATGAATGAATTAATATTATTAATATATGTAAATGAATGAATGGAATATATATAAAAGGAGAGAATTAAAAAAAAAAAGAAATTAGGATATGACATGGAGAAATATTAGGAAAAGGCAAGACAAGACTTTAGAATGGGCGCAACGCAGTAAACTTTAAATGGTCGAGGCCCGAGGGAGCCATGCAGCCTTTCATCCCATTTTACCTTAATAAATTAATCAAACAAAAACTTGTTCATGTTCTTGCCCTCTTTTTTGACTTTTATTTTTACTCAAGGAATACTTTTCAAATTTTAATTTCATGGTTTTAATATGTTTGGGCTAATGAGGTTTAGGGTTAAAAAGTGTAAGTCTTGTACAATATATTATATGTTTTGATTCATAATCTATGGTTTTATACACGACTGCATTTAATTTTATAAGTTTATGATTGGTTAATGTTGATAAATATTACAAAATATATAAGTTTCATAGGTCTAAATAATTTATTTTGGATAGTCGTCTAACCAAATTTAAGATTAATTAACAAAAGGCTTAACTTTAAGAGAAGTAAACTCATGAAACGAACATGATTAGATTCGACATCTTAACTGAGTTACATAAAACTAACCATTTCTTTAATCTTAATATTGATCTATAAATTAACTAGATTAGTATCATAATAACAAATTTTATTTTGAAATTTTAAATCCTTTGGATTCCTATAAATAATAGGAATGATGTGATGTAACATATCATATTTGGTTTGGTATTGATGCTTGTTTTTGCTGTCTTTTTCAGCTCTAGTTATCCAACAAAACTAGTTTGTTTTTGTAAGTCAATTATAGTTGTCACTTGTGTCATCATCTCTTGTTGATTCTCTTTTTATGTTTATACCAAAATTTGAAATAATTCTGTGTAATAACCACTGGATGATGTGTATTTCTAATTACTCTGAATATTCTTATGTACAAACATGTCATATTTATGGTACAAAAGTGTAGAGGAAATTACAAATGGTAAAAGGGTAAAAAATTAAAAAGGTTCATGTGAAAGGGGAAGGAAAAAGTACACCTAGGTCAATGTATGACTCACATAAGACAAAAATTCATAATAAGGGAATATTCTAAAAAGAATAATAATAAAGAACTTCATATGGAGGCCCAATATCTTTGCCCATTTACCTAAAATTAGGGCATAGATATATCACTTCTTTAAGAAATTTTAAAAAATTTTGCCACTTCTATGATTGATGGTCATAGTGTTTATATATTTTATAAAAATAAAATATATATAGTTATTTCTTGAGATCAAGAATTTGAACTCACGATCTCTTGATTGGAGATATATATTAATTATTGTTGATCTATGTTCGTTTTGATAAAAATTTATATAGTTATTAAAATCATGTTATTTGGGATCCTTTCAATATTACAGTAACTTGGATACTACTCTTTCCTTACATCAACATTATTTAAAAGTATATATATGTGAGATTTGGTATTAAAAGATCATTTATGATGGAAAATTTTAATGGAAAGGTTACGATTTATTTCTTTTTTGTCTCTTTTCATGCAATTTCTTGCAAATTGGTCTTGAGTTGAGGATTGAAAATTTTGGTTCATAGGATTTGATGATATATATAGATTTATGAGGTGAGAGTCCACCTTGGTAATTTAATTGAAATGTTTGCATCTAGTTGTAACCGAGAACAGTGTCACATTAGTATTACGTAGGTGCGACGAATGCAATTGTTTTCAAGATTTTGATTGTCTACATGCACAGAAATCTAACGGTGTATACTCCGTCGAATGACACTCTAAATGTTTAAGTTAGAATTCAAGTTGAGAATAAATGAATACGGAACAAAGAGCCGTAATCTCAAAGTTAGAGTCTCGGCTTGAAAGTGTGCCAAATTCGACCACACAAAACATCCCTCTCTCGGCACATGCGACAGGGCAAACCCAATGGTTGAAGAAGATATTTTTACCATATGGGTTTATGCTTTTTGGCCATATTGTAAATGCTGGAGGAGGATTTTTTTTTTTCTTTTGATTTACTGATCATTTTCATAAATCTCCGATTAGTAAACCAACAAGAACAGATAAAACCCAGATGAGAAAATTCCACTTCTGCATATTCGTCTTCAAACAGAGAGATGAAAGAAGAAGAAAGAGACGAAGCGAGTTGAGAGACATGCAACAAATTAAAGCTTTCCTTGAAATGATTGATTGAACAATTTATTAAGGATTTACTAAATCTTCAACGTGTGAAGATTGAATCCCAATTAGCCAAAAGGAAAGAAAAAAAATAAAAACCCTACTTTTAAAGTGTGAAATAAAAATGAGGAAGAAAGAATAAGAAAAGAAAAAATAGAAAACCAACTGACCCGAGTTCGAGGGGGGTTTTATGCTCCTACTTAACCGTTTATTGAAAATCGACCCAACCCAAAATACTCCCCTAATAGCCACCAAGCCAATGAGCACAGCTTAGACAATAATAATATTTCTTCAATATATACATATATTTGGATATCATGTCCGAATAAGAGGCACTTTTAACCTGTGCTTAACACATAGTTAAAATATTTGTACCTCCCTTGTAAACTCATAGATTGACGATTTAATTTAATTGTACAATAGAATGAAACAATATTTGTATTAATTAATAATATTCAACAAGTTTACAGATAAAAAAAAAAAACTTAACATAAAGGACAAAAACTATAATAATATTCCAAGATCCTCTTTTCCCAGCTGATATAGTCATCTAATTTTTAACTATTTTTTCTTCTTGTTGTACATTGTTGTAATTAAGTAAGTAACTAAGCATAGATAGGAACTATAACAACAAATTAATTCAAACTTAACGTAAAAGAAAAGTAGGTGATCACAAATTATAATTATTACATGTAAAAAAAGAATTTTATATCCATTCCTGGTAATTGGTCAGCATCTCCAAGCAGAAGCTGCAATAAGAGCCCTATCTTGCCACCCCAACAGCAAACAACCCTTGTCCTCCGTCAACCTATACCCATCACATGAATACAAACCCAGCAATATTTTTGACTGTGTCACTGCATTGCCACTCAACGGAACCCCTTTAAAACCCTTTGCTTCCATCAATTTCCTCCACTTCTCCAGCCTCTCATGGCGCTCGATCCGCTCCGCCCCCTCGCACGCCACTATGTTTCGTATCTCCGGTGCGAATATGTACTGCTCCACCTTTGCCCGCTGCGGTGACTCCACCGGGAATGTCGCGTCGAGCGAGTCGAATATAGCGGAGTAGTAGTGTAGGGCTTCCAGAAACCGCCCTAGAAAGTAAGGCCCGTTGTGGCTGGCTTCTTGCTCCACTAGGGTTACTATATTCGGCGCCTGGTCCCGAATCATTCCCAGTAAGTTCCCAAGGCTCTTTCCCGGGACGCGGTGGAGACGGTTGACGGCGTTGACCGCCAGAGCCTCCCCCACACGCCGGTTAAACATGTTCGGCTTCAGGGCCTCCAACTGCTCTCCAATGGCGTGGAATTCGAAAGGGACGTTGAGGGAATGAGCTAGCTCGGTCAAGCACCGGCCGGTTTCCCTGACGGCGTCGATGGCTGGGCCGACACCCGTGATGCGGAGGAATGGGGAGCCTCCCGGGCGGGCAGCAAGGGCTTGCATGAAAGCGGGCCATTGGTAGCCTTGGAGGATGTCAAGGTCAATGACATGGACGCGTTCCTCAGCTTCAAAGGCTTCAAAAATGGCTTGGTTGGCAGTGAAATGAGCAAACTTTACATATGGGCAAGCTTGATAAACGATCTGGTAAATCTTGAGGGTTTCGAGGGAGTTTTGAGGGAATGGAGGAGCAGAATTAGGGGTGATAATTGAGGTGGTGAGAGTTGCAGCAAGACGAGCACTTAGGGCTTCAGTGAAACAAGAAGCAACTCTTTGCATGGAATCACCAATTGGGGTCACAACTCGATTGAGATGGTGGAGATATCTTCTTGCTAACATGTAATCTTCTTTGGCCACTGCTTCTGCACACGCAAGAAGGAGGTGCACCAGTTGAAGTCCACTGTCTTGTTCCTATATATGTACAAAATAATTAAGTTCTCTAATCAAATATTCAATCATTGCTTCTAATTAATCTCTCAAATGGCACCAACTGAGATCGTTGTTTTAAGGAAGAAAAGTTGAATGTTATATACTCGTTGAATCAATTTTAACCTTAAACTTTTGATGTTACGAGTTTATATACTAAATTAGAAAGTGGTGCAACTAGTTCTGGTAAGTTTTTATTACTTATTTTGTTCTTATGGTTGGATGAACGAGGTTATGTTATTTCTACTTATTGTGTTGGATGCTGTTAATAATTAGTTGATAGATGACCATTAAGTGTCGCTAAGTTTTTGCACATTTTTATGCTTGATTTTGTGACGCTAGGTTTGAATATTTTTTGTAATTGAATTTGGGTATTCTTTTGACATGATTTTAGATGTTTTTGTTAGTTAATTTTGTATGATTTATTATGGGCTATGTTCATAAGTAATTTTCAAGTTCATCAATGAAATCAAAAGTTCAAAATCAATATAAAAAATCGAACTTTTCTAAAAGAAAAATTAGTAGCGGGGGAGAAAGAGTTTTAACCTGCTCAGATGACCCAACAAGAAGAGGCGCCATCAAGCTGTGGCTGAGCTGATTTTGAGGCTGCTTCGGCGGTGGAAGCGGCGGCAGCGGTGTTGGCCGTGGCGGATGCTGCGATGGATTCCCTTGTTCTTGATCTTGGTGCGGTAACGAGGCAGTTGTATTAATCGACCCCAAGTGATTATAGAATTCTCTCTCTGTTGAGGATTCTTCGTTTGACCCACAAAGACGTGAAGAATTTGGCATTGTTAAGTCCTCAAAAATGGGTGGAAGAGAGGTTGATATATCATAATATTGCAACGATTCTCCGATCCCTGAAAAATTAAAAAGTAAATATTGAAAAACAAACACATAAACACTTCAACTACAAGTAACTAGATTAAAAGGTTACGACACCTGGGATCTTGGCAATGTTTGGATATGTTTCAAAGCCTTGATCATCTTGATAATCTTGAAGCAATTCTCCAATGGAAGGGAGAGAAATGGCCTGATCTACCGATTGCATATACTGATTATTGTTTGGGGAGTTAAAGACCTTATGAAGTGGACTCATCCCTTTTCCTCTACTTGAAGAAGCTCCAACTTGAGAGGAGCTGCGAGGTGGGGAACACCCAGAAAGGCTTTGAATTTGCATTCCCTGCCCATAGTTGTAGTTATAGTAGTTGAAACTCAAGCTTTGAGGCGACGGTAGGCTTCGGACCGGCGACGATATCATGAAGTCGCAGTCGAGTTGGTCTGCAAACAAGGAATCCCAGACCGAGTTGTCGGGCGATTGGATCTCGATGTCGCCGCCACCATCGATCTCGAATTTGGGAGCAGGGAAGTTGAGGCTGGGGGGAGTCAGGGTGCTTTGCTCCAACTCAGAGGACGGTATCGATGCAGTCTTCATGGGGGCGGAAACGGATTCGTTGGGTGAGGTGGGCTGAGCAAGCTTGGCGCAAGAGGGGCTCTCAACCTTGCTTGATCCAATGCATCCACAGAGAGAATTGATCATCTTCTTTTTGTCCCAATGAATTCCTCAACACCCAGAAGCTAAAAACAACAAATTTTATGAGAAACAAACAAGTTTTGAAGAGGGGAAATTTGATATAAAAGAAAGAACTTGGAAGAGGCAAGTTTGGTTCTTCTTATTGAGATGGGGATTTTATTGTCAGTTAGTAGAGGGATTTGGTAAGAAATGGAGAGAGCATAGAGACAAAAAAGAAAAAAGGAATGGTATGTAATATAAATTAATTAGAGGGTTTTTGGAAGAATTTGTGATTGGTTTAATCTGAATTATATGTGCCTTGTTTTGTTTAGCAGTTTCCAAGAGATATGATTGTCGTGTTTGGCTAACTGTTTCAACTGTCCACTGACACCTCGTTGGAAATGGCAGTGAGGAGAGCCAATTCTCTTAGCTAGCCCTCATAAGTCACAACTGGGGCCGGCTAATGGGCAAACAAGTCACCTTTTTTTTTTTTTTTTACCAACGATGAATAAAAAGAAAATAATAATTTAGGGTAAAAACCATCAAAACTTGGAAAATTAAATATTGCACCACAAGTGAATAAAGTTTTTCCTCACGTTTCAAAACGTTGGAGAAAATTTAAATAAAGTTGAGAGTAACTTTTTCCAACGAAAAAAATGCTTTGGGAGGAGAAAAGTTCATCGGAAAAGGTCATTCCCGACATTTTTTCCTAGGAAAAGTTCAATTTTCTCAACCTTTTTCAAGAGCCATCGGAAAAAGTAGGAATTTTTTCCCTAAATCCAATGTTAATTTGAATCTCGTCATTGTTTAGATCTAATTTTTAGGATTATTTTAATTCACATTAAATTTATATATCCCAATATCAAATAATGTGATATTTATATTAAACAAAATAATCTTTTTACAATATATTACAAAAATCACAACATTACAAAAAAAATTATAAAATAAACCTAGTTAAAAGCAAGGTTTCAAATGTCGATATCGATGGAAATATCGAGGTCTCAATTTCATGGAAATGTCGACATTTTATCGATGAATATTTATGTAAAAGTTAGAGAAATTAAAAAATCGTAAAAAAAAATTTAAATTTACAAATAAATATTTTTCTATTTTTAAATAATTTAAAAATTAATTAATATTAATATAATGTATATATTAGTGACATTTTTTGTTTGATATTTTTCATATTTTATCGATTTTTTTGTACTATAATAGAAATGTCAATTTATCCCTTATGTTGATGTCGAACCTATAAAGATATAGACATGTAGGAGGTAAAAAATGAATGGGTCAAGAAAAGGTTTAGTATATCAAAATTGATTCAATGATGGTTAAAAATTTAGAAATTTGTTGACAAAAAAAGGAAGTGTAGTGCCTTTATCCTAATATTTAAAGTTATTTAATACTAATATTTTCCATAAGGTACGATGAAATAGAAAATAATTAAGATATGATCATATTTGTATTGTATCCTTCTTTCTTTTTTTTACTTGATGTCTCAGTCTATTGAGTCATTCTCTTATTAGTACATGTATCCTTTGTCTATTTAATATCTCAAAAACAATTATTCTAGTTCATTTAAAAGATAAACAAAATTTTTATAAAATTTTTTGGTGCACTAGTATACGATTTTAGCAAAAAAAAAAAAAAAATGCTTAACATGAGTGTAACTTACGTTAATTTATCTCTGACTAGGAGATCATAAGTTTGATTTACTTCCTCCCTACTTAAATACATTTGATCCTTGTATTTTTATTTTGTTAATTTATAAATAAATTTGATCTTTCATCAGTCTACATATATACAAAAATTTAACAAAAAATTTCACACTAAATCGTTACAAGCTTTAAATTTCAAGGATTTAATTGTTACCAATTTGAAAATACAAGAACTAAATCGTTACTTTTGAAAGTTCAAGGACTAAATCATTACTTTAACAAAAGTATAGAGATAAAAATATTTTTTAACCCCCAAAAAAATAAAGACGATGAATGTAAATATTTAAAAGATTAGGTAACAAAATAAGATTTACATCTTTAGGAAAGGATCGGTGAATTACTATTGAGTTTAAAGTTTTTACCTTTCTTTTTTAATATTCTAAGATATTGTTGATTGATTTTATATATTTTTATATTTTTATATTTTCATTATTTTATTTTTAGTCTTTCAACTTTTTGAATGGAAAATTGTTTATATTCTTTATTATAAAATTTTTATATTGTATTTTTCTTAGTCATCACTTTCAAGTTTGTTTAATATCATTGAAACATCTAGCACAAAATACAAGACCATATGATATTTTTCCAAAAAATTCCCTATATGAAGTACCCCTGTGAGATTTTTGTTAATTTAAAATACAGAATTTCTCAATAGAGGCAAAAGTGAAAATTTAATGATTAAATCTTATTTTGGCTTCTAAAACTTTAGACATAATTTATTCTAGACTTTAAATTTTCAAATGTGTTTAAGGTTTGATTTGTTTGTTTTTGTTTCTTATTTTTAAAAATTAAACTCGTAGATACTATTTTTCTACATTTTAAAACTATTTTCAAAATCTAATCCTTATTTTTGTTTTGTAACTGAGTTTGAATGTGTTTTTGAAAAAGTGAAAACATATTAAAGAAATTGTGACTAACGAGCATCATCGAAAAAACGGAAAGCTAAAAACTATTTTTTTTTAGTACAATCCGTGGAGGCAGGGAATCAAACTCAGAACCTTCCTACTTGAACCTCGTACAAATAATCCTATTTGTAATATTTGCCATTATGATTCAGGACTTATAAATTGTTCAGGCAAAAACAAATAATTACCCTATACCATATGATCTGTTAGTTATTAAATTAGAAAGTATACAGCCATAATCCAACCATTATTCCAATTAATTCACAGCTGGTTATGTTGATCAATATAATCACTGTTTGCACTAGAATATTTTCATCACTTCCTACACAGCTGCACCATTGCCAACTTTATTCTTCCTAATATAATCTTTAAAATCACCCCTCCCAATGCTTCTGCCACTAACTTTCAAGCAAACATCCCAACAAAACGATATGATATTATTCATTTTAAGATATGATTGAAATGCAGTGAAAAACCCATCTGATCATTGCCATGTTTAGAAAAGATTACATGGATTGAGTTTGGGAGTAAGTAAGTAGTAAGAGAGATTTATAAGTAAAAAAAAAAAAAAAGGAGAGATTTGAAAAAGGACGAAAAGAGAGCATAGGCAAAATCGTCGGTTGTGGCGTCGGTGGCGCCGTCTATCCCTTGGATTTGCCAAAGGAATTAAGTGTTTGTCTCCATTTTCTCTTTTCATTCTCAGGCGGCCAACAGCCCCTCCAAATCTTCTTCTTTCACCTTAAACAATCTATGAAAAGTTTGAAGAAACAAAGCTGCAAAATAGAAAATAAAATCATTATCGAAAAGACAGAGCAGAGTTGTAAGTCTAGGGGGTGTGGTTAAATAGTGGAAGATGGATGTGAATGGAATCGTCAATGAAATCAATATTGGTCATAAACAAAAGGGTTTAATTTGTGAAGAAAAACAAATAGGAAAAAGATTACAAGACCCAGTCTTCGTTCTCTGTCCTTGAGGAAGAAGATATGATATTATTCATTATATATTACAAGTAAATGGCAGAGTTCAAGTTGTTCTATGCTTTGAGCTATTTTGGAGACAGACAGTAACTTGTTTTATTCTTTGGAGATGCGAAGAATAATAAAATATTATTCAGGTGCAAATGCATGGAGGATGTGATGCTGTATTGGAGTTGGACCATAAAATGAGAGAGTTGGCAAATGCAATTCAACAAGCTGAGGATGTAGGTTCATTTGTGCAGAAATAACTTTCTTTTATAAGCATCGAATTAAAGAAATGGCACGCTAGTTCATCGGTAATTTAAATAATATCATGTAGACAGACCCGAATCGAATAATATCATACCATTGTAGTGATATGAAAAATCTATTATTCGAATAAGTAATAGTATGCAAATATAGTAGTACATAGAAAAAGATGATAGGTATATAAGTAATGATAGCATCTACTTCTACGGGTAGAGTCTCACGAATGAAACCATGTATGATTAGACCAAAGTAGACAGTATCTTCACAATCAGAAGCTACAACCCAGTTGCTGAAACTAAAGGAAATAAGAAAGTGGGAAGTAGCTAACTATATAATTTTCATAATCAGGTTCGATCCTTCCATTTTATCCCGTAATCAACCTTGTCTTCTTCATATGCTAAGTGATAAAAGTGTAGATATAATATATTCCCATTATCCTCTGAGGAGCAATCTTAGAAGGCAACTGATCCCCAAAAAGTCATGCCTGACCACACTTGCTTAGACAAGCAACACCTTCTTCTAGATAATCTTCCCTGCTGATCCAAAATTCAGGTGCATCCTGGATGTGCCAACATCAGTTAATTTCTTTTACATAGAGTGACCGTTTTCTCAAATGATTTAGAATATTATCGAGATGGCAATACTGGTACGTAATATTAACAGAAACATTGACGCTAAAACTATGATGTACCTTCATTATTCCTGCCAGGACTGCACCACCTAGATACACCATATGCTTTCTTCTGGGTGGATCCTCTATCCGCAATCTCAATTTCTATAAATTACAAGATATAGAACAAGATTCATGTGTTCAGATACACCATGAAAATATTGTTTGCTTTTACTGCCTTGATTTTCCATGTTAATGTTAAAAACTTAAAAGGATCAACTCATTGACAACTATTCACTAGATATTTAATTGGGCTAAGTCCTAAAAATTCATGAAAAGTACTACCAAAGAGAGTTCAGAATGATGTCATGCACACAAAACAGACCATGAAAGAGATAATGAACAATAAGGTATTTTAATCCTTTGTAAGAGATCATACTTTTTTTATACGAAGCGATTTATGATTTAGGATAGCATGAGGTGTATCAAATATTCATTGAGGATCTTGTCAATCAGACTAGAGCCACATGGCAAACTAGTCGTGGGCATACACGTGAAACTAAAGATGCACATAACAATATAATAAGATTAGAAATTAACAATAGGCATACAGCATACATAATACTTAATAGTATAAGATTAGATATAACCTTTAAACCATCTTTGTTTCCCTTCAAGACAACTTCAAGATAGCGATCAAGTATTTCTTTCTCCAAACTGAAAATTATTGCAAATAATCATCATTTTATCAAGATCTAAACTTGTGAGGAAAAAAAAGTAAATACATATTAAACACCAATTATGAGTCAACCCTATTGATGGGAACGTATTTGGGTAATTATATGGATATTAATAGAATAGTAATGGTATATTAGTAATTAGTTAAGGAATTTGTTAGTTGGGATTCGTTATAAATAGTTTGGGGGAATGGATGAAGGGAGGTAATTGTGCAGTGGATTTAGGTTTAAGTAAGAATACCAAGAAAAGAAGGGTCTAAGTACTTCAAATTATTGAGAGTTGTTGCAGTTCTTCTATCTTCTATCTTTCAACATATTTCAGTTATTTGGTTTCGATCACCTATCAACGAGCAATAATGAATTAGGATGGTAGGAGTCCTACACACTGCTTATTTTGTTTTTGTAAACCATCCAAAGTTTCCCATCCCAAAATGCTAGACACACCACCCTATGTCAAAGTTCTTTTAGTTCTTTAGAGAATCTCCAATACCATTTTACTATATGAGCCTCAATTTTTCTCTCAACCTACCCATACATAAACCTCCATTAATTTGTTACTTATGGGGCCAGTTCCTTAATCTACAGTTGATTCAAAGATCGGCTTTTTGATTCAATTGTCTTTGTAGTCATTTCTTGGTGCAAATGTTCTCCCTTATTTCTTTACTTTAGTCAAACTTCCATAATCTACAGTTGGAAAGTGCTTCATGTAATCCCTTGGGGTCTTTTGTAATTTCATATCATCAATGAAATTATTTCTTTCACTAAAAAAAAGTTCCTCAAGGAACGGAAAAAACAAGATGCCTATGTGTTCAAGGGATGAGGTCTGGAAAATATTTACAACCTGATGCAACTACAGTAAGAACACGTCTTTTAGCTGTTCTAACAGAATGGTAAAAAAAATCTGTTCGTCTAGAAGTTTCACTTGACATCATGGGATTTGGAAAACCCACTGTATTTTTATGATGATTAAGTGCCTAATAATACAGCCACTACGCTAAGTTATCCAATGTAATACAGAGTTGCCAAGTGAATAAGAATGGAGAAAACATTGGTCAAAGTAAAATAATATAATTACAGATTTACGGACCAATAAGAGCTAAACATTACCGACTAGGTAGTCCTGGATACATTGTGCTCCCGCCACTTAAAACTATATGCTGGTAAAGCTGCAAAGCAATAACATTCATATTTAATTTAACATGAAAAAGGAAAAAAAGAAAAAGAAGATAAAAGAAAAAGGAAGTTCTAAGTCGTGAAATTAAGTCATTATGCTCTACTAAACTGACTTAAGATCTCAGAAGATGTACTGACTCGTGGCTGTAATTCGCATGAGATAGGATAGCAAACTTAAGCATCTCAAGAGAAGAAAATAAAGGAAAATAAAAGGACAAAACAAAGAATAATAGCCAACATGAATAAATGGTAAGCAATTCTTTGATGGTCAACTCCTTGTTATCAATGGTTCACCGATTTATCGAAACATCAATGTTTCCTTGAAGTCTATGGACAAGATGAATAAAGTGGCATAGTCTTGATAAAGATGTGTACTATACATGGTATTACATGTAAAAAGTTCACCCGTGTTAAAAAATTTAATTCATTTCGCTTCTTAGTAAAACCCATTGAAGACATACCAAAAGCAAGATTTTATTTCTTGGAAGTATATGAAAGATCTAATCATACCACCATCCGATTATCAATGTCCATTTCTTGAATGCAGCGAAAAACCATATCTGCCATGCCATCCCCTTCAACATCTATCAGTTCCTGCATGAAAGATCAAACTTCAATATTAATGATTTAATAAACATTGTTAAAACTACAGTGCACAAATCTGGGGGAAAAAAAAAGAAGAAGTGGTTAATGCATGTAGTAGAGATAATTGCTTCTATGATACCTCGTACATTGTACTGGTAAGTTCTTCCTAGTTCCTGTTCATTTTAGTTTTCTCAAGTGATTCTGGGTGCTTTTGGACATTTTCTGGTTGCAATGAGGTTTTTAACTTTTTAACTAATTGGTTTGGCTTATATTGTTTTCAAGACAGTTGGGAAGTTTTTCCAAGATTGCCCTGGGCTACCTTAATGCATTAGAAGCAGCATACATGGTATCTCAGTTACTTGTACTCTTGCAACCAGTATGGTACTATGGTTTCCTTTTCCAAATACCCACCCCCTCTAAACCTAGTCAAAGCACACCTTCAATACCATTCTTCTATATGTCCTCTTAATATAATATCCCAAAGTGTGATTTTCTCCTTAGATTTCAATTCTCGTGAAGTCATCTCAAGTTTTTTATTATATGATCTCATGGTAGCTGAATCAGTTACACCGCTGCATATGTCAAAATATTTTGAAAGATGACAAATACTCTAGAAAATAAAATCTTATGATAAAATATAAGCTGGAAGTCACTTTCTGGATCATTCTCTTAATCAGTGTTACATGTGTAAAGCAAGTATGGAGAATACTGATCATATTTCCCCAAGTTGTTCTTTCTTTAGATCTTTTAACACCTTTAGTTGGCCTTTACCAAGCCCTTGAAAGTTTCTGAGTTCCTCTCCATGGTGTTCACTAGCCACCCTATCAAGAAAAAAGCCAAGTTTTTCTAGGTAACTGGTAAAGGAACTTTCACGAGAAGAGTGAGGATTAAGAGAGACTTTAAATAGGGGGGAAAATGAGCACTTTTTTTCCTCTGGGATTGTGGAAATTGATTTTTTTCCAAAACTTTGCTCCCTCTCCAATGGCAGCCAATTAGAGAGCTTTTTCGTGATTTCCATTGGCTTGATCTTTTTGTCTATCTTTTTATTTCAATCAAATGTTCTGTGTTCTAGACAAAACAATGACGAACACAATGAATAACAAATGTCTCATTCTTATATAAGAACTAATGTTCCATATAACCTGGGCCGAATATTATGTTAATGTATGGTAAAAATGAGCTATAGATATAAAATAAATAAGAACTCACAGCTAGAACAGAGAAAAGAAAGAGTGGTTTAAAGCACAGGCTTACTGGAGTAAAGAGCGCCTCAGGAGCTTGAAAACGTTCAGTGCCAACTTTAATCACCCTTCCATCTGGAAGCTGGTAAAAAAAAACTCATCCAAGTGAATTAAAATAACATAAAAGTAACATACATCTCTCAATGGGACCAAAACCAAGTAAATAGAGTATCGAATCACTAAACTTCATGGAGTCTGTAAAATCGCATCCGAGAAAGAAATCTCCACAAATGATCAGAAGCTTTTTGGATGAGATATGGATTTTAGTAATAAGCAGTAAGCAACAAATATAGAAGTAAAGAAAAACTGAAAAATATGAATCCCATCCAAATGTGATGCAGCATTTAAAAATGAGTAGAAAAACTTCTAGGTTTGAAGTCCAATAAGATGCTGAAAGTTAGCCATTTGCCCAAGAGGAGTCATCAAATTCAATGTCCTCAAACTTGTCTTAAATTTTTCAAAAACCAAAATCCAACTTCAAAATGGGCTAAAAAAAGCATAAATTCACATTATGTTTTTTAAATTAAGCTCAAAGTCCGAAAGGTAACCAAGCATATAAAAGACATTAAAAACCACCCCAACTCAAAGAGAAGTTTGAACCATAACCCCAAAAAATCACTAATATGGATGCAAGGACATAAAAAAACGGAAAACAGTGCATGAATAGGATAATTACATGGAGACAACCTTCCAATTAGAAACAAAATAATAATAATGAAACATGGTAGAGCACATTAATTAAAATATATTTTTGAAAATATATTCATATAATGACCATGTGTTAGCCCATAATCTAAAGGACAAGTAGTAGATTCAAACATATGATTGAGATCATGAATTCAAACTATGGTTGAAACCTGCATAGAATATTAAATCTCAAAATGGAGTTGTCAACTAGTGAAATATTCAAAGGAGCTACCAATCTAGTCAAACCTGAGTCAAGGTGTTACCTATACATAGTATAATTTTAATTCTTAGTAGAATTTACAAAGGTGACTTACAGTATAGTTCTTGACAAGAATGGTGGTCTCAAGTCCCAATTGATATTCCCTCTTGTAATCGTAACTGCATGTATATACCATTAAATGGTGGAGCAACAAACGAGCATATATCAAAAAGCATACAACGTCAAATTGTTTAGTTCACCTTATATAGCATAACTTCTCCTTGATTTCCCTAACAGTCTCGAAGTCAGCAGACCTATTCATCGCATACCTTCAAGACATTCCATATTTTAGCCAAAGAATTCAATTAATTGAAGAAATTATTTTTTTATTCCCATCCATTTTATATCGACTGTGCAATGGAAAATAATTCCCACCCTCTCCGTGAGAGTAAATCAACAAGATATGAAGTTATGTGTCGCCCTGCTACATTCATTCTTTTTGTAAGATGAGGAAATGAGTAACCATCAACTACTGGAACCTGGAGAATAATTTAGTAAAAGCAAGATAAACAAATCTTCTTTGCTCATTAAGAAGAATAAGGAAGAGAAAGTAATATCCACTTAAATATGAAAAGATTCTACAATATGTAAATTATTTACCACGTGAGTGACACCATCACCAGAGTCAATGACTAACCCAGTCAGTAATCCTGCCAGAGCAAAACAATGAGTGAAGAATTAGCTGAAAATTAGAGTGAATTTGAGGATGTGTATCATAGTGGCGGTGATGATGGTAGTCGTGAAGGGGTATGCCTTTTTCCTCTCCATCATAATCAAATGTACGATGCAATTCCACAATTACAATCTGCTAACTAAAGATCTAAGGAAAAGTGTACCTTAGTTGAAAAGTATAAAAATATATTAGGAGAAAATAGGGGGGAAAAAGATAACAATTAGGGAAAATAACCAAGCACAATTTTGACCTTCATTCATCTTTATAAGCACCTTGAGCATACAGAGTTAGAACTGCTTGGATTTGGATGAAAACGCCAGCAAAGTTGTACTTCTCAAACATGGTCTCAACCTGTAAGGTTAAATTGACCCAACTCATTAAATCCAGCAAAAGAAATTGAAAGGAAAATAAAGGATCACAAACCATTTGTTCACGGTTCTTTGAAGGATTGAGAGGTGGATCTGTAAGCAAAATTTTACATTCTTTTGGATCTATCTGTTGACAGAAAACGCAGTAGCAATTCAGATCAATGTTATGAATTTGGCCGGGGGTGGGGGTGGGGGGGGGGGGGGGGGGGGGGGGATATAAAATACTAATAGAAGGTGGTAAATAGGAATTTAAGTGCTAGAAAATCCTTGCCTTAAGTTCGTTGAAAAATGCATGGTCCCATACATGACACATATCATCCCAATTTTGTACAATACCATTGTGAACTGGATAAGTTATATCAAGTTGATGACGCAGATCTGCACAGCTTTCTCCAACAACAATGTCCTAAAGTAATTCAGACAGAAGACTTGAGAGTGAATATTCAAATAACAGTTTCAGGATGATTTTCCATGAAGATGCGATATCCAGACTGAAAATATTTTCGTTACACCAAAATTTGAATTTGCTCGGTCATAATAGATCATCTCTACATGAGAAATGAACATATCTACCCAAATTTTACGGCACTCAGGATATAAAAATATAAGTCACCCTTTAACCATGGAGACAGTGGTTTCTTCTGGCTCTATAGAGTAGAATATGCCCTATCGAACGGACCAAAAGTTGAAATTTTCTTACCATAAACAAACTACCTTTCATAAACTGATATTTGTGGAGTAAAAATTTTAGTGGCAAAATGTTAATCTTACACAGGGAGATTACGAACCTTCAACTCTTGTTCGATGAGCGATTCCTCATAGCGAAGCAGTGGCCTTCCCACCACACATGGAAATACAGAAGTGGGAAAATTCTCTCCCGCAAATCCACATTTCACGTACTGCGATTAATCAAGGATCTAGTTTTAGAGAACCGAAGCAGGGCACTTTCAAAAAGAAAAAAAGTATATGAAACATTGGGCAGATTTGGAGAGGGGTGTGTAAGTTCAAGTAGAGGGTGATGAAATCAATAGGTTGCAGCAATTATAGAAGGAAGGAGGAGATACCCCAGTGCCATTGTCGCAGACGACAACGTTCCGGCTAGCCATGGCGTCCCGGTGCGGCCACCTTCTAACACAGAATTGGTTGTGATGGCTTCAAGTTAAGGAAACTGCGGAAGCGTCAACGAACACAGATGCTTTTTTCTTTTCTATTTAGAAGTAACGAACAGAGATACTATACGCTACAATACACTACAGAGGCAGCCAATACCTCAATCAAATCAAATCAAACAGGGATGGTCTCGGATTCCCAACTTCAACTTCACCAACAGAGATCGCCCATGAATCTACAGCCTACAGGGGTAATTGGGAACTTGGATTTCATTTCTGTTGTTTGCTTACATAAAATTTAGAATTTAAAATCATATTTTTTTTCTCCAAATATTTCCTTCTTTTTTTTTTTATATTTTCATTTCAAATAGCTCGAATTCAATATAATTTAAAATGATATGACACTAAAGTTTAACTTTCTGGAACAGCTGCTAAATCGAGCATAGCTCAAATGGTTAAGACATCTATCTTAGAATATTGATACAGACGTTGATATAAAAATCAGATTTGAGCTCTCCAATATCGGAAATAAAAAAGGAAAAAGGAAGGAAAAAAATGAATTTGCTTTCTTTCGTCATTCTATATAATTAATATTTTAAAATATATTATTATTAGTAGTATTGTTATTATTATTTGTGAGTTACTAAATGATTTAATCTTAACTTGAATTAATGTAGTTTGAAATTAAAATTTTTCGTTAAATTGTAGGGGTGTACCAATAAAATTTTATAATTTTTCATTTCTCGTAAATTAAAAATTTTGTTTACTCATTCCTTGCTATTTTTTCCCTCTCCCCTTCCGACCACATCAGCAGTTCATATCAAAATGCTTTTGGTTCTATCAAGGTTCAAAATGGGTTGTCAGGCTGCTTCATGTCAGAATTGATTCATCTCTGGCTTGAAAAGGATCATTTTTTTTTCCGTTTGGCTCCATATCTTTCAGTCCCACATCATCAATTACTCCCAACTAAGGGGAGAAGGAGACGATTCGAGGGAGAGAACTGACGCAGAGACGAAAGCTGTTGACTTCCGCGCTGATTTGACATGGAACCCCATGTACCTAAATTGGCTACTCGAGTCAGCAGAGCTATGCTTTCCGCTGGAGCATGGACGCCTTCACTGGAGCAGAATTTGCATCGACTCGGTTTCCGCCAAACGCTAAATCCATCTCTCGTATCTCAAGTAATCGACCCGCACCTTCTCACTCATCACTCCCTCGCTCTCGGCTTCTTCAATTGGGCTTCTCAGCAACCCGGTTTCGCCCACAATTCGGAATCCTACAAGTCGGTTCTTAAGTGTCTCTCTTTCTCGCGCCAATATGGGGCCATCCATAGTCTCTTAAAACAGGTAAGAACTCAGAAAATTGGCCTCCATTTATCAGTTTATCGCTCTGTCATTGATTCGTTGATCGTAGGCAAGAAGACCCACGATGCTTTTTTGGTTTTTAATGAGGTTACTTCAATTACCAACACTATTGGATCCGAACCATGTAACTCGCTTTTGGCTGCTCTTGCTTCTGATGGGTTCTTTGAGCACGCCCAAAAAGTGTTCGATGAAATGTCTATTAAATGCATTCCTTTTGACACTCTTGGATTTGGTGTGTTTATATGGAGGGTTTGTAGAAATGCTGATATAGTT